>NC_041391.1:622710033-622774137 GCF_002162155.2 Triticum dicoccoides
CACCTCTAAAATAATTCACCACAAGTTCGAAATACCGGGCAATGAGTCCTATAAGCAGATACAAAACGATTCTTTTTTCATGTTTTGTTTTGGTGCAGTGGACTCTATTTAAAGAGTTAATTTTTGTATGATTTTCATTTTTCTCAAAAAGCTGAAAACTGGCCAGTTGTCCGGCCTTCTAAATCTTCATTTAAAGGTCTTGGATTGTAAGATTTTCAGAACAGATTTCGTAGGATACTAATCCGTAAGATCCCTCCCCCCTCCGGCATACGCCATTTGAATCATCTGACCCAGTGTTGTCAAATAATTTGGAACTGTAATTTGCATGGTGCAATTTGGTAGGGATTTCATTATCCACCATGACCTCTTTTCCTACTATCATTCACGTAAAAGTGGTGTTTTCTATGTTATATTCAAGCGGCTACTCCTTATAAAAATTTCATGTTTGCAATCCTCTGTTTGCAGTTATGTTCGTGTCAAACTCCGATGTTTTCCTTATTATTGCGTTTTTTTCTTTTCGTGGGCAAAACTTGCGGCAGAATATTTTAAACCAGATAAAAATGTTCATCTTGGTGAGGGAAAATTTACGGATAAGCTGGGGCACTTGAGATTATCCTAAACCGCAAAGGTATTGAAATGCTTAGACACCGAGTACTTCCAATCTTCCATTGTACCCCCCGTCTCAAATTATTTGTCACAGAAATGAAAAAAAATGAATATACATAGAACTAAAATACGCCTAGATACTTTCATAAATCAAGGGGAAGAGCACACGTAAATAGTGAACAGCAGTCTGTGTTAAAGTTTTAACAGCAAAGGAGAACAGTCTATGCTTTAGTCAAGGGAGCTTAGGCCAACTCCACCGTGCGATCCTATCCTGTCCGGCCCCGTTCGTTTGGGGTAAAATGGACAAAAGAGGCGGCTCAGCGCGCGGCCTCAAATGGACAAATGTCCGGATTCCGTCCGTTTTCGACCCATCCCTGGCCCAAACTTGCGCTTGGTTTGGGGTGAAACGGACGCGCGCGGATGGCCGCGACGCATGCCCTTGTCCCCCCGTGGCCCGCCTGTCGGGGACACTAGCAGTCCCTCCGCTCCCAACGCTTCACCCTCTCTCCCCGCCCCGCCCCGCCGCTGGCGCCGCCCCTATTCTCCGGCCGCCTCCTCACCGCGCAGCCCCGCGCCATCCATACCAAACTACGTCTCGACATAGCCGCCACCACGCCCGCGCTTTCACCGTAGTTTTGGTCGTCTATCGGGGGAGGTTTGGCCGTCGTCGTCCTTGCCGGTGGCGGAGGGGACACGACTGCCGGCGACGGACCAAGGCGGATTCCGACGAGAGCTCTAGAGCAGCCAGTAGCCGGCCGGCAACCATCCCTGCTGCGTCGAGGTGATCATCGCGGCCTCTTCACCACCACGACTGGAAGGTGTTCGACTTTTTGCCATCAAAGGTATGGACAGTGGAGACGAGTTTTTCTTTCATCACTTCCTTTGTTCGTCGGACGATTCGTCGTCGAATGATGACGATCTTGTGGTGGCTGCACTGGTCGTTCACGACCATATTCAACGGCAGCTTCCTCGGTACAGGGGGTCACTCCCTGGCCGTGCTCCCAACCTGAACCGCAACAGAGAGAGAGGCCACGCCCTGCTTTATGCCGATTACTTTGCCAACACCCCGCTCTTCAAGCAGGATAAATTTTGTCGCCGTTTTCGTATGGCAAGGCATGTGTTCAATCATATACGAGAAGGAGTGGTTGCTCATGACCCATACTTCGAGTGCAAGATGGATGCCCTTTGCAAGCTTGGATTCTCCTCTTACCAGAAATGCACCGCGGCCATCCGCATGCTTGCATATGGTATTCCAGGCGATCTGGTGGACGAGTATGTGCGTATGAGTGAGACAACATGTCTGATGTCAATGTACAAGTTATGCCAGGCCGTGATCGAGGTGTTTGGCCCAGAGTACTTGAGGCAGCCAACTGCCGCTGATACAGAGAGATTGTTGGCGACCAACGCAGCTAGAGGCTTTCCAGGCATGCTTGGCAGCATAGATTGTATGCATTGGGAGTGGAAGAACTTTCCATTTGCTTGCCAGGGACAGTACAAGGCGCATGTTAACGGGTGCACTGTCATATTAGAAGCGGTGGCATCGCAAGATCTTTGGATATGACATTCTTTTTTCGGCATGGCAGGTTCTCACAATGATATCAACGTGCTGCAGCGCTCTCCAGTCTTCGCAAGGCTTGCAGAAGGCCACTCCCCACCTGTCAACTTTGAGATCAACGTGCACCAGTACAACAAGGGATACTATCTAGCAGATGGTATATATCCTCAATGGTCAACTTTTGTGAAGACAATCTCGAAACCCCAAAGTGAGAAGAGAAAGAGATTTGCCTAAATGCAAGAGAGTGTTAGAAAGAATGTGGAACATGCTTTTGGTGTGCTTCAATCCCGGTGGGGTATCGTTCGAAACCATGCACTGTCATGGAATGAAATGAAGCTTTGGGAGGTGATGACTGCTTGTGTGATTATGCACAACATGATCGTCGAGGACGAGGGTGGTGAGAGTATCTTCGACCAAGGATTTGATTATCAAGGTGAAAATATTGAGCCCCTGCACCAAGACCCGGCCACATTTGAACAGTTTGTCCAATTCCACCGTGAGATGCGTGATTGACACACTCATTTGAATCTTCAAAATGACTTGGTTGAGCACGTCTGGGATCACATTGGCAACCAATAGATGTATTGGTCCAATTTAGGTTCAGTCAAGACAATTTCGATTTGGTTGTAAAACTATTTTATTAAAGACAATTTCAATTTAGTTGTAAAATTATTTTAATTTTCAGACAAATATTTGGGTTGAAAACTAGTTTTGATGCAAATTTGGGCATTTTTGGCCCTGACGGATAGGATGGGGCAAATGGATGCGGCCGCGCACTGGACGCACGGCCACCGCATCCCAGGACAGGTCCGGACACGACCCCAAATCCCTACTCAAACGGATAGAAACCGAACAAAACGGACGTCCGTTTGGGGTCGCGCGGTGAAGTTGGCCTTACTCTAGTATTCAGCGAAAGCTTGCTTAAACGGTCATTCAGTCTTCGCGCGTTTATGCGTACTCCCAGTCCGATCGTGCCGCATACATGCCGACCAAGGGCCCCGACCAACAGACCGTTAGGCGATTGAACATTGAATGCATCAAACCTCGGAGAATTACAACTATGACCTCGCAGTCAAAGTCATATGGTCACACTCACTAACTAAAATTGTTTAGCTGACGATATAGAACAGCTCAAGTCAAGCAAGAGTCATTTTCTGTTACTTTTGAACTTGAAAGATTGGTCAAGTTAAGAGCATCTCCACTCGTCATCCAACAGGCCCAGTTACGTCCCCAACAACCCAAATTTCGCCGATTAGAGCTAAAATTGGCGCCGGCGGACCCATGCCGAACCCAGTGCACTGGGGGCGCCGGGGGACGCCGGGGGAAGCGTTTTTTGCGCGAAAGCCCCGCGGGCCCGCCGAGACAGCGACCAGCCGCGTCTCATCTTCCTCATCGCCTCGTTTTCCATGAGGAATCGATGCCAAGGCTACCGCCGGCCAGTCCTCCATTGATTCCCCAAGGGCGGCGTAGTGAAGGCCGGGCGACGCGCCGTCCCCCTCCCGCCACGCGTACACACACGTCTACCGTCCTCCCCCGGCGGCTATAAAAAGCCACCCTCCTCGTCGGTCACTCACCTTCGCCCGCAGTTCCGCCGCCCCCATACCGTCTCTGTCCCCTCAAGACCAACCACCGAGTCATCCTCCCGATGGGCGAGCGCTTCCCCGACGACGGTGTGGCGACCAACGGCTTCGGCCGCTGCATCCTGCACGAGTGGGAGGCGCACCTCCTCCACTAGGCCAACTACCCGGCGCCGCCTGACATGCGCGCGCCGAGGCGATGGAGGCTCAGCGCCGGAGGCATCCCAGTCCTCCCGCAGCCCGACACAGAGCATGCCACCTACTCCCACGATGAGATCGAGCGCGTCCGGGCCTCCCTGCCGGAGGAGGTGCGCGGCCACCCGGAGTACGCCGCCGACAACCACGTCAGCTGGGTAGCGTACTTTCAACGCCGCCACGAGGAGCAGCTCGCCTCCACCAACAACGCGTCGGTGAGGGGGCGCCACAATGCCGACGGCCGCCGCCTGTGGTGGGGTGTCTCCGGGCGGACGCTGCACTTCGTCCTCGAGCACCTCGCGGGCGGCAAGCAACCACTGCTCCAGTACCCAGCGGCCCCGGTGCCTGTCCCCCGCCGAAGCGGCGGCGACATTTGGCTGCCGTGGCGCATGGCGGGTGGTTCGTCGTCCTCCTCCTCCCACTCCCACTCGTCCGGGTCACCGGCACTCGCCAGCGTCAAGCCTGCGCCCGTGGAGAAGCCGCTCGGTCGGCGCACCCGCGGGAGCGCCCTCGTCATCAACAAGGGCGCCCGTGGCTCCTCCTCCTCCCGCCTCGTCAAGCCCAAGACAGAGACGGGGCTCGTCGTCGTGAAGAGCGAGCATCAAGTGGGCGCGCGAGGACTATGTCCGGCTGGAGACGGAGCGCCAGCACCGCGCCCTCGAGGAGTTCGCCGCTCGTCGTTGCGGCTGCGACGAGGGCGGCGTTATCGTCCTTGAGGACAGTGACGACGACGACGCACCACCGCCGCCAACCAAACCCGTCCGCCAAGGCGACGCAGGGCAGGGGTGCATCACGAACGGCGGTGACGGCTTGAAGAAGGAGGCCGACGACGGCAGCGGCGACTACAGTGCCTTCGGCGCGTTCTTCGGCCTGTAGGCGGCGCAGTAGTTTTTATTATGCTTGAATTATGTTTGTAAGTTTGTATGTACAAATATCAATGAACTCGCCTAATATGTGTCGAATTTGGCCGAATTTTGTCATGTTTGGCCGAATTTATATTTCTAAAAAACGGTGTCTGGGTTGTGCTTGGGGCGGTGGTTGGGAAACCATCCGACCCCACACCGAAAATATCACCGGCGCGCCCCCAGGCGGTGATATTTCAGGTGCCTAGAGGGGGTGGGGGGGGGGGGCGAACGGCTGGAGATGCTGTAAGTGCTCTTGCAGGTACGTGCAGCCCTGTTTCCATGCATAGTTGTGTGGCCTATAGTATGTCGTACTTGTACCATGAGCAGGGTCACAAGTTGTGTGAATTATATATAATCAGAGATACAAAAAATACATACTCACCTAGAAAATGTTTTGATATAAGTCTCCAGAATATATGACTATCGAGCCTATGTGTACATCAATACAAAATCTTAAAACATAGTTTTAATTTATCCGGGAAGCTCTTAAAATGACACTCCAATAGTTTAATAGTATAAGGCATATCCAACTTTTCATATTCTCCGATGCATGACTTTGACTTCAAAATTCACCTATAAAATCTTTACAAAATAAGAAAAGGACGACACAAGAATATTTTGCAAGACAAGTAAAACAATATCACTCTTACATGCTAAATACATAGTCATTCATAAATATTAGTGGTCAATGTTTTAAAAACCTTGCAAATTGAGCGTAGCTCAGATGGTCAGGTATCTTGTGGTGAAACCTTTCCATCAAGGTTCAACTCTTAGACTTAGCATGTGTTCATATGGGCGACTATATGTAAGTGTTGTGGAACTTTCCAACTAGTGAGATGCTCCGTACAAAGTACGACAGAGAAATAACCACAGAGAAGAAAGCTAAAAGTAAACAATCAAACGAGCATTTTTGCATTTGTTATGCATTGAATCGTTTCACAAGCTTGACTAGTGTTGTTTTTCTACTTTTACAAAAACCACATTGTAATGTTAAAACGTGCATTTGCACGTACATAAGTAATAGTAGTACTCCCTCCGTCTAGGTGTACAATTCTTCCCTCCTTCTTGGTCACCGTGCACAACCAAAGATGACTTATTGACCTGGACGGAGGGAGTAGCACAGTCTGCAAGCATATATCGAGAGAGACGTGTAGTCCGATAGTATATAGTAAAGTTTGTGCTATATGCACGTACTTGCAAAATGCGTAATAATACACAACGTTTCCAAACTTTCCCTTTTACATACTTGATTAAGGACATTAAAAATTCCTGAACGTTCGAGATTTATCATTTGCGTCCCAAAACTAATGAGATCGCCTTGCGAAACAAAAATTATACTCCTCCTAAAAGCCACGACGCTCGCAGAAGCGCTTGCGGCGCGCCATGAGTGCCCTGGTGCGCGGCCGTTTCCCAGCACGCCGACACAACGCCTCTTCCTCAGCCTCGCAACTCGCAAGGTGCTGATTGACGGCTTGCCGGCGGGCGAGCCCGATCTCACCGATGTGGTGATCCGGCGCTAATAGGTACTCCTCCTTGCTGGAAGCGTGCACCCGGTCCACGTACCGCCAAGCGTAGATGAGGCGCTTGGGCCCGACTGCACTCAGGGCGTCGGCACGGGCGTCCTCCGCCACCCTCACGGCCCTCGCATGAGCCTTCTGCCAAAGAACCAATTGCTTGACTCTCTCGGACGCGACATAGATCTCCCAGAAACCTTGTTGCACGGTGCGCTTCTCTTCCTCGGCCTTCTTCTCCACCTCTATTTTGGCGCGCTCTGCTGGAGGCAAAGCCTCCCACAAGGCGACATCCATTTCTTTCCAAAGCTCCTCAAGGCTGGGGGGCTCGGTGGGCGGCGCGACATTCTCCTCGTAGCGGGGAGCCGACGCGTCCTTCGACGCGCGTGCTGGCGAGATTGGGAACGCCGACGCGTCAACCTCGACGTGTCACAGCGAGGAGCAGAACGTCGACACGTCCTCCTCGACTAGTGGCGGCGAGGAACAGAACAGCGACGCGTCGCATCGCGGCGAGGAGCGGAACACCGACGCGTCCTCCTCGACTAGTGGCGGCGAGGAACGGAACGGCGACGCGTTGCGTAGCGGCGAGGAGCGAAACGCCGACGCGTCCTTCTCGACTAGTGGCGGTGAGGAACGGAACAATGACACGTGACCATCCGCGCGGTGCAGCGAGGGGCTCCTAGGGCTTGGGAGGGGCGATGCCATGGTGGTCGACGTGAGAGGGAGGGGGAGGAGATAGCGATGAACATGAACGTGAGGGGGAGGAGATAGCGATGTCGTGGGAGGCGCAGTATTTATAGCGAGCAATGGCACACCTACATAACATATGGACTGAGCTGCACTGACTTAACTGCAGGTCCAGTTGCGTCACTCACATGTGGGCCAGTACACTGCTGGGCCCTTATGTCAGTGAACCAATGCACCTGAAGTTAAGTAAAAGCTACGTGGGCATATTTTTTGGAGTAAATTACGGGGGAGCGAAGGGGTGGAAATATTGCTGGTCACAACGGATTGGACGAGCGTGGGGGAGGAGAGTCATGCATGCAGATTTTTTCACACGGGGTGGAGTGGTGGGACCGCCGGAGGGAGAAGGAGAGTTTGGCAGGCATATTGTTTCCACACATGGAGAGGAAAAGATTTGGAGACGAACGAGCTTCCTGCAGGTATGGGGAATGGTGCATAATAAGTCATCTTGCATGTCGGGCTAGGTATAGTCTCAAGTCATTAAAAACATACACGCCCGACACATGTTCATATTTCAAGGTGCACTAAATTATTGCATGCGATGATTAAGGCTGGCCATCATGGTGGTATCTTAGCTGGTATCATGCACACGGGAATAGCAAACATGTTGATGTGCCAAAGAATTAAAGAAGAGAGGGGGGGGTTAGAGTAACTAGTGTTCATGCATGCATTGGTAAACACATTTTTTTGTGAAGAACGACAGCATTAGTTGAGTACTTTTGCAAACTTCAAAAACTATTCCACCGCCTCTACTATCTTGCTAAGAGTAGGTGAAATTTTTGAGTCGAGCCCTTTAAACTAGAAGGGAGGTAGTGGTACTCTAATAGCTAGGTGTGTAAGTCATCTTATGAAAACCAAATAATCCCAAAACACGTAGGCGCGGTGCATTAACTTCTACATCGTTTCTTGTTTCTTGACATATAAACCAATAAGACATGAGGGTGTGCATGCTTTTAATGACCTGAGACTATCAAACATGACATGAAGTGGTTAGTTCATTTCATGCAATACTATTTAATTAGCAAATAAACATTAATGTCTCTCGTTTTCCCCTCCTCATTAGTCACGGTGCACAGCCTAAGATGACTTACTCACCTAGATGGAGGGAGTATCAACATTCATAATGTCAAATCAATATTTTTACACTCATTATAAAACGTAGTTCTTATACTCATTATAATCAGTATTGTAGATATTGATATTTTTAGTATAAATTTGGTCGTGGGATTTCATTGATGACTGTCAAAGCGTGGAGGAAGCGGAGCTTATGGCTTGCATTGCCGGTCTCTACATAGGTATTTCTCTTCATAATCCTGTAATTTTAGAGACTGATTGCGCTTTTGTGGTAGTGTCTCTTGCATCGGGGGACTATGACAGGTCTGCTATGCGTGACCTGAAGATGAAAGCGTTGAGCATCTCGAAGTTGATCAACAATCTTCAATTGTCAAAGATTAGCCGTTCGGCCAATAAGGTGGCACACTTAATCGCTAAGTATAGCTTTGACAATAAATTAGATGGTATTCTTGTAAATAATGTACCGCCGTGTGTGGTGAATATTGTATCGAATGAGTGTACTGGTGTGGCTGGTTAATTAATATAAGGTGGTGTTCAAAAAAAAGTATACATTTGGTCAAACACTTTGCAAACGGTTGACGGGAGTAAAAAGGACCAGAGGGAGTATCATGCATGCGGAGTAGGCAAAAAAAATTGCTCATTTATAGCCGGTCGAAGTCTCAAAGGGCGCGACCGCGTGAGGGAGGCGAAGGTCGTGTGAGGCGCGACAGTTGACGGAATTAAGTGAAGTTACATCCACGCGCCGGCATGGCGTGCGAACAGGCAGAAGCTATACCGTCAGGCCTACGATATGGGTCTAGTAGACATGACATCTAGTGGGTCCCGCATAGTTCTCGAGAACTCTTTGGGGGCTTGCAGCCGTTTATCCACCAGGCAAGCCAGCAACCCCACGCCATTCGCACGCCCTACTCGTCCCCGTCTTCTACCTCACAACAGTTCGCTCCCAGTCGTCCCGTCCTTTCACATTAGTTTACTCCCTATTTTTGCGGGGTACAACAGTTCAACTTCTCCTAACCCTCCTCCAAAATCCATGGCCTCCCAAATCTCCATGGTCATCGCTGAGTACTAGGTTAGAGCCATCACCGGCGATCAGTTCATCGTCATCTACACACGTGGATCCGCGACGGTGAAAGCATGGCTTGCCCGCTTCCTACGCATGTTCAACAGTTCAACGGATGAGTGGGTCGCTGGGCTAGATGTTGAGTACACCACAGTCCTGGGACGAGTGAAGGATCTAAAGGAAGAAGAGAGGAAGAAGCCCGCCGTGATCCAGGTTTGTGTACATAACGTTTGCTTGGTCTACCACATCTGCCATGTCGATGTTGAGTGCCAAGATTTTAAGAACTTCCTCAAGTACAAAAGAGTGAAATTCGTTACTGTAGGCTTTAAGAACGACAGAGATGTCCTGCGTCGGATAGGTCTCATTGTAGGCCAGCCCTTTGATCTCCAGAAGGCAAGCCTGGTGCCCTCCTCTCAACCTTCAATGCTGACCCTGGCAGCAGCCATGATTGATCCTTCGTACGCTAAATTGAAGAAACCTCATCACGAGTTTCATCATGCATGGGAGTCGAAGACATTAGGTGAAGATCAGATCCTGTACGCAGCAATGGATGCCTACCTTTTTTTAAATATCTACATGGGTTGGATGAAGAAGCAGAGCCCAGTGTCCGGTTCAAGCAAAGAAGCGTCAGCGAAGAGGAAGAGGAAGAGGGACGAGCACGAAGTCGAGGACGTGGACTCGGACTCCGAGTAGGTGGCACTGTCGTCACTGATGCTGGTTCCACTGCAGTGTCAAGCGGACTAGTTGCTTAGTTTATTTTCAAGGGTGTGTTGTGCTGAGGCCCCAACAGAACTATGTTTATGTTCTTTCTCGTTATTTGAACTCTTTAGTACGTAGAGTAGTACTAGTACTATGTCTTACTAGTATTCTTCTTGCAGTTGGTACCACTGCTCGTACCTTCGTGTTCCTACTGTACTTAATACGTTCGTACTAGTAGTATAATTTGGGTCAGTCGATTTGTGAAAGAAGTTCGACGAAGCGAAGGAAGAAGACGGCAGAAGAGATGGAAGAAGCCCTTCTAGCCATCCATGTTTCATCAAACGGCTCACATGAGTCGACTGACCCAAATTGCTCCTTCAGATTGCAGGATCCACGTGGCATTCAAGGTCTCTAAGGTAGATTCTGCATCCGCACCCGGTTTGCGGGCTCGACGCGCGCGCGACCGGCTTCCGCCGCGACAGCCACCATGCGTGCCTCCTCCGCGCGGGCGGAGACGACAATGACACGCTAGTTCCTCCTCGCCGGTGTGCTGGAGCACGCACTCGTCCTCCTCTTCATATGCTCCGTGCATAGACGCGGATCCACCAGCTGCTCGCGTGCTTGACAGCGTGGTGGCATGGCGAGGAAGGACTGCAGACGACGTGAGAGGGCGAGCCTTCGGCTTCATGGCATAGGGATGGCGGCAACACGGCGGTGATGGGCGAGAAATTGTTGTCCAGAGCAGGCGGGCACCGGCATGCGCAACGCCGGCGGTGGCATATTGATGAGTGCGCGTATGGGAGCTTACTTTAGTTTTATATGAGGTTGGTCAAACTTAAAAGAAAACCGTACTAGTACACGTAAACATTAGACTTAGGCATCGCTTTTTTTGAAGTTAGTACCACAACCACGATACAGAATCATGTGCAAGCGCGTGAACCGCGGCCGCGCGGTCGATCGAACGGTGCGTCACCGTGTCGCGCTCGAAGGACATCCATTGAACCTTTTTGTGTGTGTGAAAACAATCCTCCAATATTACTCAACTTTTTTTCCTAGGAAAGTTCTTGACGCTGCAATATTTCCATATATTTGAATTTAGCTCCAGTTTGTGTTTATTTGGATTTGGACGTTTTAGGTGCGCCCTAGTTTTTTTTAATACTTATTTTGTGTGTGTGACTGTGAGAGAACGTGTGTATGTGTCCATATGTGTGTTGTGGCAGAAGGGCAATGTGGAGACAGTGTGCGCGTGATACAGACATAGAGAGGTGTGAATGTGCAAATGATCATGCATGAGTGAGACATAGACAGATGCCGATACATTGTGTATACATGAGAGAACGGTCTTCTAGTTTACTTGTGTGTGTGTGTGTGTGTGTGGGAGAGAGAGAGAGAGAGAGACAGAGAGAGAGGAGCATCCGTAACACAACAACCATCTCTCTCGATTCGTCTGTCCCTCGCACGATCGCATGCAACATATGCATCAACGCACACATTTTGACACCCTCACTCGGCCCCTGCCCACCTCAAGGCCCGCACAATCTCTTTGTGAATACCCATTTCTCTCCTTAGGTTTGTTTTCGCTCAATATCTGACACACACACACACACGCAACACAACACACACACACACACACACACACACACTCCCCCGAGCACACAATTCATCCCCATCCAAGGTTATATGGTGACCACTCTCGCTTGTGCTTCTTTGCACCCCAACATGCACAACACCTCAATCTTCACAGAGGGCATCGAGCATATCGAAGATGGCGACCACATCGCGCTAGAGAATGCGGGGTCATTTGGAAGCAGGGTGATGTGACGATGGCTGACTGACTCCTCCCCCACCCTCTCTCTCTCTTGCACAAAATTACCAATCCCTCTCTCCCCCGCACAAAATTGTCAATCCCTCAACCCATGAGATCCTTCCCCTCTCGTCCATGTTTTTCCAGCTCTCTCATCAAACATGTTGTCTCTTCTCCTTCCACGTATACAGAATCATGTATATTACATGTCTCCATCTTTCTCACAGACCTAACTTCTTCCTCTCTCTTTCTCTTCCTCTCTCTTTCTCTTTCTCTCTCTCTCTCTTTGTCTCATTAGGTTTGTCTCCTACTCTCTCGTCCACATACATACAATCTTTCCCGCCCTATCTGCTCCATCTTCAAAAGCTCTCTCTGCACGTTTCATTCACACACTGGGAAATGTCAAAATGTTGCTTCTATAATGCCTGATGTAGAGTTTTGGTTGTTTTTGTTGCATCCTACAAAGTAATAACTATGAAATGCATTTAGATTCTCATTTGACTGGGATTATGTGAGTTTGAGCATGTTGTGAAGTACTATAGACCTTGTATACATC
Organism: Triticum dicoccoides; assembly: GCF_002162155.2. Classification (NCBI taxonomy): domain Eukaryota; kingdom Viridiplantae; phylum Streptophyta; class Magnoliopsida; order Poales; family Poaceae; genus Triticum; species Triticum dicoccoides. Next base: position 622,722,320 of record NC_041391.1, read on the forward strand.
TTGGGATTCGACAATGATTGTAACTATTGAATTGTATAGACCATTACATTCGAAGTCAATAGCCTATATTTATTTCACAATTTCAACAAATGATTAGTTCACTACAAACTAAGAAAACAAATGTGTACTCCCTCTGTTTTTATTTTAGTCCGCATATTAGCATTGGTCAAAGTCAAGTTTTATAAACTCTCAGAAAGCTTATAACAAAAATTATTAACATATACAATAACAAATAAATACCATTAGATTCATTATTGAATGTACTTCCACATCATACATATTTGTTATGGTAAATGTTTATATTTTTATATAAACTTGGTCAAACTTTAGGAAGGTTGACTTCGGTCAAACCTAATATGCAAGTTTACTACTACTACTCGCTAGTTGCTTAGCCGAATCACTCAACACGCCACACGGGGAGTCCAGTGTCACAAAATTTTGAGGTCGGCGGGAAAATCTCCCGTGACCCTGATTCGAGCAGTGGGAAGTTACCATCATAGCCTTCGGAACAGGCCTACAGACGACTCTTGGTAGGGGGCTGTTTTCGTAACTTCAGGTTCACCCTACCGAGCCAGCCCCACCCCGGCACCCAGAGTAGTAGACCTGAATACTCCCCATTTTCTATCCCCACCGCAAAATAGACATCTCCACGACACCGCAGCCTTTGTGCTCCTCCCCTTTACATCGGCGCACTCGTCCACCGCAGTGCATCTGCCTCATTGACGACCTCGTACGCCACACTGGAGCTGGTCCACCGTCGTCGTCATAGACGGAGCCTCTTCCCCGGCATCGTCTTCCACGGTCTCGGATCTGCTTCCCGGAAGCCGACACCAAGCGCAGAAGTACCACCGTCGTGGACAATGAACTGACTCCCGTTGCCGACCATGACTCACAGAGGCCGCCGCGACCATCGTTCACCTCCTCGATTGGTAATGTGTGTATTGAATCACTTAGCAGTACATGTGCAGTTCCAATTTTGTTCATACCTACCCTTCAATTTTCCTGGGTGCTATTGTTCCCGTAAAAGTAATTGGTTATAGGCTCCATTGTCCAACAGAATATCAGCTTGTAATTGTGCGTCGCTCCTGTATCGCACTGTGCTTCGGTAGGTTTTTCATCTGCAACTAGCAGTGTGGTAAATGATGGAAAGGTTTTTAGAACTAGCAAGATGCCCATGCATTGCACGCATCAAGATGCATTTGTATGAGTAGTTTATCTTGTGGGAGAAAGGATGAACGAGGGAAGGCCTTATTTGCAAATCTGGAGAGGGGTATGGGTATCTTTTTTTATCTATCTATGCTGAGAACTATCCTCTACTCTCTAGTATCTACTTCTCGATCTCAGCACTCTAAATGCTTTTTTAAAGCGCCGCGCGTTGCGATTCTGTTGGAGATGCTCTAACATGGCAGACGGATGCTTTAGTGTTGCCCACAAGATGAGCGGGTATTACTAGTAGTATTTTTCTTGCCATATTGAGATTTTAAAACCACGAGTGTGAACATGCAGAGGAGCAATGAAGACCAAACACGGGATATTTGGGACATCTTCAAGGAGCGTGGCAAGTTAAAGATGAGCTGCACCGAACCTATAAAACGAGCTTTGGTAAGTAACACCCTTTCAATTACTTTCGTTTAGCCTCGTGTTCTTCGATGTGTACATGTTGTAGTTTCTGTTTCTCTTAAGCGTGGTGTTCTTCGATGTGTAATAAGAATAGTCTTAATCGTCCTAATGCTTTCGTTTTTAACTTGATGTAGGAAGTGGGTGTTCTCACCTTGTAGTCTGTTTTTATATTTCTTTTCCTTTTGAATTCACTTCTCCGAGTTCTGTTTATCTGGCTTCTACTAAATGGATCTAGGTTTCTCTGAGTATTGATCTAAAAAAGAAGTAACTTCATGTCAGGATGAAGTTCCTGCAAGGAGGGAAGTATGGTCAACCTCGAGATCATGTTTCCAAAATGGGGCTGGATTACACACAAGGTGCCAGTTCCCTAATGCTGCTGGATTAGACACAAGGTGCAAATTCCCAGATGATGCTGGATTACACACAAGCCAAGTGGAGTGGTCAGCTGTTCGTGTCCTCGTGGCATTAGTAAAGGCTGAAAGAAAGCATGCAGCAGCCCTTGAGAATGTAGCTGAGTTCATGAAGAAGCGAAAAGAGCAATCAGATGCTCTCTTCACCCAAGCCAAAGAACAGATGGAAGAAGCCAGAAATAAGCTAGCTGAGGCAGAGCAGGCTAGGCGTCTCCGGCTATCTAAAACTGTTGTCAATACAAAATTTCCTTCATAATAGCTAGGTTCAAATGTTTATCCAGTCAGTATGCCTGTTGTGATGTCTATGCATCTACTGATGTGGCACAAAATGTTTTTTTTGGGTCATGTAATAACAGCAATTACTTTCCAAACAATAACAGACGAAGCATTGGGCATGGTATAGTTCACGTGCAAGCCCGACATTCCAAGTTCAACTTCCACATCAAATTCATGTTCACAGATATCTGCACATTCATACATAATGTCCACAACCATGATTCACTTCAAAGCCAAAATATGTGAGGAGAGTTATAAATAAAGAAAAACCTCTACTATTTCCTGCTACCAGTGCGAGCACAACTAGTCAGGACCATGCGTAAATTAATTATATTTTAGTCATTCTTTGTGTTCTAAAATGCCTGCCGGCTCGTGGAAGGATGTGTTGCCGGCACACGTGCGGATTCAATGAAGGCAGGCGGGGCAGTCTTAAGCTGGTTGCACGCGGCGAGGAGGCGTGCTCAGCCGGGTCTGCAGCGAGTGCGGCCCTCTTGGCCGGCGCGCCGGTTCAATGCCTGCGCTATGAGAGGTCGCGTCCGTGTTAGAGCAATCACTCCCTCCAGTCCTTTTTTATTTGGGTATAACAAAATCTCGTTTTCCATTCACATTTTACAAGTAAAATTCATGGACAAACTTTGACCCAAAGTACGATGGGGACTAGTAAACCAGAATGGAGGTAGTAGTTTTTTTAATCAAAGAAGGGTTTCCCCTTCTGATTACTAAAAACCAGCATCTAAATCTAAACCATAGTATTTTCCCTAGAACTACCAGGTTCAACATCTCGTAACATAAACCCATACAACCATACGCCAAGGAGGTATGTAGTACTATGAATTCCATTTTCGCTCCATACCAATCGTTCTAAAAACTACTTACTACTTATAACGTGCCATTGAAAATCGGAACTCTTAACCCCGCTAAAAAAACGATATTTTATACGTGGCTACTCGATCTGTGGCAACTGGCGAGCCACCGCGCTCCAAGTCGTTCACCTGTGGTCCCGACCATCAACTCCTACAAAGGTGCTCCAGCACGTACCCGGTACCCGCGAATGTAGCAATCGTGCACCTAGGGTTTTAGGGTTTATTTGTTAACGTTGCCTTTACGTAACACTCATGTGTGCGAGACAACGCGAGGCCGACCGCGTGCTTGCGCCTCTTCTCTTCGTATATGTACTCCACCGTTTGTCTGGTGTCCAAAAAATTATAACAACTACTAGCAATGTGCCAATGCGTTGCCACACGATCAAAGTAGATTAATACATATTCACCGATTTGATAGAAAAAAAGTCTAGTTTTGAACTACGTATGTCACTAAAAATATGTTATGTTTCACTCAAAATATATTCCTTTGGCGGTTTTGATGAGATAAGGGAGGAATGTTGTTGGTTTCAAGATTCGAGAAGTGGTATATGTCTAATTTCTACTCTTACTAGCAAGATGCCCGTGCGTTGCACGGAACATCAAGATCTTGTGGGTGAAAAGGATGAACGAGGGAAGGCCTTATCTGCAAATGTGGTGAAGAGTGTGGGTAAATTGCCATATTTTCCTTCCTATCTGTCAGATATAAATCGGACGACCTACATTGCAGGATGGCAGGTCCACCATCATCACCAACTCTATTTTTATCCCTACTCTTACAAAAAGCATTGTAGGTGATGATCGTGTGGCCGTCCGATCTATATCTGATGGATAGGAAGGAAACTATGGCAATTTTGCAAAAATATACCCACACCCCTCTCCATATTTGCAAATAAGGTCTTCCCTCGTTCATCCTTTTCCCCCACAAGATAAACTACTCATACAAATGCATCTTGATGTTCCGTGCAACGCATGGGCATCTTGCTAGTTGTTGCAAAAATCCCATGTGTGTGTGTGAGAGAGAGGGAGAGTGGATAGGTATCAGCTTAAAATGAGGCGATAGTGTGTGTGTGCACGATTGAGAGGGCGTGTCTCAAGAAGGGAAGAAAAAGCTACATAGATACATGGAGCAGGAGAGAGACATGTATGCGATGGTGGAAGCATGAGTGTGCGGGTGTATAAACCTATCTAGAGGCTAGCTAGTCGACAAATGTTTGTGAGAGAAATACGAGTCGGGGTGCGAAAGCAAGAGTTTTGTGTGTGTGAGAGAGAGAGAGACGGTGGTCGGGAAGGGGAGTGGAAGCAGGAGTTGTGTGTGTGTGTGTGTGTGTGTGTGTGAGAGAGAGAGAGGAGATGGTAGTCGGGGTTGTCTGATCGGTGTTAGTCTGGGATGGAGACGAAAAGGAGACCGCAACAAATGTTGTGTCTACAGGAGAGAGAAAGAGAGAGAGAGAGTAATTTTAGTGGTATGAGTCATATGTAGAGACATATAGGGTGTGTGAGAGAATCCCATAGAGAGAAAGACAAAGTGAAAGACGAGTGGAGACTGTGTGTGTGGCGGTGAAAAATAAAGCTTAGGTACCGAGTGATACCAGAGAACAGTAGAGACGTGAGAGATAATGAAAACCGTGTAATGTATAATGATACGGAGAGTGTGACACTTCTCAAGGGAGATGTCGAGAGACCATGTTTGCGAGGATAGGAGAAACATGAAGTGAGCATGTGGGTGAGCTGGAGAAAAGAGAGTGATAGCTACCTGAAGGAGCATGCATGCGAGAGATATGGGCGTGAAAGGAGTGAACAAAAAAGGGATTCAAATATTTGAATTCAAGATGATGATACATGTAATCCATACTCGAACCAAAATTGATCTATCAAACACGCATACTCATATGAATTCACGCACATCTATGTTATTTAATATGTAGATATTACTGATCCATACATTTTAGTAGAACATAATTTCGTTATTTTTTTTCGAATTCAACCTTAAGATTTCGAGATCGTTGTATTTGTAAATCATATTATACATATAAAAGAGCAGAATTCTTTGTTGTGCTTTTGAAAGTATATATATAAAAAAATGATGTATATAGAATGTAAATCCAATTGAAAATGGATCCCGCCCGAAAAAAATAGTAGAATACAAACGGGATTCGAATTGAGTTGGCACTGTAAATGTGCACTGTGCAAAATTTGGATGAAGCGGGGAAAGTCGCAGTAACCGCCCGAAACCAAAATCTGCGAGATGGAAATCACTACTGCCTATCCCTGCCACGCAAAGCCTATCTGCTGTATATCTATAGGTTTCGATAGGGGTAGGTTTGTAATTTCACCCAAACGTGACGTAACCGCCTCTCACCCAGATTCAGACACGGTGGGCGCCAAAACACAGTGTGCCCTCGGCCGAAATCGACTCCCTCCCTGATTCATATTCATACACGGTGGGCGCCAAAAACAAACTCTCATCGGCAAATATTCGGTGTATGCGATATTACCGTCCTATCCCCAACCGACTAATGTTGCTGTGATGTAGTAGAAATTTGAAACGGGGGCTAAGTTTGTAAATTTCCTCGCATTTGAGACAAGCGCGCCCTGAATACATGGTTCCCCCTTCCTCTCTGCCTCCCTTTTCCCCATTCGTACTCCGTGGGCACCAAAACACCCTCTCCACCCCACCCTCCTCTGTCCGCCGCTGTCCACCACCCCATCCACCGCCGTCCTCCTCCACCATGCCGAAGCTGATACCCCGATGCCGCCGTCCATTACAAGAGATCGACCTCTCTCATCCACGCCTTCGGACTGGGATCCTTGCATCCCGTCCTCTTGCTTCATCCCCACCGTCGTCCACCTTGCCGGCGCCACTCCTACGACCGTCTCGTCCACCGCGCCCCGCCGCCACCGTCTACCCTCCTAGATCTGCTTCCACGCTGCCGACAGCCATCGCTATCGCAGCACCGTCAAATTCTCAGCAGATGCGTACACGGCGCCGCACCAGAGGCGGTACTCTTTCGTATCTGCTCAACTTATTTATCGCGGCAACAAAATAGATCACCACTGCTTTACTCTGATTTCTTGTCTTGGTTGCGAAGTTGCCTTTATCCGGTTTGCACCTTCAGATCTGCCATGGCACGCTCAACACTATACTCCCAATGCTTATGGTTTTCCCCTTTTATATTCTACACTAGTTAAATCACAGTAGACTAAATTTCAAAATTGGGTCAGTCAATTTTTCAGAGCTCGCCGGTGTTCGCCGGTGCGATCCAAGGGGCTCGGGTGGTTGTGGGGCCTCGTCGAATGAAGAAGAATCGACGCGGTTGGGGGGTGGGGGTGGCAGAGGAACATAGGTGGTGGGGGCCGGTGGTTCGGCGGCGGCCTGTGCGGTGTTTTGTATGGGAAGAATCAGAGACGAGGAAGAAGAAGGGTTAGGAGACGTAGGATCTTCATCCAACCGCCTGAATGGTCGAGAGACAGCTGGGAGTTGCATTCTTAATGCGCTCTGGTTCATCATGTGTGGGCACTGCGCAACCAACATTTTATTATCCAAAATCTGCTTGCTCTTCTTTACCATGTTCGATAGTGCTGGCCTTTACGTGATCGATAGGCTTTCAATTACTAGCGGCAATACAACACCGTATTTTCAAGCCAGTTCCACTTTCCCGATTTATATATCGTGGTTATGGTGTACCCTGTTATGTACACTATGATCTGCCTAGTTGTTGTGTGCTCTTGTTATCATGGTTTCGCAATAAACTCTCTATACAGTATATTATGAACCTATCATCTGCCAGCTATACTTACTTCTGGAGCCTATTTTTTTGTGTACTTGTGCCAGATTATATAAATGCACGCACGATATTACAACACACATGAGCTCTCTCATCAGAATCTAGTGATAGCACATAAGTGTTTACAGGGGCGCCCCTATATTAGAATATCATCTGCATTACAAAGATAATCTCACAACTATTTATGTTTTCGTGGTTCTCAGATATTATACGCAATTACAGTGAATATCATAATCCGCGCATCAGAAGAATATTGTGGAACACTGCAATGACTTACAAAATTGGCACCAAGGCATTGAGTGCCATTCTGGAAGCAATGAAACTCGTATGCTCCCCACCTATTGATTCTTGTTCAGAATATCATCCTAATGACTATTCTAACCTCGAGGAGTCAAAGGCAGATGGCCTGTCCTGTTCACCCATCAAGGTGCCTGTTCTAATTTGGCAAGGTTTTATTGATTGCGCGTACCTTGCATATGTTGTCTTGCATTTCTTCTACTTTGTTGCACCACCATCTGCTTAGTTTACTCATCATATAACTCGAGATGCCATGCCCATCCATTATCAATACATATTCCATCTGTCGTCATACCATGTTTTCCCACTCAAATGTTGTTCTTGTGCATCAGACATCAAAAAGGAAGAGGGTGATTGCCGAACCTGAAGTAGCACCATCAAAGTCCTTGAAAAACATGGTGGTGCCGGAGAAATCAGACAGCGCCCCACTCATATTGGCTGTACAACCAGTGACACAAAACATAGGACCGACTCCAGCAGACTGTACCCATACTACACTGGCCACACCACTAGCCCCACCACATAGGACCTGCACTCCAGCAAAAGGTATACCGATTTCATTTGCCATAGCACCAGCCGTACCACAGAAAAATCCCACTCCAGCAAAAAGTACAGCAAGTCCACCGGCCGAAGACCTATCCCAACTGCAGAGACGGCCAATTCCTGCAGATTGGAACCCCATTCCATTTATTCCCAGTTTAAAAGACAACACTTTCAATGTTGTTAGGGACTACGTGCATATATTCCCATCATGGGAAGATTATAGTGAAGACAAACACCATTTTCACATCTTCCTGTCCAACTTACGTGTAAGTGCTATTATTCATGGTTATTATTTTCCTGTTTTCTGCTGATCGAACACATCAATGATTTACATTACATTGTTGTAACTAGGTGAGGGTCAATCTGGATAGTCATGACGAGCAAAGCTTGCTTGTGCTTTTCAAGGAAGCATTGCAGCAGTATCGGTGTTACCTCAGGAAATCACACTATGATGGCATGTCTATAAATGAATTTCCGGTGAAGTCTCCTGTGCTAAATTTAGAAGACATTGAATGGAAAAACCTTGTTATGCACTGGTCTCGTTCCTAGGATGAGGTACTTTCTATGAAATCACATGACAATTTGAACTTCTACTTTTCCGCATGTGCCTTACGATCTTTTTTGCAGGAAATCAGCTCGAAGAAGAATTCCGGTTTGAAAAAAACGACATGATATCGCAAATATGCTGCCCACTGCTTTGCTCTTGTTAGTACCTGTTGTCCTGTATCACTGTACTTGCATACATACCTGGTTCATTATGTGACAGCAGTATGCATGATAGCTTGCTTATTAATTGTTTGCTCCAAATTATCTGATCTGTATGAATGGTTACATTAGTGTAGAATATATCCAATGCCAATGAATATTTTAGCTCTGCATTGTTCTTGTAAGTAGATGTTGTCCTTTATCAGTGTACTTATATTGACAGGTAGTTGTTCATGTACCATCACTCTGCAGCTTATTTTCCTTTGCCCTCCATTTTCTACACATCAGATCTATATTTACTCTTACCATAAGGTTGGTACTGAAGAAGTTTAGCTAAGCATTGCTCTTGGTTGTGCCTTTTGCCTGTATCGCTGCACCTACATTTATAGCTACTTGGTTATGTAGCATCACTCTTCATCTTATCTTAAATATTCTCAATTATTTCGTATATTATCACATCTATATTTACTCTTAACAAAATGTAGAATAAAGGCAATGCTTATGAAGAAGATTATGTGCTAAACTTCTTGAATTGCCCCCCATCAGCATGGACAAGGGCTTTATAGAGCCTGTCTTCACCAGTAATGTAAGTTTGTCCTTCTCAAGCCTTCAAACTTTGTTGTGTATATTTGGTTAGGCATGACTACAACAGTTGTTTATTTTTGGTGTTTGCATCAAATTGCATGTTTAAAGTTTATTATGTAGTTCATAAACAAAAGTTTGTCCTTCTCAATTTAAGTTTTCAGTTGTACAACCAAGTTCCTTCTTCATACCATGTAAATTAAACTATTCAGAACAAGTGATCTTCTTTTGCACTGCATGTATGCTTCTGTTCTTCATCCGTAATCCAATGGTGTGGGGAAACTACCCACTACAACACAATGTCATATTCTGCAATGTCTTAACTATGAACAATGTCATATCATTCTACTATTATTTAAACCATCTCTTTATTTGCCAATCTGAAATGGGATAAATTGACAGCACACTAACCATTGATACTTATGAGTTCTTGATCTATAATCTAGTGGTGTCGTGAAGCTGCCAACTCCTTCACAATGTCATTTCCTGCCATGTCTTGACCTGAACAATACCATATTGTGTTAATGCAATTTTAAACTATGTCTCTTTATTCGTCAGTAAGAAATGTGATGAATTGTCAGCACTGATACTTTTATGTGCGAAACCTGTCATCTGTCTGCTTGTTTATCTTTCAGAGTGAGGAAGATATAAGTGTTGAACAAGCGCAGTATCATCATCTTGCTCAGCTGCTTGCGCTGCAGCTCCCTAGCAGGGCTAACCTTTCATGAACTCTATTGAAGTGCTGCCGGTTTTGTATATTATTTTGTCGGCGTGTTTATTTGCACTGGTGGCGATCTTTGATGCCCAGTGTATGTAATCTGCTGTCTGCTTGTGCTTTATTATCATAGTGGCGAACTTTGATGCCTAGTGGATGTAATATGCCGTAATTTCTTTATTGTATAGTCTACGTTTTTTCTTATTGACGATGCTGCAGTTATTTTACTTTATATATGTCCTGTCTTCGTAGTAAACCGGCCAAACCGTAAAATTACGGTACGTAATCGGGCCGTCATGCAATCACGATGCATGATCTGCATCATGGGCCCCGTCAAACTAGCCCACTAGTAGATTCGGGCCTTTAATAGGCCGAGTGACCCCCGGCCCTCTTTTCGCAAGAAAACTCAATGGGCTTTTAGGAGGCTGAGAAGTAGGCTGGGCCTACAACGTGCCAAATAGGTCACAGGCCGGCGGCAGCCTGAAATGGACCCCGGCCCATGATTGTGCGAATCAATTCACGGGCTTTTAACAGGCCAAAGTTGTCTCGGTCCTTGTTTGGCCCAATCAGATATCGGCTGCGAGCAGGCCGGATGCAAATCGCGTCGTAGTTAGGCCCAACTATATGACGGGCTTTTAATAGGCCGAAATTAATATAGGGCCAAAATGTTAAATGGGCCCTTAACAGGCCGAAACTAATATCAGGCCGAATTACTAAATGGGCCTTTAGCAATTGGGCCCAAAAGCATAGCGTCCAGTCAACAGGCCGAATCTGATATGGGCCATAATTGAGCCCAAAGCCTCTTAAAGGGCCGGACCTGATCTGGGCCATGATTTGGCCCAGAAAGTGGGAGGCTTTTAACGGGCCGGATCTTATATGGGCCATTATTAGGCCCGGAATGTGGCAGGCCATTAATGGACTGGATCAATTATGGGTCGGCATTTGGCCCAAAACATGGCAGCCAGTTAATGGGCCGGCCTACTAGGGTCCTCAAAATCTTGCGGGCCTACAGTTGGGCCGGCCCATTAATGTCGGCGCAATCTCGTGGGCCTTTAGCTGGGCCGACCCATTATGATCCGCAAGAATTTTGTGGGCCTTTACCTGGGTTGGCCCATTATGGCACACAAAAATCTTGTGGGCCTTTACCTGGGCCGACCTATTATGGCCCGTGAAATCTTGTGGGCCTTTAGCTGGGCCAGCCCATTATAGTCCGCAAAATCTCATGGGCCTTTAGCTGGGCCGGCCCATTAAGGGTCGCAAAATCTTGTGGGCCTTTAGTTGGGCCGGCCCATTTAAACTTGTTGGGCTGTGCCACGTGTCGACGTATCATAGGCGCCTTTTGTCCAATGAGTGGATGACATCTGTCCCAACAATGAGCCGACACGTGTTTCCTCCAGCCAATGATGATTTTACACGTGGAAAATCCCCATTGGTCGGGGCTGTTAACGGGTTATCGGATCCAAAACCCAACCCGATAGCTTAACGGCATTCCGTTACGGTGGATACCACATGTCGGTCACCCTTGACGAAAGCACTTCTGTGACGCGCGATTTATCATCATGGAAGTGGACACTTCAGTGATGATAATTTTGGTAATGTCATGGAACACTTCTACGACAGCACATGTATGGCTATCTTGATTCTGTCATAAATTTGTCATGGATGTACATGCATGACAAAAAACGCGACCTACTGTGACAAACACGTATCATCACGGAAGTGTATTTTTTTGTAGTGACACGCCTTCCCTAAGCTATGTGTCGTGCTGGACGGGCCGTGGAGTACTCCTGATTCCCGGGCGTGTGGGGTGCAACGCGAACTTGGCAGGCCTTTTCCTTTTACTAGCAATGTGCCCGTGCGTTGCGACAGATCCAAAGTAGTAGAATCGTAGTACTTTTTCAGAAACTTAAAGAAATCACTCTTGTTTTGATATACTCCTAATATATTACTCCCTCCGTTCCTAAATATTTGTCTTTTTAGGGATTTCAAATGGACCATCACATACGTATTATATAGACATATTTTGAAGTGTAGATTCACTCATTTTGTTCCGTATGTAGTCACTTATTGAAATCTCTAGAAAGACAAATATTTAGGAACGGTGGGAGTACTTTTCACTCAAAATATATTTCTCAGGTTGTTTTGATGAGGTGAGGGGTTTTCTGCAAATTGGAGCAGAGAAGTGGGCTATTGTTGCAAAAATGCCACAACTTACCTCACAGCCGTTAGATGCAGATCTAATGGTCAGAAATGACGGATGTCAGACATACCACCATCACCAACTGAGTCTTTTATAGGAGTAGGAGTAGAGAAACATGTATAAATTCTAACATTTGGTTCTGCTCCTTGGCACGATCGATACATAGAAATAACGACTGGAACCGCTAGGGCAGGGCTATTTCCGCTAGATAAGCAGGGTACATAGTAGCTAGGTTAACGCATCGTCAGTTTGGTCACATGCGGTCCGACATGTTCTAGTGTTTCTAGCAAGATGCCCGCGCGTTGCACAAAGTTGATGGAAAGGTAAGCATAACTTATAAATTGACGGATGGAGTACTAGTTACAGTGATGCATATAATTAAGCAAAGGGATCACACATGTCGGTATTGACTGGAACGAGAATGCAACAGCACAATAAGAATTAAGGTCACGATGATGCAATCACAGTGGTGGTTATAGAAGGCAAGAAGAAAGATGCATCCGTCAATGTACGACCTCCTCCTCCTCAACTTAGTGCGTCGGGCCATCGACTGGCGGCTAAGGAGCGGTGGATTTTGTGGCGAGGTCGAGGTGCTTCTCAGCAAAGGCATCCAAGGCTTCCAGCCGGTTGAGGAAGGCCAACGTCATAGCGTCCTCACTGGCCTTGTATGTACACGATTTGCTCATACACATGGATGTGTAGGTCGACGAATTCTTGCAGGGCGAGGTGCCTCATGACGAGCGCGACCTCCAGGTGGATATTCTTTGTGGCGTCGGCGGGCAGTCATAGGGCCACCAGTTCTTGAAAGAGGTTCCGGCCATGGAGGCCGATTAGGATGGTAGGCAATGAGGAGCACGGGCACGCGGGCTGGAGGAGTACGGCGATGTCGTCTGCGAGCTTCTTGAGGATGGTGAACTTGTTGGTGGTGGCAACAATCATCTGGTCCAGCTGAGAGTCGTAGTTGGCCTCGACGGCGTCCATCCACCAGCTGGTCTCCAACACCGTTTGGAGACGATCCTCGGCGCCATGCCACAGGCCGACGTCGTGGACCATCTGGCACAGCCGTTGGCCGCTTGAGTGCATCGCCGCCATGGGTCTGGAGTGAGCTCTTTTGCGCTTAGTGTAGGTGCTTAGGCAATTGCTTAGGTGCGTATGATGTGGTATATGCATTGGAATGGAGGGGCGCCTTTATATGAGGGCAAACTGCGTTGAATTCACATCATGCAGCCTCTTTTTCCGGTCCTCCTCCCATTACTTCCCTCATGCATTAATTGAAGGAGGATGCATTCGCCGTTCAACATTTCAGGAACCGCTACTCCCTCCCTCGTCTGCATTAAAGCCGTATCGGGAACTGCGCCACCCACTGTCAAATCGAATAGTATTGCATCGCCCGCTGCACGCTCGGCTGAACACGCCTCCTCGCCTCCATCAAACCCCTCCGTTAAACCCGCATGCAAACCGAGAAACCTTCTCCGGCCACACATCCGTTCATGAGCAGGCCGAAATTAAACGCAACTCCGGTTGAGCTCCTCCTGTCTGCCCTCAGTTTAAACGAGGCCAGACGCCGACCAAGATCCTATCGTCCACCCTCTATTTACACGAGGACAGATAGATAGCGGCCAAGAATTGCACCCTGCCTCCGCTCACCCATCTCCTCCTTCACCATTTTCTCCACTCTTCCGATGGCTTCTGAGGAGCCATTCTCCGGCATATTACCCGGTTGGGTGGCCCGCCGAGCCCTCCGGATATGGGCGAGGCCGCTCGGTGCTTCACCAACCTCGCTTGGCCTGACGGAGCCAGTTGCCGCCCAAAGCAGGCGCGTGGTTTAGCAACTCGCCGCTCCAGTTCAGCTCAATGAGGAGTAGCGAGTTGCTCCACGCTGGCACGGCGGCGAGCACGCCGGTACGGGCGTCGTTGCTGCTGTGTCGTACCGCACCACTAGTGTCTGCGGTGGCCGCGCCTCCTGTGTCTGTGGGCGTGCCTCCCATGTCTGTGGGGGCGCCTCCCGTGCGTGTGGCAGCGCCATGCAGGCAGAGACAGAAGCCGGTTGCGTGGAGAGTGACGAGTTGGTGGCCAGCTTCTCCGTGTCTGCTGCCATCATCGAGGAGAAGTAGAACACGGGGGGCCGCCACCACTTGGGTCCCATGAAGGCCACCGCCGAGGCTACGACTGCGCATTCAGGTGGTTTCTTTGCTGCTTCCTCTCTTCTGAGGGCCTTCGTCGACCCCGCAAGTGTCTGCCGGACATGAGGAAGACAAAGGGATCCGCGGGCGGCCATTTAGATTATGTACTCCCTCTCTAGCTGGTGGGAAATATTTGTTCTAACAATGGATAAATTATATGTATCTATAACTAAAATAAGTCTAGATACATCCATTTCTAGGACAAGTATTTCTGGATGGAGGGTGTATTAATTATACCAAGAGAGCCGGATTGGCACCGCTTAGTTCTTGTAAATGTAATGAAATCCATCATGTTTATATTAAGATCCGGCTTTTTTATACGAAATCCTTCATGCTTATATGAAATCAGTCCGTGTTTGCACGAATTTCATCTGGTTGGTTAGAGTTGTGAAAATGTATGCCGCTGGTGTTTGATGTCGTCCTCCGCGAAAGGAAGCGGGAGGAAATTTGTCGGCTGCCGTTGGAGATGCTCTTATGCTTGAAATAATAGAGTGACATCCAATCCATTTGAGTTAATTGCATATATGAGTGTCCCTCTATAAAAAGTTAATTGCATGTACAGTGTACACGTGACTTGTAGGGTGGCTACAGCTTCGTACAGAAAGTTAAAAAGAAACAAGTCCATCCTTAATCTTGTATTCTAAGTACTCTGTGGGTTCCACTGTCAGTACAGTAGCGAAAGAAGTATATATTAAATAAGTAATATATAATATCAAAATCTAAAGTTAAAGATAGAATTCGAACTCATGTCATCACGTTGCGAGCATCCGACGCTAACCAGTCCAACACATTTTTGTTGTAGACCATGCTGGAGATATATCTCCATGTCTACTCTTACACTCCATCTGTTCCTAAATATTTGTGTTTTTCATATTTCAAATGAACTACCACATACGGATGTGTATGTAGACATATTTTAGAGTGTAGATTCACTCATTTTGCTTTGTATGTAGTCACTTGTTGAAATATCTAAAAAGACAAATATTTAGGAACAGAGGGAGTAGAAAACAGAGTTGGTGATGATGGTGTGTGTGCCATCCTGCAATATAGGCCGTCGGATTTATATCTAACGGATAGGAAGGAAACTATGCAAATTTTGCAAAAATATACCCACACCCCTCTCCACGTTCACAAATAAGGCCTTCCCTCGTTCATCCTTTTCTCTCACAAGATAAACTACTCATACAAATGCATCTTGATGTTTCGTGCAACGCACGAGCATCTAACTAGTTTCTTTTAAAATAGTTACTGCGATAATTGGGTTGAAGTGATATATTCTATGTCTGCCCCGAATGATTTCAGATTCACTAGTAGTAACAAAGAAAAGGTCGCCTTGTTAATTAACAGAAAACATGGTGAAAACTATCACATGAGGCCGGTAAAAACGAGGCACACTGGGATCAGCGTCATCGTCACTACAACTGTGTGCGCGCGAGAAGTCTACATATCGAGGGGGCTACTGAGCGAGGCACAAAGACACAATGTTTGAGAGAGAAACCAATTGACAGATTACGATCAGATCGAGTTGTCACCCTTATTTTGTCATTGTTGGGGTGGGGGGAGTGGGAGGGAGAGAAAGACGTATCGAGAGTTTGTGTGGTAGGCACAGAGGCACGACTAGCAAGTGTGTGTATGTGTGTGTGTTTGAAAGAGGAGTAGATAGATTACTATCAAGATCGAGGTGCCATCCTACTCCTTCGGTGTTGGGAAGTGTGTGTGTGTGTGGGTGTGGGGGGGGGCAGTGACACTTACATATCTCTACTCTTATAAAAAATAGAGCTGGTGATGATGGTGTTCCTGCCATCCTGCAATATAGGCCATCCGATTTATATCCGACGGATAGGAAGGAAACTATGGGAATTTTCCAAAAAAGATACCTACACCCCTCTCCGCATTTGCAAATAAGGCATTCCCTCGTTCATCATTTTCTCCCACAAGATAAACTACTCATACAAATGCATCTTGATGTTCCAAGCAATGCATGGGCATCTTGCTAGTAGGGATAAGGAGTTTGTGTGACACATATCTAGATATATTAAGGGATAGGTAGATAGCATTTGTGCGAGGCATACTTAAAGCATCACGAAGATAAACAAACGGTGTGCATGCAAGTGCCGAAAAATTGAAGCGAGAAACTATGTATGTGTGTACGCGCGCGCGTGTTAGTGTGTGTGTGTGTGTGTGTGTGTGAAAGAGAGGGAGAGAAAGAAAGAAATAGAGAGAGAGAGAGAGCAAAATCTCAAAACAAAAGGTGCTCTGCCGGAATCCCATTGTATGTATTCATATGGTTTCGAAACTCGAGTTAACCTTAGGCATATGTGTGAGAGACATTATTATACTTTGAGACATTAGTGGCTGTGGGTGGGCGGAATTAAAGGGTGGGCGTGTTCGACAGAGAGAGCGTGTGTGTTTCTGTGTGAGAGACTTGTAGGACGGGGTAGAAAGACGAATTCTAACCTTGACGGAGGGAGAGAAATACACGAAGTGCGCGTGCGTGATTCCGATGCCCACAGGGAAATGAGATATGTATGCGTGTGAGAGAGATTGCACAATTTATTCACGTATCACTATCTAGCAATTGTGGACGTGCATCGCTTGAACATAAATCAATATCTACTTTGTATCGTGGCCAAAGGTACAATATCGATTCAACGCTATAAAGATTGGACACTCACATATCACATTTTTTTATTTAAATAAACATTTTCAGTTGTGCATGCCAAAGTTACAGCGATGTTTCTTCAAACAACCAATGTAGCTATCATGTACATGCACCATTGTTACTCTTGCATTCAAATTCATTAGTCTTGGATGATTTAAAGTTCTATTATGAAGTAATATATGTAATATTCATATATGAATTCAACGGGTACGCAATTTATGAAATGGAGGCTATGTAATCATATGAGGTAACACTTTTAAGTAGCAGACTACAATATCCATTTCTTTTTGTGCGCCTCTACACTAACACGTCAATGCATTATGTTTAAAGTAAATAACCAATGGCACTAAATTATCTATTTACACGAGAAATACATAGGCCGAGCGTTTGATCCCTTCTTTTGTGAACGCCACTACACCCGTACGATTGGCCGCGCCCGTGTGAATGTCCAAGTTATCAGTGCATCATCCCAAGTTATTGTCTTTTTTTCTGGGGTGGACTTCACACCAGTTATTAACTATTGACGCGTGCCCCGTGTACACAGTCTCGCATGACCTTCCCGCTAGCACGGTCCAAATTAGTTGAAACTGGATATGAACGATCCTGCGGGTGGCAAAATATCTCGCCTCCTTCTAAAATTTCCGCCACCTTAGTCTTTAGCATGTGAAATTCCCCTTTTGTCCTTGGTGCACGGAGACCAACGGTTACAATACCGCCCTCATCTACATAATAGGTCAAGGCTGCTTTGGTAACTTCTGATTCCCCCCACTACACGGCACCCCCATTTCCTCTCCCCCTCCCGCAAAAACGACTAACTCCACAGCACAAGAGCATCTTACATCACGTCGTCCGTACTTCATCGGCCTTTCTCCCCTCCCCTCTTGAAACCCTAGACTGCTCATCCACCGGCGTACCAGAGCCCATTCATTGCCAGTGGTGTCCACCTCGCTGGATCTGCTTCTGCGACCGCATCGACCCCTCCCACCTCCCCTAGAAACAAGTAGACTGCTCATCCACCACTGTACCACAGCCCATTCAGTGTCGGCCTTGTCCACAGCGCCGGATCTGCTTCACCGGTACTCTCGTCAACCGTAGCACATCTGCAATGGCTCATTTGTACTCCCCATCGGAGACGCTTCGTCCACACCCCCCGGAGCCGCCCCACCAACGCCCCCGTCGACGACCTCTAGTCCTCTTTGCCGACACCTTCCTCAACCCTACCAAAGCCGCTTCGCCGACACCATCGTCAACTCTACCGGAGTAGCTTCGCCAATACCATTCTCAACCCTACCGGGGCCGCTTTGCCAACTCACAAGTCCACGGCCTCAGATCCGCTTCCTCGCACCCTCATCCAACCTACCGGAGCAGCTTTTGACGCCCCATCCATGGCCACAGATCCACATCGTTGACACCATCCTTAACCCAACCACCGTAGCAGATTCACCTATGCCCTTGTCCACGGCCACACACCCGCTTCGCCCACACCGTAGTCCACCCTATCGGAGCCGCTCCACAAACACCCTACTCGATGGTTCTAGACCTCCTTACCGGACCCCGACAGCCAGTGCAGCGTCATCACCCTTGACGTTTCTAACCTGATTCCCACCGTCTGGCAAGATGCCAAGCACCCGCCACGGCCTAGGTACTTGTCACCTTTAAGCCCATCCAGCATCACCTGCCCGATGTACTTCAAATATATTAACAGGTCACTGTTACCTGTTATGCAGCTAGCAAAAACTACAAGGACAATGTTTCTTTTGGATCTAACAGCTTGGCCAACCAAGATCCTGGACTGAGGCATTGCTATGATCTTGTAAGTGCGTCTCTCTCTATTGTATTGTTCTGTGCCTGCCAGCGTGCTTTGCTAGGATTTTCGACCAGTAATCACTTTGTGCAGACAATGATTTCTACTACTGGCTGCTAAATTAGATATGTAGATGTCATACATGATACTACCTCGTACCTCCGTTCCTAAATATAAGTCTTTCTAGAGATTCCACGATTGGCTACATATGGAGCAAAATGAGTGAATCTCAACTCGAAAATGCATCTATATACATTTGTATGTGGTCCATACTGGAATCTCTACAAAGACATGTATTTAGGAACAGAGGCAGTACATTACACAAAATTGTAGGTGGCATGTAGGAATTCCAGTGCACTACATTAGGCTCCCTTAGAGTGCCTGCTAGTCCAGCACATAGAGTCATGGCTAGTTTATGCTACGCACACAATCATTAATTGGTGGTTTAAATACGCGCAAGGGATATGCAATGTATTATCATGTAGAGATGTCTGAAATTAGCCATGTCAACTTGTAGATAGGGTTACACAATGAAAAAGTACAACATGTATGTGGCAATTTCATGGAACATCGCAAAAAAGGAGAGGCAGCGGTGAGCCTATACAGTGTGATATGGTACGTCACTCCTCCATTGCAATCATCGTGACATGTTATTTGTATGTTAGTTCTATTGGCCAAGTTTCTTAGGGACATTTATTACAAGTTATCCTAAGAAAATAAGCACCTGTGAATATAAGCTTCATGTAATAAGCCAAACAGTTCTTTTCATTGTGTTTTCAGCTTCTCTTTGGTATGATTAGTGAAAAGTCTATATTGCATTATATTTTTTCATTTTGCTGCCCATATGAAAATTAATTTAACTTGCAAACATCACAAATTGAACCCAGTACAGTAATTAATATGATAGGAAAACATACCATCACTATTTGCTCAAAATGCAAATACAAAGATACCATCTACTTGGCACAATCTACTTTGGTCAATGTTTTCCATAGAAATCTGATACGTCTCCGTCGTATCTATAATTTTTTATTGTTCCATGCCAATATTATTCAACTTTCATATACTTTTCACAACTTTTTATACTATTTTTGGGACTAACATATTGATCCAGTGCCAATGCCAGTTCCTGTTTGTTGCATGTTTTATGTTTCGCAGAAACCCAATATCAAACGGAGTCCAAACGTGATAAAAATGGATGGAGAATTATTTTGGAATATTTTTGATTTTTGGGAAGTAAAATCAACGCGAGACGGTGCCCGAGGGGGCCACGAGCAGGGGGCGTGCCCCAGGGAGGCAGGCGCGCCCTGGATCCTCATGGGCACCCCGTAAGGCGGTTGACGCTCTTCTTTTGCCTCAAGAAAGCTAATTTTATGAGAAAAATGTGTTCGAAAGATTCACCCCAATCGGAGTTACGGATCTCCGGGTATAAAAGAAACGGTGAAGGGGCAAAATCGGGGAGCGTAGAAACAGAGAGAGACAGAGAGAGAGATCCAATCTCGGAGGGGCTCTTGCCCCTCCCATGCCATGGGAGCCAAGGACCAGAGGGTAAACCCTTCTCCCATCTAGGGAGAAGGTCAAGGAAGAAGAAGAAGAAGGGGGGGCTCTCTCCCCCTTGCTTCTGGTGGCGCCGGAGCGCTGCCGGGGGGCATCATCATCACCGCGATCTACACCAACACCTCCACCATCTTCACCAACATCTCCATCACCTTCTCCCTTCTATATTCAGCAGTCCACTCTCCCACAACCCACTATACCCTCTACTTGAACATGGTGCTTTATGCTTCACATTATTATCCAATGATGTGTTGCCATCCTATGATGTCTGAGTAGATTTTCATTGGCCTACCAGTGATTGATGAATTGCTATGATTGGTTTAATTTGCTTGTGGTTATGCTGCCGGGGAGTCATAGCGTGGGGTGAATATTCTCGTGTGTTCTCATTTGCTTTATCAATAAGTAATAAGTTGTTCTCTATCTTTAGTTATGGATATGGAACACGAAATACCAAAAAAATTAGGTGTACTTGTTAAAACCCTCGATGCTCATTATGTTCAAGATATTATGTACTATGTTGATAATCCTAAGAAAACCCCATTCAATTTTGTTATGGGAGACCTGTTGGATCAACATGAATACTTTAGGGATTATCGCTTGACACAAAAAGGGAAACTATTATGGGATAAAATTTATATGTTGCCTTGGTATGCTCGGGATCTATGCTTGAGATATGATTATACTTGTTGCTCTAGGATGAAGGCTCCACACCTCGACTTTTCATGCAAATTCAATGATAATAAACCCTTAGCTTCTTATGCTAATGGTATATATGATTACTATGATGTGGAACAAATAGAAGAATTTGTTGCTTTTATGGGTGCTTATGAAATTGAATCTTTGTTTAAAACGTGTGAAGATTTTGATGATTCAGTTTATAGACCTGAAAATTTTGCTATACTTAAATATTGCTATGAGAATTATGAATATAATGCCAATATTGATGCATTTATTGAGGAAGTCTCCACTGTCCAAGAAGAGACTAATATTTTGCAGGAGTCTATGGAAGAAGAAATTTATGAAACTGTGAGCTCATTGGATGAAAAAGATGATGAGGAGAGCGAAGAACAAAAGGAGGAAGAGCGGATTAGCTACCCGTGCCCACCTTCTAATGAGAGTAACTCTTCAACTCATACATTGTTTAATTCCCCTTTGTGCTTACCGAAGGATGATTGCTATGATGATTGCTATGATCCCGTTGATTATCTTGAAATATCCCTTTTTGATGATGCTTGCTATGCTTGTGGCCAAGATGCCAATATGAATTATGCTTCTGGAGACGAACTTGCTATTGTTCCTTATGTTAAACATGACATTGTTGCTATTGCACCCACGCATGATAGTCCTATTATCCTTTTGAATTCTCCCAACTACACTATAACGGAGAAGTTTGTGCTTATTAAGGATTATATTGATGGGTTGCCTTTTAACATTGCACATGATAATTTTGATGAATGTAATATGCATGTGCTTGCTGCTCCTACTTGCAATTATTATGAGAGAGGAACTATATTTCCACCTCTCTATGTTTCCAATATGATAAAATTGCAATAAACCGCTTATACTATGTGTTGGCCTTTACTTGGTGTGCATGAATTGTTCTTTTATGACATGCCAATTCATAGGAAGAGAGTTAGACTTAGTTGTTGCATGATATATGTTACTTTGTGCTCACTACTAAATTACAAATCACTGTTAATTAAAATTGGCTTTGATATACATTGGGATCCGGGTGGATCCATTACTTGAGCACTATATGCCTAGCTTAATGGCTTTAAAGAAAGTGCTGCCAGGGAGACAACCCGGAAGTTTTAGAGAGTCATTTATTTCTGTTGAGTGCTTTCATATAGTTTAAAAACAAAAATAATAAAGCGGGGAACCGAAAACTTTTCAAAAAGGAAAGTGAAAGTGAGAAAGACAAGCATTGTTGAAGTGGGAGCTAGCCTTGAACTTTGTTCATGCTCACGTAAACTTTGTGAATCTTGATTACAGAAACTTTTCAACAAAAATAATTATCCCCTTGTACAATTCCATTGTATTATAAAAATAATGTGCTAAGGTTTGCCTTTAGGATGTTTACAATGCTTGTTGGTTTGTACGGTGCAGGACAGAAACTTTGGCTGTAGTGCGCGATTTTACATTTTTTACTGGAACATCAAATGGTTATGATTCCTTTTGCACTGTCTTGATGTACAAATTTTCTATTTTTCATAATTTTGGTAGAAGTTTTGGGGTACCAGAAGTATGGTGAATGTTCAGATTACTACAGACTGTTCTGTTTTTGACAGATTCTGTTTTTGATGCATAGTTTGCTTGTTTTGATGAATCTATCAATTTATATCAGCGGATTAAGCCATGGAAAAGCTATATTACAGTAGACACAATGCAAATACAAAATATGAATTGGTTTGCTACAGTACTTAGAGTAGTGATTTGCTTTATTATACCAATGGATCTTACCGAGTTTTTTGTTAAAGTTTTGCATGGATGAAGTGTTTGATTGAGGAGGTATCGATATGAGGAAAAGGAAGGGAGGCAAGAGATCAAGCTTGGGGATGCCCAAGGCACCCCAAGTAAATATTCAAGGAGACTCAAGCATCTAAGCTTGGGGATGACCCGGAAGGCATCCCCTCTTTCTTCAACAAGTATCGGTATGTTTTCGTATTCGTTTCGTTCATGCGATATGTGCAAGTCTTGGAGCGTCTTTTGCATTTAGTTTTCACTTTTATTTTATGCACCAGGATGGTATGAGATAGTCCTTGGTTGATTCATAGAATTCTCATCGCACCTCACTTATATCTTTTGAGTATGGCTTTATAGAATGCTTCATGTGCTTCACTTATATCTTTTGAAGTTTGGATTGCCTGTTTCTCTTTACTTAGAAAACCGCCATTTGTAGAATACTCTCTTTCTTCACTTATATTTGTTAGAGCGTGGGCATATCTTTTGTAGAAAGAATTAAACTCTCTTGCTTCACTTATATCTATTTAGAGAGATGACAGGAATTGGTCAATCACATGGTTAGTCATAAAATCCTACATAAACTTGTAGATCGCTGAATATGATATGTTTGATTCCTTGCAATAGTTTTGCGATATAAAGATGGCGATATTAGAGTCATGCTAGTGGGTGGTTGTGGATTGTAGAGACACTTGTGTTGAGGTCTGCCAGTCCCGTAGCATGCACGTATGGTAACCGTTGTGTGACAAATTTGAAGCATGGGGTGTTTCTTTGATTGTCTTCCTTATGAGTGGCGGTCGGGGATGAGCGATGGTCTTTTCCTACCAATCTATCCCCCTAGGGGCATGTGTTGTAGTACTTTGCTTCGAGGGCTAATAAACTCTTGCAATAAGTATATGAGTTCTTTATGACTAATGTGAGTCCATGGATTATACGCACTTTTACCTTTCCATCATTGCTAGCCTCTTCGGTACCGTGCATTGCCCTTTCTCACCTTGAGAGTTGGTGCAAACATCGCTGGTGCATCCAAACCCCGTGATACGATACGCTCTATCACACATAAGCCTCCTTATATCTTCCTCAAAAAAGCCACCATACCTACCTATCATGGCATTTCCATAGCCATTTCGAGATATATTGCCATGCAACTTTCATCATCATCATATACATGACTTGAGCATTCATTGCCATATTGCCTTGCATGATCGTAAGATAGCTAGCATGGTGTTTTCATGGTTTTACATTTTTTGATGTCATTGCTATGCTAGATCATTGCACTTCCCGGTACACCGCTAGAGGCATTCATATAGAGTCATATCTTTGTTCTAGTATCGAGTTGTAATATCGAGTTGTAAGTAAATAAAAGTGTGATGATCATCATTATAGAGCATTGCCCCATGAAAAAAATAAAAAAAAAATAAAAAAAGGAAAGGCCAAAGAAGCCTAAATAAAAAAGGGGGGGCCAAAGAAGCCCACAAAAAAGGAAAAAAAGAAAAAAAAAGAAAAAAAAGGTCAAAGTTACTATCCTTTACCACACTTGTGCTTCATAGTAGCACGATGTTCTTCATATAGAGAGTCTCCTATGTTGTCACTTTCATATACTAGTGGGAATTTTTCATTATAGAACTTGGCTTGTATATTCCAACGATGGGCTTCCTCAAAATGACCTAGGTCTTCATGAGCAAGCAAGTTGGATGCACACCCACTTAGTATCAATTTGAGCTTTCATACACTTATAGCTCCAGTGCATCCGTTGCATGGCAATCCCTACTCCTCGCATTGACATCAATTGATGGGCATCTCCATAGCCCGTTGATTAGCCGCGTCGATGTGAGACTTTCTCCTTTTTGTCTTCTCCACATAAACCGCCACCATCATATTCTATTCCACCTATAGTGCTATATCCATGGCTTGTGCTCATGTATTGCGTGAGGGTTTAAAAGGCTGAAGCGCGTTAAAAAGTATGAACCAATTGCTCGGCTTGTCATCGGGATTGTGCATGATGGGAGCATTTTGTGTGACGAAAATGAAGCATGGCCAAACTATATGATTTTGTAGGGATAAGCTTGCTTTGGCCATGTTGTTTTGAAAAGACATGATCGCTTTATTGGTACGCTCGAAGTATTATCATTTTTATGTCAAATGGTAGACTATTGCTTTGAATCACTCGTGTCTTAATATTCATGCCATGATTAGATATATGATCAAGATTATGCTAGGTAGCATTCCACATCAAAAATTATGTTTTTTATCATTTACCTACTTGAGGACGAGCAGGAATTAAGCTTGGGGATGCTGATACGTCTCCGTCGTATCTATAATTTTTGATTGTTCCATGCCAATATTATTCAACTTTCATATACTTTTGGCAACTTTTTATACTATTTTTGGGACTAACATATTGATCCAGTGCCCAGCGCCAGTTCCTGTTTGTTGCATGTTTTATGTTTCGCAGAAACACGATAAAAACGGACGGAGAATTATTTTGAAATATTTGTGATTTTTGGGAAGTAAAATCAACGTGAGACGGTGCCCGAGGGGGCCACGAGGCAGGGGCGCCCCAGGGAGGCAGGCGCGCCCTGGACCCTCGTGGGCACCCCGTAAGGCGGTTGACTCTCTTCTTTTGCCGCAAGAAAGCTAATTTTATGAGAAAAATCTGGGCTAAAGATTCACCCCAATCGGAGTTACGGATCTCCGGATATAAAAGAAACGGTGAAGGGGCAGAATCGGGGAGCGCAGAAACAGAGAGAGCAGAGACACAGATCCAATATCGGAGGGGCTCTCACCCCTCCCATGCCATGGGAGCCAAGGACCAGAGGGGAAACCCTTCTCCCATCTAGGGAGAAGGTCAAGGAAGAAGAAGAAGAAGAAGGGGGGCTCTCTCCCCCTTGCTTCTGGTGGCGCCGGAGCGCTGCCGGGGGCCATCATCATCACCGCGATCTACACCAACACCTCCACCATCTTCACCAACATCTCCATCACCTTTCCCCTTCTATAATCAGCGGTCCACTCTCCCGCAACCCGCTGTACCCTCTACTTGAACATGGTGCTTTATGCTTCACATTATTATCCAATGATGTGTTGCCATCCTATGATGTCTGAGTAGATTTTCGTTGTCCTACCGGTGATTGATGAATTGCTATGATTGGTTTAATTTGCTTGTGGTTATGTTGATGTCCTATTGTGCCCTCCGTGTCACGCAAGCGTGAGGGATTCCCGCTGTAGGGTGTTGCAATACGTTCATGATTCTCTTATAGTGGGTTGCTTGACTGACAGAAGCATAAACCCGAGTAAGGGGGTTTTGGCGTATGGGATAAAGGGGACTTGATGCTTTAATGCTATGGTTGGCTTTTACCTTAATGATCTTTAGTAGTTGCGGATGCTTGCTAGAGTTCCAATCATAAGTGCATATGATCCAAGAAGAGAAAGTATGTTAGCTTATGCCTCTCCCACAGAAAACTTGCTATCGGTCTAGTAAAGTAGCCAATTGCTTAGGGACAATTTCACAACTCCTACCACCACTTTTCCACACTCGCTATATTTACTTTATTGCTTCCTTATCTAAACAGCCCCTACTTTTTATTTACATGCTCTTTATTATCTTGCAAACCTATCGAACAACACCTACAAAGTACTTCTAGTTTCATACTTGTTCTAGGTAAAGCGAACACTAAGCGTGCGTAGAATCGTATTAGTGGCAGATAGGACTTGAGAGAATATTGTTCTACCTTTAGCTCCTCGTTGGGTTCGACACTCTTACTTATCGAAAGAGGCTACAATTATCCCCTACACTTGTGGGTTATCAAGATCCCATTACCTAATATGAATGAAGAACGCATGACCCACATTTAAATGAAGAACAATTATTTATTGAAATTTGATGGTCCAAGTGGCTGGTTATTATCATATAGCAGCACCACCTGAAAGCATCATATAGCAGTAGCAGCTCATAGCAACTCATCATACAACAGCAGCAGCAGTGTGCAATTCATCATATACCAGCAGCAGCTCATAGCAATTCATCATATAGCAGAAGCAGGAGCAACTCATACCAATTCATCATATAGCAGTAGCAGGAGCAGCTCATAGCAATTCATCATATAGCATCAGCAGGAGCAGCTCATAGAAATTCATCATATAGCATCAGCAGGAGCAGCTCATAGCAATTCATCATACAACAGCAGCAGGAGCTGCTTATAGCAACTCATCATATAACAGCAGGAGCAGCTCATAGCAATTCATCATACAGCAGCAGCAGGAGTTGCTTATAGCAACTCATCATATAACAGCAACAACAGCTCATAGGAATTCATCATATAGCAGCAGCAGGAGCAACTCATAGCAATGCATTAGCAGCAGCAGAAGCAGCTCATAGCAATTCATCGTATAGTGGATCAGAATGAAAATTTGGCAAAAAATCAGAGGAGATCCTCACCTTGTTGGATGAGCTCATCCTTCAACAGCACCTCAAGGCCACGGCCTGGGAGGAGGGGAGGGGGAATAAGGTGCCTTCTGATACGTCTCCAACGTATCTATAATTTTTGATTGTTCCATGCTATTATATTATCTATTTTGGATGTTCACTGGGCTTTACTATGCACTTCTATATTATTTTTAGGACTAACCTATTAACCGAAGGCCCAGTCCAAATTGTTTTTTTTGCCGATTTCAGTGTTTCGCAGAAAAGGAATGTCAAACGGAGTCCAAACGAAATGAAACCTTCAGGAGAGTTATTTTTGGAACAAACGCAATCGAGGAGACTTGGAGTGGATGTCAGGGAAGTAACAAGGTGGCCACGAGGGTCCAGGGTGCGCCCCCACCCTCGTGGGCCCCTCATGGCTCCCCTGACCGACTTCTTCGCCTATATATACTCATATACCCCGAAAACATCCAGGAGCACAATAGATCGGGAGTTTCGCTGCCGCAAGCCTCTGTAGCCACCAAAAACCAATCGGGACCCTGTTCTGGCATCGTACCGGAGGGGGGATCCCTCACCGGTGGCCATCTTCATCATCCCGGCGCTCTCCATGATGAGGAGGGAGTAGTTCACCCTCGGGGCTGAGGGTATGTACCAGTAGCTATGTGTTTGATCTCTCTCCCTCTCGTGTTCTTGATTTTGCACGATGTTGATGTACTGCGAGGTTTGATATTATAGTTCGATCTTATGATGTTTCTCCCCCTCTATTCTCTTGTAATAGATTGAGTTTTCCCTTTGAAGTTATCTTATCGGATTGATTCTTTAAGGATTTGAGAACACTTGATGTATGTCTTGCATGTGCTTATCTGTGGTGACAATGGGATATTCACGTGATCTACTTGATGTATGTTTTGGTGATCAAATTGTGGGTTTAGTGACCTTGTGAACTTATGCATAGGGGTTGGCACAGGTTTTAGTCTTGACTCTCTGGTAGAAACTTTGGGGCACTATTTGAAGTTCTTTGTGTTGGTTGAATAGATGAATCTAAGATTGTGTGATGCATATCGTATAATCATGACCACGAATACTTGAGGTGACATTGGAGTATCTAGGTGACATTAGGGTTTTGGTTGATTTGTGTCTCAAGGTGTTATCCTAGTATGAACTCTATAATAGATCGAACGAAAAGAATAGCTTCATCTTATTTTACTACGGACTCTTGAATAGATCGATCAGAAAGGATAACTTTGAGGTGGTTTCGTACCGTGCAATAATCTCTTTGTTTATTCTCCGCTATTAGTGACTTGGGAGTGACTCTTTGTTGCATGTTGAGGGATAGTTATATGATCCAGTTATGTTATTATTGTGGAGAGAACTTGCACTAGTGAAAGTATGAACCTTAGGCCTTGTTTCCTAGCATTGCAATACCGTTTGTGCTCACTTTTATCATTAGTTACCTTGCTGTTTTTATATTTTCAGACTACAAATACTCATATCTACCATCCATATTTGTGACAGCCTGGTTTTGCCCTCTTCTCTCTTCTAGTTGGGTTTTGATTTGAATTTTGAGTTTGAATCATTTCAATTGGACTTAAAACACTTGGGCATCACTACTACGTCTTGAACTTGTGTTGGTTTTCCTTGAAGAGGAAAGGGTGATGCGGCAATAGTAGCGTAAGTAT
The DNA here is from genome assembly GCF_002162155.2 of Triticum dicoccoides. Taxonomy (NCBI): domain Eukaryota; kingdom Viridiplantae; phylum Streptophyta; class Magnoliopsida; order Poales; family Poaceae; genus Triticum; species Triticum dicoccoides. Next base: position 622,751,081 of record NC_041391.1, read on the forward strand.
TTCCGTCAGTTTTTGAGAACCAAGGTATTAATCCAGTAGGAGACTCCTCACAAGTCCCACGCACCTACACAAACAAACAAGAACTTACAACCAATGTAATAAAGGGGTTGTCAATCCCTTCACGGCCACTTGCGCAAGTGAGATCTGATAGAGATAATATGATAAGATACATATATTTTTGGTATTTTTATGATATAGATTGGAAAAGTAAAGATGCAAATAAAAGTAAATAGCAAACTTATATGATAAGAGATAGACCCGGGGGCCATAGGTTTCACTAGTGGCTTCTCTCAAGATAGCATAATTATTACGGTGGGTGAACAAATTACTGTCGAGCATATGATAGAAAAGCGAATAATTATGAGATTATCTAGGCATGATCATGTATATAGGCATCACGTCCGTGACAAGTAGACCGACTCCTGCCTGCATCTATTACTATTACTCCACACATCAACCGCTATCTAGCATGCATCTAGAGTATTAAGTTCATAAAGAACAGAGTAACGCATTATAGAGGGATAAACTCATGCAATATGATATAAACCCCATCTTTTTATCCTCGATGGCAACAATACAATACGTGCCTTGCTTCCCCTGCTGTCACTGGGAAAGGACACCGCAAGATTGAACCCAAAGCTAAGCACTTCTCCCATTGCAAGAAAGATCAATCTAGTAGGCCAAACCAAACTGATAATTCGAAGAGACTTGCAAAGATAACTTAATCATACATAAAAGAATTCAGAGGAGATTCAAATATTTCTCATAGATAAACTAGATCATAAACCCACAATTCACTGGATCTCAACAAACACACCGCAAAAAGAGTTACATCGAATAGATCTCCAAGAATATCAAGGAGAACATGGTATTGAGATCCAAAGAGAGAGAAGAAGCCATCTAGCTAATAACTATGGACCCGAAGGTCTGTGGTAAACTACTCACAACTCATCGGAGAGGCTATGGTGTTGATGTAGAAGCCCTCCATGGTCGATTCCCCCTCCGACGGAGCGCCGATGAAGGCTCCAAGATGGGATCTCCCGGATACAGAAGGTTACGGTGGTGGAAATAGTTTTTCGTGGTCGCCTCTGATGTTTTCGGGGTACGTAGGATATATAGGAGGAAGAAGTACGTCGGTGGACACCCGAGGGGCCCACGAGACAGGGGGGCGCACCCTCCACCCTCGTGGCTTCCTCGATTGCTTCTTGACTTGCACTCCAAGTCCTCTGGATTGCGTTTGTTCCAAAAAGATCGCTCCCGAAGGTTTCATTCCGTTTGGACTCCGTTAGATATTCCTTTTCTTCGAAATACTGAAATAGGCAAAAAAAATAGCAATACGGGCTGGGCCTCCGGTTAGTAGGTTAGTCCCAAAAATGATATAAAAGTGTAAAATAAAGCCCATAAACATCGAAAACAAGTAATATAATAGCATAAAACAATCAAAAATTATAGATACGTTGGAGACCTATCAATCACCTTGGCTTTCACCCAAGTGGCTCACCCCTCCTCAAAACCATCATTTCCTCTCTAGTCTACCTCAAAATAATGGCATGAGTATTTTTATTAAATGAAAAGTATTCATTTCCCTCTCAAAAACCCTAACCAGAAACTTGTGCTCCAAATCAACCCCAATTTTTCTTTGGCACAAAAATCTGAGAAAATTCTAAAAAATCCTTTGAACCCCAAGGCACATCCCTAAGCAAAAATATCACACCACTTTTTGGAATATTTTTTCTACAGAAATTATTTTCTGTTCTGGGCAGAAATGGTAGTTTCTACAGCAACTACCGTTTTACTTGATCAAATGGAGCTGCATTTTCTTGTGCATCACCACCCTCCTAGATGATTGCTAGCCACCAAAAAGCAGCTCCCAACTCCCAGCCGTTTAACCTCAGCAAGCTCTCAAAGTTACTGTCCAGTAACTTGCAGTGAAGTAAAAATCTTGTTCACTGCGTCTGAGCTCAAACCAAAGTGTGGTAACCTCTAAATCTACCACGAACAACACACCAGGCCTGAAGTTTAGGCTTAGCTCGGCTTGAGGTCAGAGTTCACGCGGTGACCACGTTCGTCCAGGCGTGCTCACATGCAGCCGACGCACTCTGCGTTGCGCCGAGCCTCTGTTGATCGCGTGATCGCTTCCCCGCCTGCCAAACCTTGCCAAACCCCACCATCGTCACCGTCCCGACGCCCTTAACTCCACCCTAGTGCTCGCCGACACCGGAGCTCGCCGCAGCGAGCACGAGTGCGGTCCGGCCAACCCAATAGTGCACTGTGCACTGTGTTCATCGCCATCTCCTCGCTCCTGTGCTCGTCTCCGCTCGCCCACAGTTCCCGCGTGAGCTGCGTCGCCTTCCCCCTCTCTCTCTCTGACACCGCTCGTCATCGGGCGCAGCGTCCAGGTGTCCTCCGGTGGAGTCTGATCCCCTTGCTCCACTCCGCTATAAGTTGACCCCCCCAGCGTCCCCGAGCATCATCTGCTCCTCGCACACACTCCACAAACCAGTAGTCTGCCATGACCCAGCCGGGCAGGCCTCGGGCCGCCGTCCCCGAGCTCGAGCTCGCTGGCGATCCCCTCTGTCCGTCCGCACCACTCCAGCCCCCCCAAGCTCAGGCCACCCTTCTAGGGCCTCCGTTGTGCGTCAGTGGTGCTGTCCGACCCGATTGGAGCCCCAGGTGCCGCCCCTAGTCGCCGTCGTCTTTAACTCCGGCAACCTCTGCTTCCTGTTGCCGCTGGAGAGGTCGTTTCCAACGCTGTCCGACCACCCCTAGCTAACCTACGGGTACGGGCAGGTGCGCCTTCTTCCTCTCTCTCGATCTATCCCTCTAGCTTTGGCCAAGGAGCCCTCCTCGCCGGCGTGTGCTCCGGCAGAGCCTCGCCATGCTCTGTTTCCCTCTCCCCCTCCCTCTCGCCTGACCAGCGGGGCCCGATTGTCAGTCACTTTGTACGCACCCTAAGTGGTACGAGTGGTGGCGCCCCACAGGTTTACGCCTTCAACGTCACTCCCCCATGTCCGTTTAATATTAATTCAGATTCAAATTTATTCCAAAACACTTCAAACAGCCACAACTTTCTAACCATAAGTCCAAATGAATTGATTCTTTTTGCATTGTGTTCTATATGAAAATCTTTAGCAGCTCACTAGAGATGAGATTTTTCCCTACTACCTAGATTTTTCAATGAATTTCAGAGTGTTTCTTGATGTTTTCTTTTTGTGTTTATAATTTTTTCCAGAGTGAAGCTTGTCTTGAGGATCGCCAGGAGGAGTGTGACCCTCATATGCACTAAGGCAAGCCACAACAACATTTCATGGTGCCATTGCAATTTTTGTGATTTATGTTCAAACTTGAATGATTAAATTTAGTTCATGCATTTTAATCACCAAGTAAATAGTATTTTCATTCTGTTGTAAGCTAGATTTTGTGAATATGTTGGATTACAGTAAGTTAGAAAGGTAACTAAGTTAGTGTTAGTCTTTTTGAGTCATGTTAGATTACGGAGAAATAATCTGCTTTTGAAAAAGAGTTGGGATAATATTTTCTTGGTTAAGAAAATAATGATGCCAAATATTGCTATGACTAGTTGTTGCTGAAACATGACTAGAATAGTGCCATGAGTTTCTGAAGTGCTTAGTTAGTGCTCGATATAAGTTGACCCGGTATGGTTCAAATGATTAGTGAGCATGTTATATGAGTGCATTTGCATGGTATATCATGACACCGGTCACTTTTATTTTTAATTTGAACCTGATAATAAATCAACTTGAACATATCGTTGATCGGGTCATGGTGCCACCGAATCGAGTTTTTCCCAGCGCAACCACATTTGCCATTATGGTAAGGCCTTTATTTGGTCTGTTGCCATGCCTCTGGTCGGTACCTCCAATGAGGGAAGGTTATGGGCGTGCGGTACCCTGGCTCGCTAAGCAGCCATAACCTTGTGTGCCCGTTGATGTTGTTTTGGTATCTTGTCCCCGTTTGGGACCGTTTTGCCACGATGGTGGCCGTTGGTGTCTGGGGTAGACACGGGGCCACCCATAACTTAGCCCAATGGTGAGTTAGTCGGAGTGGCCAGGAGAGTGTTGTGGCAATGGAGGGGTTTTGTTGGAATGCCGTTGGTCCACCCGAATGGGAGTGCGAGGCCATGGGTTCCTTGGTGTGTGTACAGTGCGCTACCTCTGTAGAATGTATGAAATCTATCGATAGCCGAGTCCACAGTTATGGACACGCTCGAAAGTATGTCACACCATGGGTCAACATTTAAATAATCTTGCACGCTAATTAATAACATGGCACTGTTGGAAAAAGGATGGTTGGAAGACCATGTTGGTATTGGCGACCAAGTTGTTGGTCCGTTTGTGATCCGCGGGATCACCTTTTGCTTACGAGGTAACCCGTTTTGTTGACCAAGTTGATTTGGTTCGTTTGTGATCCGAGAGATCACCGTTGGGCTACGTGGTAACCCGTTGGTAAGCAAGTCCGTGGGACTTGAGGCACGAGATGTTATTCACTGCATCCTTAGTATGACTTTTGCATTAATGATTAATTTGGTTGAGATCATGATATTGTTTGTCATTATGTGTATGCTTGTTGTGAGATTGCAAGTACATTCAATGTACTGACCTGGCGTGTCATGCCAGATTTCAGGAAAGGTTCGTTGGAACGGAGTGCTGATCGAGTCTAGATCGTGTTCACATTGGTGTCCCTGTGATATAGAGTCCCGCTTCGTCGTCGTTCCGCTGCCGCGTAGTTGTCATGCTGGAGGCCCCCCTTTATGTTCATTAAATAATGTACATATTGTTCAGCCGCACCGTGTGTGCCGCTCGGCCACCTAACTTGTTGTAATATGTACTATGTTCCGCTAGCATCAATAAAGCGGTTGTTTTCTGTACCAATATGTTGTGTGTCGCTAGAAGACATGGTCTCTGGGCTGGCAATGCAAGGTAAACCAGTTGCTCTAAGCCGGGGTGCCACAATATTGCACTTGTATCACCATCTCTTCGCCGAACTAGTGCACCTATACAATTTACCATTGTATTGGGTGTGTTGGGGACACAAGAGACTCTTTGTTATTTGGTTGCAGGGTTATTTGAGAGAGACCATCTTCCTCCTACGTATCCCATAGATTGATAAACCTTAGGTCACCCACTTGAGGGAAATTTGCTACTTTCTTACAAACCTCTGCACTTGGAGGCCCAACAACGTCTACAAGAAGAAGGTTGTGTAGTAGACATCAAGCTCTTTTCTGTCATCGTTGCCGGGGAGGTGAGTGCTTGAAGGTATATCTTTAGATCTTGCAATCGAATCTTTTAGTTTCTTGTTTTATCACTAGTTTAGTTTATAAAAGAAAACTACAAAAAAATGGAATTGAGTTTGTCTCATACGCTTCATCTTTTTACATCTTTCGTGAGAATGATGGCAAGCAAAATTGTGCTCAAGTGCTAGAAGAAGAAGTCTATAAAATGTTTGGCACTAAATCTTTGAGTGATGAGCATGATTGCAATGTTTTTAGTATGAATTCTTTGAATACCCATGATGCTAATGATATGCAAAGCCACAAGCTTGGGGATGCTATGTTTGATGAATATGATATTTTTTTGTCCCCCAAGTTTTGATGAGCAAATTTATTATGATGAAAGAATGCCTCCTATTTATGATGATTATTGTGATGATACATATGCCATAAAGAATAAACATAACCATGAAACTTGTCATCATGATTTTAATTTTCAATTGGATTATGCTTCACATGATAGTTATTTTGTTGAGTTTGCTCCCACTACTATTCATGAGAAGAAGTTTGCTTATGTGGAGAGTAGTAAAATTTATATGCTTGTGCATCATGAAAATAATGATTTATGTGATGGTTATATTGTTGAATTCATTCATGATGCTACTGAAAATTATTATGAGGGAGGAACATATGCTTGTAGGAATTGCAATAATATCAAGTTTCCTCTCTATGTGCTTAAAGTTTTAAAGTTATGCTTGTTTTGCCTTCCTATGCTAGTTGATTATTTTTCCCATAAGTTGTTTGCTCACAAAATCCCTATGCATAAGAAGTGTGTTAGACTTAAATGTTCAAGTCATATTCTTCGCGATGCTCTCTTTATGTTTCAACTCTTATCTTTTATGTGAGCATCATTGAAATCATCATGCCTAGCTAGGGGCGTTAAACGTTAGCGCTTGTTGGAGGCAACCCAATGTTATTTTTGTTCCTTGATTTTTATTCTTTTTAGTAATAAATAATTCATCTAGCCTCTAGTTAGATGTGGTTTTATGTTTTAATTAGTAGTTGTGCCAAGTAGAACCATTGGGAAGACTTGGGTGAAGCCTTTATGATCTTGCTGTAAAAAACAGAAACTTTAGCGCTCACGAGATTAGCTTACATTTTTACTGGAGAGTGATTTTAGGTTGATTCTTTTTGCATATGATTAATAGGAAAATTACTCAGGTCAAACAATTTATTTCAGAATTTTTAGAGTTACAGAAGTATCCGAATGATACAGATTACTACAGACTATTCTGTTTTTGACAGATTCTGTTTTCTATGTGTTATTTGCTTATTTTGATGAATGTATGAGTAGTATCGGAGGGTATGAACCATATAGAAGTTGGAATACAGTAGATATTACACCAATATGAATTTAGAATAAGTTCACAACAGTACCTAAGTGGTGATTTATTTTCCTATACTAACGGAGCTTACGAGTTTTCTGTTGAGTTTTGTGTTGTGAAGTTTTCAAGTTTTTGGTAAAGATTCGATGGACTATGGAATAAGGAGTGGTAAGGGCCTAAGATTGGGGATTCCCAAGGCACCCAAAGGTAATATTCAAGGACAATCAAGAGACCAAGCTTGGGGATGCCCCGGAAGGCATCCCCTCTTTCGTCTTCGTTCATCGGTAACTTTACTTGGAGCTATATTTTTATTCACCACAAGATATGTGTTTTGCTTGGAGCGTCATTTTCTTTTGTTGGTATTTTCTCGCTGTTATTTATAATAATGTTTTGCATCTATATTTTCGATAAAAATGTCAAGGATAGCCTTTACCATGCTTATTTTGCAAGTATACATGTTGCTGTTTCAAAACAGAAAGTTTGCCGATGTTGCAAAAATTCCCTAGAAAAGTCAGAAAATGATATAATATTGAAACTTTTTGCATATTGAGCTCTGATAAATCTTCTACAGTGTAGTATGTTTCTCATAATTTTAGTTAGGTAAGTATGATGAATCTTGCATTCTTTACAGACTGTACTATTTTGGCAGATTGTTGTTATGTTTGCATTGTTTGCATATGTTTGCTTGTTTAATGATTCTATTTGAGGATAGGAGTATTAAATATGCGGAGACATTTACTATGAATTGTTGAATAATAATTTTAGTGATTTGTTACAGTAGAAAATGATAAGGTTTTTGCATTGGTTTATACTAACTTATCTCACAAGTTCTTGTTGAGTTTGGTGTGGATGAAGCTTTCGTGATTTAGGAAACCGAGATATAAAAGGAATTAAGGAGACACAAAAGCTCAAGCTTGGGGATGCCCAAGGCACCCAAGATAATATTTCAAGAAGTCTCAAGCATCCAAGCTTGGGGATGCCCTGGTAGGAATCCCCCCTTTCTGCTTCAACAATGATCGGTTAGTATCGGTTGAACCTAAGTTTTTGCTTCTTCACATGATGAGTGATATCCTTGAAATGTCATTTTGTTTTGTTTTGCTTGATGTTTGAATAAAATACCAAGATCTGAAATTCTTAAATGTTAGAGAGTCTTCACATAGTTACATAATTATTCAACTACTCATTGATCTTCACTTATATCTTCCAGAGTAGTTTGTCATTTGCTCTAGTGCTTCACTTATACCTTTTTAGAGCACAGTGGTGGTTTTATTTTATATAAATTATCATCTCTCATGCTTCACTTATATTATTTTGAGAGTCTTTTAGAGCAGCATGCTAATTTGCTTTGGTTATAAAATTGGTCCTAATATGATGGGCATCCAAGATAGGTATAATAAAAACTATCATATAAAGTGCATTGAATACTATGATAAAATTGATACTTGATAATTGTTTTGAGATATAAAGGTGTTAATGTTAGAGTCATGCTAGTTGGGCAATTATGAAATTGATAATTACTTGTCTTAAAGTTGGTAAGCCCCGTAGCATGCACGTATGGTGAACGTTGTGTGACAAATTTGAAGCATGGGGTGTTCTTTGATTGCCTTCCTTATGAGTGGAGGTCGGGATCGTGTGATGGTTAACTCCTACCAACCCTTCCCCTAGGAGCATGCGTAGTAGTACTTTGCTTCGAGGGCTAATAAAATTTTGCAATAAGTATATGAGTTCTTTATGACTAATGTGAGTCCATGGATTATATGCACTCTTACACTTCCGTAATTTGCTAGCCTCTATGGTACCGTCCATTGCCCTTTCTCACCTTGAGAGTTGGTGCAAACTTCGTTGGTGCATCCAAACCCCGTGATACGATACGACCCGCGAGGCTAAGGGTATGTACCAGTAGCTATGTGTTTGATCTCTCTTTCTCTCTCTCTCTCTCTCTCTCTCGTGTTCTTGATTTGGCACGATCTTGATGTACTGCGAGCTTTGCTATTATAGTTGGATCTTATGATGTTTCTCCCCCTCTATTCTCTTGTAATGGATTGAGTTTTCCCTTTGAAGTTATCTTATCGGATTGAGTCTTTAAGGATTTGAGAACACTTGATGTATGTCTTGCATGTGCTTATCTGTGGTGACAATGGGATGTTCACGTGATCTACTTGATGTATGTTTTGGTGATCAAGTTGCGGGTTCAGTGACCTTGTGAACTTATGCATAGGGGTTGGCACACGTTTTCGTCTTGACTCTCCCGTAGAAACTTTGGGGCACTCTTTGAAGTACTTTGTGTTGGTTGAATAGATGAATCTGAAATTGTGTGATGCATATCGTATAATCATGCCCACGGATACTTGAGGTGACATTGGAGTATCTAGGTGACATTAGGGTGTTGGTTGATTTGTGTATTAAGGTGTGATTCTAGTACGAATTCTATGATAGATCGAATGGAAAGAATAGCTTTGTATTATTTTACTATGGACTCTTGAATAGATCGATCAGAAAGGATAACTTGGAGGTGGGCTCGTACCCTACAATAATCTCTTCATTTGTTCTCCGCTATTAGTGACTTTGGAGTGACTCCTTGTTGCATGTTGATGGATGGTTATATGATCCAGTTATGTTATTATTGTTGAGAGAACTTGCACTAGTGAAAGTATGAAGCTTAGGCCTTGTTTCCGAGCATTGCAATACCGTTTGTGCTCACTTTTATCATTAGTTACCTTGTTGTTTTTATATTTTCAGATTACGAATACTCATATCTACCATCCATATTGCGGTTGTATCACCATCTCTTCGCCGAACTAGTGCACCTATACAATTTACCATTGTATTGGGTGTGTTGGAGACACAAGAGAATCTTTGTTATTTGGTTGCAGGGTTGTTTGAGAGAGACCATCTTCATCCTACGCCTCCCACGGATTGATAAACCTTAGGTCATCCACTTGAAGGAAATTTGCTACTGTCCTACAAACCTCTGCACTCGTAGTAGACATCACCTTCTGTCGCAGTGTGGCATCAGCCATAGTTGTGCAGCGCCCGCCGAAGTAGTGCGTTGGACGAACCATAATGGAGCAGCTGCTGGAGACCATGAGAATGAGGGGCGGCGCCAGAGGGAGGAGCAGCTAGGGAGATTTGCCCCTACCCGCCGGCCATGTAGCCTAGCTATACAGAGCATCATTGAGGACCAGGCCAGATGGGACCAGTGGCGACGGCTCGCTGGAGGAACCCTAGTGTTGCAGGCAGGGGATCGAGGTAGAGGGAAAGGGGAGAGGAGATGCAAGCGGGCATGGCAATGAACGCTTGCGTGTTTGTTTTCACTTGAGGGTAAAGTGTGACGCGGACGTCAGCAGTTGCATTTTGAGTGTAATATAGGCAGTCAATAGAGTCATTTCACTATTCCCCTTCCATTCAATTTTTAGTGAGGTTCTACCCGAAACACCCCCTTCCAAAGCGAAATTAATTAAGCCCAAGCCCATAACTAAAAAATGACTTCTTTACATCTTTTATGGCTTATTTTGACAATAAGCCAAGAAAAGGCGGAATCAAACTGGCCCTTAAACTGCAATTCAATTGTGCGTGCAATGATGAATCACTCCTGTCTGCTATAGTGTACATTTAGGCATGATCATACATGGCATAACCTAATACATGTGCATTCCATTGTAGAATCTGGAATATGAAATGTTTATGTTAGTTCATATGTTTCACATGATGTTTAAATGCCCCTTAAATCTGGTCAGTCAAGTGATGGTCTTTAAGCCTCCTTCTTTGCTTCTTTTCTTGATATGTAAGCTTTTCTCACACATCTATTCAATTGCTTGTTTGCATCAGGCAACCATACTAGGACTGTTTGCTTTGATTACTTGTTGTTCTTGACCTAACACTCTAACAGAGCTTGTCAACGATTTAAACACTAAGGGCTTCTGTAGTGGGGCCTTGTCTAACTCATAGGTGACATAAAGGTTTGGCTGTACACTAAAGTAGGCTCTCCAAGAGTACCTGGAGATCCAATTTGAAGGTATGCCTAGTTTTTACATAGTCCAGACATAGTAAATGCTCATTTCATTGTGTGCAAGTGCAAGAGTTGCGGCATGTTTCATTATGTGGTGTTGTTTTGTTATAATCTCATCCTTTTGTGTTCACAGACTGGAAAAGTATGCATATTTATCTTCCAAGGAGACGAGTAACTAGTCTGTGTCACCTTGCAGAGAGGGTGCAATGAAGATAAGATTGAGGATTTCCAAGTACAAGATGTTAGGAAGGAGCCTTGCAAGATAAGTAGGAGCTGTGCTGAGCCTCTTCAACCTGTTCAGGTAAGTCACTGTATCCAACTCAACAGTTCAATTCCTTGTTTGTTTCAGGCATAGTTAATTTGCTCTTTTCAATTGCTTTATTTGTCCTTAGTTAGTGAGATGCCCAAAGAATGATGCCTGATGTTGGGTACTTGTGTTGGGGAACGTTGCATAAAATAAAAAAATTCCTACGTTCACCAAGATCAATCTATGAGTTCATCTAGCAACGAGAGAGAGAAGTGCATCTACATACCCTTGTCGATCGCGTGCGGAAGCGTTCAAGAGAACGGGGTTGAGGGAGTCGTTCTCGTCGTGATCCAAATCACCGGAGATCCTAGCGCCGAACGGACAGCACCTCCGCGTTCAACACACGTACGGTCAGCGTGACGTCTCCTCCTTCTTGATCCAGCAAGGGGGGAAGGAGAGGTTGATGAAGATCCAGCAGCACGACGGCGTGGTGGTGGATGCAGCAAGGCTCCGGCAGGGCTTCGCCAAGCGACTACGGGAGGAAGAGGTGTAGCAAGGGGGGAAGGGAGGCGCCAGGTGTCAGGTGCGGCTGCCCTCCCACCCCCCCTCTTTATATAGGGACCCCAGGGGGGCGCCAGCCCTAGGAGATGGGATCTCCTAGGGGGGCGGCGGCCAAGGGGGAGACTTGCCCCCCAAGGCAAGTGGAGGCGCCCCCTCCCCTAGGGTTCCCAACCCTAGGCGCAGAGGGGGGCCCAGGGGGGGCGCACCAGCCCACCAGGGGCTGGTTCCCCTCCCACTTCAGCCCATGGGGCCCTCCGGGATAGGTGGCCCCACCCAGTGGACCCCCGGGACCCTTCCGGTGGTCCCGGTACAATACCGCTAACCCCCAAAACTTTCCCGATGGCCGAAACTCGACTTCCCATATATAATTCTTTACCTCCGGACCATTCCGGAACTCCTCGTGATGTCTGGGATCTCATATGGGACTCCGAACAACTTTCGGTTTGCTGCATACTCATATCTCTACAACCCTAGCATCACCGAACCTTAAGTGTGTAGACCCTACGGGTTCGGGAGACACGTAGACATGACCGAGACGGCTCTCCGGTCAATAACCAATAGCGGGATCTGGATACCCATGTTGTCTCCCACATGCTCCTCAATGATCTCATTGGATGAACCACGATGTCGAGGATTCAAGCAACCCCGTATACAATTCCCTTTGTCAATCGGTACGTTACTTGCCCGAGATTCGATCGTCGGTATCCCAATACCTCGTTCAATCTCGTTACCGGCAAGTCACTTTACTCGTACCGTAATGCATGATCCCATGACTAGACACTTGGTCACTTTGAGATCATTATGATGATGCATTACCGAGTGGGACCAGAGATACCTCTCCGTCATACGGAGTGACAAATCCTAGTCTCGATCCGTGTCAACCCAAGAGACACTTTCGGAGATACCTGTAGTGCACCTTTATAGTCACCCAGTTACGTTGCAACGTTTGGTACACCCAAAGCACTCCTACGGTATCCGGGAGTTACATGATCTCATGGTCTAAGGAAAAGATACTTGACATTGGAAAAACTCTAGCAAACGAACTACACGATCTTTTTGCTATGCTTAGGATTGGGTCTTGTCCATCACATCATTCTCCTAATGACGTGATCCCATTATCAATGACATCCAATGTCCATAGTTAGGAAACCATGACTATCTGCTGATCAACGAGCTATTCAACTAGAGGCTCACTAGGGACATATTGTGGTCTATGTATTCACACGTGTATTACGATTTCCGGATAATACAATTATAACATGAATAAAAGACAATTATCATGAACAAGGAAATATAATAATAATCCTTTTTATTATTGCCTCTAGGGCATATTTCAAACAGTGTCCCACTTGCACTAGAGTCAATAATCTAGTTACATTGTGATGAATCGAACACCCATAGAGTTCTGGTGTTGATCATGTTTTGCTCGCAGAAGAGGTTTAGTCAACGGATCTGCGACATTCAGATCCGTATGTACTTTGCAAATATCTATGTCTCCATCTTGAACATTTTCACGGATGGAGTTGAAACGGCGCTTGATGTGCCTGGTCTTCTTGTGAAACCTAGGCTCCTTGGCAAGGGAAATAGCTCTAGTGTTGTCACAGAAGAGAGTGATTGGCCTCGACGCATTAGGTATGACTCCTAGGTCGGTGATGAACTCCTTCATCCATATTGCTTCATGCGCTTCCTCCGAGGCTGCCATGTATTCCGCTTCACATGTAGATCCCGCCACGACGCTCTGCTTGCAACTGCACCAGCTTAGTGCTCCACGATTCAACATATACACGTATCCGGTTTGTGACTTAGAGTCATCCAGATCTGTGTCGAAGCTAGCGTCGACGTAACCCTTTACGACGAGCTCTTCGTCACCTCCATAAACGAGAAACATGTCCTTTGTCCTTTTCAGGTACTTAAGGATATTCTTGACTGCTGTCCAGTGTTCCTTGCCGGGATTACTTTGGTACCTTCCTACCAAACTTACGGCAAGGTTTACATCATGTCTGGTACACAGCATGGCATACATAATAGATCCTATGATTGAGGCATAGGGGATGACACTCATCTCTTTTTTATCTTCTGCCGTGGTCGGGCATTGAGCCGAGCTCAATCTCACACCTTACAATACAGGCAAGAACCCTTTCTTGGACTGATCCATTTTGAACTTCTTCAATATCTTATCAAGGTATGTGCTTTGTGAAAGACCTATGAGGTGTCTCAATCTATCCCTATAGATCTTGATGCCTAATATGTAAGCAGCTTCTCCAAGGTCCTTCATTGAAAAACACTTATTTAAGTAGGTCTTAATCCTGTCCAAAAGTTCTATATCATTTCCCATCAAAAGTATGTCATCTACATATAATATGAGAAATGCTACAGAGCTCCCACTCACTTTCTTCTAAACACAAGCTTCTCCATAAGTCTGCATAAACCCAAACACTTTGATCATCTCATCAAAGCGAATGTTCCAACTCCGAGATGCTTGCACCAGCCCATAAATGGATCGCTGGAGCTTGCACACCGTGTTAGCATTCTTAGGATCGACAAAACCTTCTGGCTGCATCATATACAGCTCTTCCATAAGATAGCCGTTAAGGAATGCCGTTTTGACGTCCATCTGCCATATCTCATAATCATAGTATGCGGCAATTGCTAACATTATTCGGACGGACTTCAGCTTTGCTACGGGAGAGAAAGTCTCATCGTAGTCAACCCCTTGAACTTGTCGATAACCCTTAGCGACAAGTCGAGCTTTATAGATGGTAATATTACCATCCGTGTCCGTCTTCTTCTTAAAGATCCATTTGTTTTCTATCGCTCGCCGATCATCGGGCAAGTCTGTCAAAGTCCATACTTTGTTTTCATACATGAATTCTATCTCGGATTGCATGGATTCAAGCCATATGTTGGAATCTGGGCCCGCCATCGCTTCTTCATAGTTTGAAGGTTCACCGTTGTCTAACAACATGATTTCCAGGACAGGGTTGCCATACCACTCTGGTGTGGAACGTGTCCTTGTGGACCTACGAAGTTCAGTAGCAACTTGATCCAAAGTACCTTGATCATCATCATGAATTTCCTCTCCAGTCAGTGTAGGCACCACAAGAACGTTTTCCTGAGCTGCACTACTTTCCGGTTCAAGAGGTAGTACTTCATCGAGTTCTACTTTCCTGCCACTTACTCCTTTCGAGAGAAACTCTTTTTCCAGGAAGGATCCGTTCTTGGCAACAAAGATCTTGCCTTCGGATCTAAGGTAGAAGGTATACCCAATGGTTTCCTTAGGGTATCCTATGAAGACGCATTTTTCCGACTTGGGTTCAAGCTTTTCAGGTTGAAGTTTCTTGACATAAGCATCACATCCCCAAACTTTTAGAAACGACAACTTAGGTTTCTTCCCAAACCATAATTCATACGGTGTCGTCTCAACGGATTTAGACGGAGCCCTATTTAAAGTGAATGTAGCTGTCTCTAGAGCGTATCCCCAAAATGATAGCGGTAAATCGGTAAGAGACATCATAGATCGCACCATATCCAATAGGGTGCGATTACGACGTTCGGACACACCGTTACGCTGAGGTGTTCCAGGCGGCGTGAGTTGTGAAACGATTCCACATTTCCTTAAGTGCGTACCAAATTCGTGACTTAAATATTCTCCTCCACGATCTGATCGTAAGAATTTTATCCTTCGGTCCCATTGATTCTCTACTTCATTCTGAAATTCCTTGAACTTTTCAAAGGTCTCAGACTTGTGTTTCATCAAGTAGACATGCCCATATCTACTTAAGTCATCAGTGAGAGTGAGAACATAACGATATCCTCCGCGAGCCTCAACGCTCATTGGACCACACACATCAGTATGTATGATTTCCAATAAGTTGGTTGCTCGCTCCATTGTTCCGGAGAACGGAGTCTTGGTCATTTTGCCCATGAGGCATGGTTCGCATGTGTCAAATGATTCATAATCGAGAGACTCTAAAAGTCCATCAGCATGGAGCTTCTTCATGCGCTTGACACCAATGTGACCAAGGCGGCAGTGCCACAAGTATGTGGGACTATCGTTATCAACTTTACATCTTTTGGTATTCACACTATGAATATGTGTAGCATTACGTTCGAGATTCATTAAGAATAAACCATTGACCATCGGGGCATGACCATAAAACATATCTCTCATATAAATAGAACAACCATTATTCTCGGATTTAAATGAGTAGCCATCTCGCATTAAACGAGATCCAGATACAATGTTCATGCTCAAACTTAGCACTAAGTAACAATTATTGAGGTTCAAAACTAATCCCGTAGGTAAATGTACAGGTAGTGTGCCGACAGCGATCACATCGACCTTGGAACCATTCCCGACGCGCATCGTCACCTCGTCCCTCGCCAGTCTCCGCTTATTCCGCAGCTCCTGCTGTGAGTTACAAATATGAGCAACGGCACCGGTATCAAATACCCAGGAGTTACTACGAGTGCTGGTAAGGTACACATCAATTACATGTATATCACATATACCTTTAGTGTTGCCAGCTTTCTTGTCCGCTAAGTATTTGGGGCAGTTCCGCTTCCAGTGACTCTTCCCTTTGCAATAAAAGCACTCAGTCTCAGGCTTGGGTCCATTCTTTGACTTCTTCCCAATAATTGGCTTACCGGGCGCGGCAACATATTTGCCATCCTTCTTGAAGTTCTTCTTACCCTTGCCCTTCTTGAACTTGGTGGTTTTATTGACCATCAACACTTGATGTTCTTTCTTGATTTCTACCTCTGCTGACTTTAGCATTGAAAATACTTCAGGAATAGTTTTCACCATCCCCTGCATATTGTAGTTCATCACAAAGCTCTTGTAGCTCGGTGGGAGCGACTGAAGGATTCTGTCAATGACCGCCTCGTCCGGGAGGTTAATGTCCAGCTGGGACAGGAGGTTGTGCAACCCAGACATTTTGAGTATGTGCTCACTGACAGAAGTATTTTCCTCCATCTTACAACTATAGAACTTGTCGGAGACTTCATATCGCTCGACCCGGGCATGAGCTTGGAAAACCATTTTCAGCTCCTCGAACATCTCATATGCTCCATGTTGCTCAAAACGCTTTTGGAGCCCCGGTTCTAAGCTGTAAAGCATGCCGCACTGAACGAGGGAGTAATCATCAGCACGTGACTGCCAAGCGTTCATGACGTCTTGGTTTTCTGGGATGGGTCCTTCTAGGACATATGCTTTCTTGGCAGCTATGAGGATGATCCTCAGGTTCCGGACCCAGTCCGTATAGTTGCTGCCATCATCTTTCAGCTTGGTTTTCTCTAGGAACGCGTTGAAGTTCATGTTGACATGAGCGTTGGCCATTTGATCTACAAGACATATTTTGCAAAGATTTTAGACTAAGTTCATGATAATTAAGTTCATCTAATCAAATTATTTAATGAACTCCCACTCAGATTTGACATCCCTCTAGTCATCTAAGTGTTACATGATCCGAGTCGACTAGGTCGTGTCCGATCATCACGTGAGACGGACTAGTCATCATCGGTGAACATCTCCATGTTGATCGTATCTTCCATACGACTCATGTTCGACCTTTCGGTCTCTGTGTTTCGAGGCCATGTCTGTACATGCTAGGCTCGTCAAGTTAACCTAAGTGTTTTGCATGTGTAAAACTGTCTTACACCCGTTGTATGTGAACGTAAGAATCTATCACACCCGATCATCACGTGGTGCTTCGAAACGACGAACTTTAGCAACGGCGCATAGATAGGGGGAACACTTTCTTGAAATTGTTATGAGGGATCATCTTATTTACTACCATCGTTCTAAGTAAACAAGATGCATAAACATAATAAACATCACATGCAATTATATAGTAGTGACATGATATGGCCAATATCATATAGCTCCTTTGATCTCCATCTTCGGGGCTCCATGATCATCTTCATCACCGGCATGACACCATGATCTCCATCATCGTGTCTCCATGAAGTTGCTCGCCAACTATTACTTCTACTACTATGGCTAATGGTTTAGCAATAAAGTAAAGTAATGACATGGCGTTAAATCATTGACACGCAGGTCATACAATAATTAAGACAACTCCTATGGCTCCTGCCGGTTGTCATACTCATCGATATGCAAGTCGTGATTCCTATTACAAGAACATGATCTCATACATCATAATATATCATTCATCATTCATCATAACTTCTGGCCATATCACATCACAAAGCAATTGCTGCAAAAACAAGTTAGACGTCCTCTAATTGTTGTTGCATCTTTTACGTGGCTGCAATAGGGTTCTAGCAAGAACGTTTTCTTACCTACGAATAACCACAACGTGATTTGTCAACTTATATTTACCCTTCATAAGGACCCTTTTCATTGAATCCGCTCCAACTAAAGTGGGAGAGACAGACACCCGCTAGCCACCTTATGCAACTAGTGCATGTCAGTCGGTGGAACCTGTCTCACGTAAGCGTACGTGTAAGGTTGGTCCGGGCCGCTTCATCCCACAATACCGCTGAAGCAAAATAAGACTAGTAGTGGCAAGAAAGTTGACAACATCTACGCCACAACAGATTTGTGTTCTACTCGTGCAATAGAGAACTACGAATAAACCTGGCTCTGATACCACTGTTGGGGAACGTTGCATAAAATAAAAAAATTCCTACATTCACCAAGATCAATCTATGAGTTCATCTAGCAACGAGAGAGAGAAGTGCATCTACATACCCTTGTAGATCGCGTGCGGAAGCGTTCAAGAGAACGGGGTTGAGGGATTCGTTCTCGTCGTGATCCAAATCACCGGAGATCCTAGCACCGAACGGACGGCACCTCCGCGTTCAACACACGTACGGTCAGCGTGACATCTCCTCCTTCTTGATCCAGCAAGGGGGGAAGGAGAGGTTGATGAAGATCCAGCAGCACGACGGCGTGGTGGTGGATGCAGCAGGGCTCCGGCAGGGCTTCGCCAAGTGACTACGGGAGGGAGAGGTGTAGCAAGGGGGGAAGGGAGGCGCCAGGTGTCAGGTGCGGCTGCCCTCCCCCCCCCCTCTTTATATAGGGACCCCAGGGGGGCGCCAGCCCTAGGAGATGGGATCTCCTAGGGGGGCGGCGGCCAAGGGGAGACTTGCCCCCCAAGGCAAGTGGAGGCGCCCCCTCCCCTAGGGTTCCCAACCCTAGGTGCAGAGGGGGCCCCAGGGGGGCGCACCAGCCCACCAGGGGCTGGTTCCCCTCCCACTTCATCCCATGGGGCCCTCTGGGATAGGTGGCCCCACCCGGTGGATCCCCGGGACCATTCCGGTGGTCCTGGTACAATACCGGTAACCCCCAAAACTTTCCCGATGGCTGAAACTCGACTTCCCATATATAATTCTTTACCTCCGGACCATTATGGAACTCCTCGTGATGTCCAGGATCTCATCCGGGACTCCGAACAACTTTCGGTTTGCTGCATACTCATATCTCTACAACCCTAGCGTCACCGAACCTTAAGTGTGTAGACCCTACAGGTTCAAGAGACACGTAGACATGACCGAGACGGCTCTCCGGTCAATAACCAACAGTGGGATCTGGATACCCATATTGGCTCCCACATGCTCCTCGATGATCTCATCGGATGAACCACGATGTCGAGGATTCAAGCAACCCCGTATACAATTCCCTCTGTCAATCGGTACGTTACTTGCCCGAGATTCGATCGTCGGTATCCCAATACCTTGTTCAATCTCGTTACCGGCAAGTCCCTTTACTCGTACCGTAATGCATGATCCCGTGACCAGACACTTGGTCACTTTGAGCTCATTATGATGATGCATTACCGAGTGGGCGCAGAGATACCTCTCCGTCATACGGAGTGACAAATCCCAGTCTCGATCCGTGTCAACCCAACAGACACTTTCAGAGATACATGTAGTGCACCTTTATAGTCACCCAGTTACGTTGCGACGTTTGGTACACCCAAAGCACTCCTACGGTATCCGGGAGTTACACGATGTCATGGTCTAAGGAAAAGATACTTGACATTGGAAAAGCTCTAGCAAACGAACTACACGATCTTTGTGCTATGCTTAGAATTGGGTCTTGTCCATCACATCATTCTCCTAATGATGTGATCCCGTTATCAATGACATCCAATGTCCATAGTTAGGAAACCATGACTATCTGTTGATCAACGAGCTAGTCAACTAGAGGCTCACTAGGGACATATTGTGGTCTATGTATTCACACGTGTATTATGATTTCCGGATAATACAATTATAGCATGAATAAAAGACAATTTCATGAACAAGGAAATATAATAATAATACTTTTATTATTGCCTCTAGGGCATATTTCCAACAACTTGTATAACTATTAGTTTACATAATTAAAGGCCTTACCATTTAATTACTTTGCCGAAGTGTGCCTGAAGCTTTGAGGTCTATTAACCAACTATTATTGCATGAGGCTCACAATATAGTTTATACGTGGCTAATATTGCATAGTTTTGCTTGCTGTAGTATGTTTGTATGAAACCCTCTGTTGTTCATTATGCTCCCTAAGACTTTAATTGAGCTACAGAATGGCCAACTGCTTGCTTACTTATACGCAACATGATGTCTAAATTTGTAACTAGTCTGTGTTTTGGATTGGGCCCCAACATCATGCTCCTCTAGTGAGCTAAGAGATATTTCTGTATGCAGGCTGCACAGACTACCTTTTTTATAATTTTTAAAATATCACCTACTTATGCTTCATGACGTGTAACATTATTGTTAGTCCTGTTTTGCCATGTACAAAATAGTCTGTCTTGCTCGCTTCACTTTGTAACTATATTTTTGCCCTAGTCATGTGTACTTACAGAAACATTTCAGGATGAAGTGACATCAACACAAAGATCTGCGAGCAGTGCAACATGGCCATTACTGAATGATTATGTATTGGAATTGGAATGTGCTGATGTTCTCGAGCATCAACTGGAGGTGGCAAGACAACGTGTACATGATTCTCAACGTACAATCAACAAGTTGAGACTGGACATGCGGGTATTAGATGCAGGAGTAAAAAAAATGAAACAAGACACTAAGGTAACCACGAAGAAATTGGAGACTTTGCAGACTGAAATTTGTGCTATCTGAATCCGGCCAATCCTATTTTCTGAAGAGGTTATAATTCAAATGGTAAGTTATGTTGATGCGCATCCATGATGTATGAGCTGTATTTGCCCAGTGTATGTAATTTGTTGTTTGTGTATGCTTTATTATCACTGGTGCCGAACCATAATGCCCAGTGGGTATAATCGGCTATAATTTAGTCTCTTTATTGTATAGTGTAGGATTATTCTACGTTTCTATTCCTTAGTCTCTTTATTGTATAGTGTATGTTTTTTAGAGGTGATAGTATAGAGTAGGATAATTTTCTGAATATGCTATATCGTTTAAACGGGTGCCAACTTGCCCAAACGTTGTCGTGACCATGGCCCTCCACGGTCCGTACGATCCATGGGCCATGTACGGGACGGACGATCCATGGCCTTCTATGGCCGTCGGATCCGTGGGCCTTCTATGGGCTGTCGGATCCCGGGGCCTTCTATGGGCCGCTCGATCCATGGGCCTTGTATGGGCCGTCGGATCCATGGGCCTTCTATGGGCCGTCGGATCCATGGGCCTTCTTTGGGCCATCGGATCAATGGGCCTTCTACGTCCCGTAGGATCCATGGACCTTCTACGGGCCGTCTCATCTATAGGCCTTGTACGGGCCGTATAATGGGTCGTAAACGGGCTAGAGTGGAAATTGTACGTTTTATGGGCTGACCATAACGGGTCGTTAATAGGTCATTTTGATGATGCTATAAAAAATGGTCCAACAGATTAACAGGCCACAAACGGGCCGACTGTATCCACGGGCTGAATTTAGCCCACAAGCAAAAAAGGCCAGTAACGGGCCGTAAGTAACAGAATGCTGGAAATGAGCCCAAGAATAAATGGGCCCTGAGAAGGCCGAAAGGTAACACGGGCTGGAAATGACTCAATAGAATAATGGGCCGCTAATGGGTATAAAGCGATACACGGTTCATTACAGGCCGGTTTCACCACGGGCCGTTAATGGGCCAAGAGTTACAAAGGGACTCATATGGGCCGAAAGACGTCATGGGTCATACATGGGCCGGAAGTTACAACAGGCTGGAATCATATTAGACGGCCCAGATGATGCTACTGGACCTAATTACGGTAGGCCATAACGGGCCGTGAGTTAGCGGGCTGTAAATGGGCTATATGTGAACATGCCGTTAACAGGCTTTTCGTGGGCTGGCCCGCCACCTTTTGACCAAGTCAAACAGGCCGGCCTTTTCACAGGAATGGGCCTCTATTGGGTCATGTCACTTGTCGATGTATCATAGGCGCCTTGGGTCCAATGAGTGGATGACATCTGTCCCAACGGTGAGCCGACACGTGTTTCCTCCAGCCAATGATGATTTTACATGTGGAAAATCCCCATTGGTCGGGGTTGTTAACGGGTTATCGGATCCAAAACCGGACCCGATAGCTTAACAGCGTTCCGTTACGGTGGATGCCACGTGTCGGTCACCCTTGACGAAAGCACTTTTGTGACGCGCGATTTATCGTCATGAAAGTGGACACTTCTGTGATGATAATTTTGGTAATGTCATGGAACACTTCTACGACAGCACATGTATGACTATCTTGATTTTGTCATAAAATCGTTATAGATATACATGCATGACAAAAAACGCGACCTACTGTGATAAACACGTATCATCACGAAAGTGTATTTTTTTGTAGTGTTGGCTTATGAGCTCAACAGTCTCTAGAGAACCGTGGAGAAATACACAACTGTAACAATGTCAAGAAGAGCACCTAAAAGCTCCAATGTGTTTGTTCCCGCCCCTGGTAGACGAATAACTAAGATTTGATTGTGTTTGTTGAAGTTCTTCGCACATGTCAATCGCAACGAGTTGTTAAATTCATGTTGAGCGTAATAAGTTAGGATGATGAACTGTCGGATAATATTATTATGTTTTTTATTTCAATCGTTGTGCAAATCCTTTCATTCATATGACATTCATATGCTACTTTTCTCTATTCATCAGAATAAAGAAACAAAAAATTATGGTCTAAACGAATAGATAATATAGTGCAAAAATACCAAAATACATTGGTCTAAGTCTAAATCATATGTTACATGGCCTAACATTAACCACAATAGTGGTATTATTATAGTTTCAAAATGATTAAAGAAAATAGAGCTAAGTTTCAAAATGATGTATGTAAATCTCATAATAATGTTGAGATAACTTGCCACACATAGGGACACCAATATTTATTTATTTTGAACATACAAGTCCAATGCAATGATTGTCTTGGTCCTCACATATTTATAATAATATTTTTACTTATCAATAACATAAGTTTTTCATGAATAGAACTTTCGTCGTTACTATTTTAAATGGAATTTTGGACTATCTTTAGCAAATTAATGATAACGAATATTAATGTATAATCTCATTTTTCAATTTTATATCCTTTATTTTTAACATACTATTTATGTAGAATGAAATTGGATTTTGTTAAGAAATTTTTCTACTATTTTTAGTTTAGTTTGAGACAACAGACATAATATTTTGTTATTTTTTCAGACAA
>NC_041391.1:622774296-622780468 GCF_002162155.2 Triticum dicoccoides
TTTTTAGGTCAAGGCACTATAGCCAGAGTGCGTGAATGTAATAATTATTCTTTAATTCCTCAATAAAGGGCTAGCTAGAGTGCTTGGATGTAATAAATATAGCTGCCTAGAATTATGTATATCCAAATACGAAACTCTAGAGAGTATGAGATGTAGAGAGTACTTTGTCCTCGGAGTCCTTCCACAAGCCCCTTCTCATTTGCATTGCTTGTTTCTTGCTTCTTTCATGGTCAAATAATCTCTTGAGGTTCAACGGCTGACAAGTGTATCATGTGGGGGAGTAGCTCTTGGGTTTCATATTTTTCAAAAAATAATTAATGAAACAATGTTTGAAAGTTTTATTTTTTTAATAGCAATCCACTGTACATAAAGGTAAGACCTGCATACATGTAAAACTTCGTCAATAGCTGTTTTCACTTGTGGGCTGCACTATTAGAAATCCATATAGTTCTCGGTTCAACATATTTCATGAAAATTAAGGAAAATCAGAATTATTTAGAACTATAAACGTTATTTCTGAATTTATAATAATAAAAAGAACCCAAGACACCCTAACTCATTTAGCAACCTTGTGAGCCGTTTAGAGCATTTCTAGCAGACCCCACATATAGCCGCGACCCGCATAATAACCGCCAAATACGGGTCGGCGCGGAAAATCCTGCCAGACCAGACACCGCAAACGCGTCCGACCCGTAAAATTTTTTGCGGGGCGCGGCAAAAGATCTCCCCCAACCTTTAGATTCAAGGGGCGGGAGGCCGACCCGAGCTCGGCCCCTATCCGCAATGAGATTTGGCGGGAGGGACATTTCCGCGCGGCCGTTCCCGCTCCCCACCCCTCCGCCACCATTGCCCCTGCCATCGCCCGCTCCGGTGCTTCTTCCTCGGCAGTTCTTTGCCGCCATGGATGACTCCCTGCCGTTCCCCATCACCATCGAGGTCGCGCACGCTCAATCCCCTCCGGCGAATCTCGTCGACTGTCGTGTTGGCCCCGCTGCCGAAGGCACCACTGTGCCTGCCCGCAAGCGGCAGGGCAACGTAGTTGTGCAGGGTGGGAATCTGGCTGCCACCACTGGGAAGGCCCGCGCTCCAGGCGCCAACGCCGCTGCGCGATCCCGGCCGGCGTCGGAGAAGGTCGCCAAGGTCTTGGGCGTAAAGCGGAAGAAGATTCCGGCTACAAAGAGGGTGGATCCTTCATCCACTCCCTCCGCCCCGGCAAGAGGTTCCCCGGCGATGCCGCTCAACGGCGATGCTTTCACCGCAAGCGAGGTGTTTGACAAAATGGTCGGAATGTATGCCTCTTCGGCCCCTTCAATTTTCTTTGCTTTTCACCATTTGCGATAGCTCGTGACTTGTTTGTCGCTCACCAAGATGATGCCGGACGTGGTCGTCACTTTTGCAAGACCCCCTTTTACGTTTGTCCTATAAAACTAAGCTTTTATTTGCATGTGAACTGTGTTCTATTGTTTGAATTTAAACTCATTTGTCGGAATCAATGTCAAATTCGATAATTGGGTGTCTTCGGTTTGGGGTCGATCCGGCGGTGCCCGAGCAGACCCCGCATAGCCGACCCATAAAAGAGCATATTCACCGAATATCCTCTTTGTACGGATCCGTTTTGTGGGGTTCTGAGTCTAACGGCGCCTGCGCCGGCCCGCATATACCATTTTTCGCGAACTGCAAAAGCTTTATGCGGGTTGATGTTTTACGGGTCTACTAGAGTTGCTTTTATACCTTCTGGTTGGTCAGACGATATGAGCCCCGTACACTCGACTTGGACCCGGTGCGGTAGCTTTAGCCTGATTCTGAATTTCACCAGTCGTCACCACACGGCAGGAACTCAACGGCTGGTCGCGTTCAATAACGATATCTTTTGGAGTCCTTTTTTTTCTAAATGGAGGCGTATCCCCAGCCTCTGCATCATAATGATGCATCCTCTTATTTTTAGAGTCCTTAGCCTCTTGTTTTGTCTCCTCTAAGTTTCAGTGTCTGGTATCTACACACCTCGTCGGTCACTAGCTTAATTGACCACTTGTTACCCGGAACTGAACGTTTCTAAGCTGAACCGTCCAATTACTTTCACATTTTCGCTTCCAACAGAAGCACCCGCTGGGTGCACGCAGTGATGCCCCGAGCTTTGCTACACCTATGAAAGGGTAGCTACGAAATTTACGTAAATGATGAAGTGGCCTTATTTGATTGGATGGCACGAGCCCCACCCCGAAAATCAGGGGGGAGATTAGTGGGGATTAGGAAAAAAAAGGTGGTTTACTTAAGTTTGCCACGTAACAGTACGTAGGTGTAGCATTTTTGTGATGCCCCCCTTGTTTCCCCTTACTCATATGCACTAGGCCAAGTCCCCGGAAATTTCCCAGTCTATTACATTTACATTTTATATAGGTCAGCATAGGTATTCACAACTGAAATTTAGCTTGCATAAACATCGTCCCCTGTAGCAAAATTAAGCATTTTTTTAGGGAAAAAATTAAGCATTTGTTGGACGTTCAGGACTCGTTCCGCAGCCTCTAGCAAGTGTCACTGAAGTTTCTGGTCCACATTTCAAGTTCAAGTTCTGGAATCATTCAGTCACTCTTCACTGAATATTCCTCTGCTGCCTCACTAACTTTTCCTAGTAATGTGTGATGATACCACTCCAAAGCCATGTCTCTCGTTGCTCACAGCGAGGTTGCTATCTGCGGAAGGCCTATAAGTAGGACCAGCATGCCGGCCGCAGTACTGCACCAAAACAACCGAGCCTGTCTAGCTGATTTTAGAGCTGCTCTTTTTCAGGTACAGTACTAGGTTCGTTCCTAAATTGGAAGGATGTACAGTCCTCCGAAGTTTCTGCCGATGGTCTCTCATACAGTTTACACTTCTTATTTTCAGGGTCATCTTGGTGGAACATTTCAGCTCGTATCCCTCAGTGATCTCTGGAAGAAGATGGGGCGTAACGGCGTCAAGAAGAGCATCTGGGAGATCCTCTGCGGTTGTTCCTCGCCTAAGACCAACAAATGATTAAGCCAGAAATGCACGACACGGCGAGAGGTTAAGTGTCTAGTGGTTCCCAATAGTTAAAAAGTGGTTGTAAAATTGTGATTAGGTATTGCTAAGTTATTTTGTTGTATTGGTATGTAGTCTTGTGGTTGTGTGTTGGGCCAGCTTCTTCTGCAGCAAGGAGCATGTAAACGAGGAATGTCTTGTAACCATATTCGGAAATAAATCTCGCATATCTGTGTCATACTCTTGTCGTGAGTGTAAATCATGCTAATCCTCTATAGGATTGAACGAACAAATCTCATGTTTTCCGCATCATGGCCACGATGCCAACCATCATTAGCATCGAATCAAGGATCAAGCAAGACTATTGATTTCCAAGACTAATGCTATGGATGTGATCATTTGGGCTGTTGGAATTTTTGGATATAGTGAAATAGCAAACTTTTCAGAAATACCCCCCCTTCCTTTGCATCATGGAAGTGTCAGTTTAAGGAGGATTTGATCGTGCTCAGCCATAGAATCAGGAGGAAGCATACTTCTTGCGACCATACCTGGATGGTTTCTGAATAACATTTCCATCGTGTTTATATGCCGTATTATGTTGTTAAATATACCAGATTACTATGTTTCAAAAAAAAAAACTACAGATTCTCATCTTTTAATTTTAGTACAAAAATGCCTTTTGTGAACAGCCATCGAGGCATCGACACACAAATACTTCCGAGATATAAAGCGATATGCTGCACTCTGTTTTTCTTTCTCTTCTGAAGGAAATTACTTATGCAGTACTCTACTCTGTACTCAAACATTTCAACCACACTGCACACAAATCAATCAATCATATAAGTGAGAAAAATACGTGAACCACGTCACCTACTACGCCTTGAAAATTAGTTTCCATTACGTGCATCACTAGCAGCAGTTGAACCGTTCGAAGCAAATGGTATAAGGTCCATACATGCTTCAGTCACAGAACTTTAGCTACTACAGTAGTACGGTAGTAGTAGTAGTAGTATAATATGCTGTCATGTTGCGTGCATGCCGACCAAAAACCCGTTGAATGATTGAACCTTGAAGAGGCATACGCTCGCATTGACTGACAATCACTACTTATAACCGAGCAGTCAAGGCCATACACTCACATTGGCTGTCAACATCACATAAGAATGTCAGAATTCTCCAGAGGAAAAGGTCAGGTCAGCCCAAGTCATTCTTGGCAAGTAACTTACACTGAACATTCCATGACAAGCGCAAACCAAGCACAAATGCACAAGTGCAATGTTAAACAATGACCGGCGAACTTGTCTAGGCTGAGCTCTGTTTTGTGATTATTCATGTTCTTTTCCAGGTATACGTGCACCCAAGTTTGTGTCCTTTTGTGACTTGGAGTACGGTAAGCAGAGTATTCACAGAACATGACTTGTTCTTGGCTGAATATTCCTGTGGTTTTCATGTTCTTTTCCTAGTAAAAGTCAGGGTAGGAACACTAGTTATCTAAACATAGTCGCTTCTGCGAGTGTGAGTGTATGTGTGGCCTCTATAAACCTGCCCTTGGTAGTTCTGCCTGTTGCATCAATCGGCCATGTTCGCAGTAATTTCCCGGTTCATTAGAAATAATTTTTATAGTGATCATGGCTAAACGGTTAAGCTAGGAGTTGACAACTGAAGTTTAGTATGCATAAATATGTCCGGGAGCCAAATGTAGTTTTTGTTGGACGTTCAGGACTCGTTCTGTACATGCAAGGTACAGTAGTATACAGAGTAGGACACGGGAAAATTAAGCTAATTGCTAACAAATGTCACTGAAGTTTCTGCAACTGATCCACTTTTCAAGTTCAAGTTCTGGAATCGTTCGGTCACTCTTCACTGAATATTCCTCTGTTGCCTCACTAACTTTTCCTTGTAATATCTGTGTCTCTCCTTGCTCACAACGAAACTGCTACTTGCCGAAGGGCGCAAGGCCTATAAATGGACCAGCATGTCTGTGTTCAGTTCTACACCAGAGCACGGAGCTTGTCTAGCTGAATTTTAGAGTTGTTCCTTTTCAGGTATGCTACTAGGTTTCATTCCTAAGTTGGGCAGGATGCACCGTTGTCCGAGGTTTCTGCCTATGATTTCTCATACAGTTTACTCTTTTTATTTTCAGGGTTGTCTTGGTGGAACATTTGAGCCTGTAGCCTTCAGCGATCTCTGGAAGAAGATGGGGCGTAACGGCGTCAAGAAGAGCATATGGGAGCTCCTCTGCGGCTGTTCCTCTCCTCGGACCAACAAATGATTAAGACCGAAATGCGAGAGGTTAAGTGTGTTATGATTCCTAATAGGTGAAATTCTTCCAAATAGGTCTCTATAAAGTTGCTTTATGTTAAATTTAAAAAGTGTATGTGATTACATATTGTTAAGTTCTTTGGTTAAATTGCTTTCTAGTGTTGGGGTTGTGTTGGGCTAGCTTCTTCTGCAGCAAGGAGCATGTAAAAGTGTGTCATGTGTAACAATATTCGGAAATAAATCTCTCTCGCATACTTGCCCCTCAACTTGGGGGGTTTTCCACGCTGGTTTCGATCTCTGCTTATTTTTTGCTATACTGTTCTGCGTATTTTCGCTTGGCCCGAGACACTCTGAGATGGATGTATGATATGCAATGCCGCGTTGGAGAAGCTTACATAAATATCCTAAGTTTTGGCTGACAAAAATTACTCCATTTTGTCCTAAGTTTTGGCTTCCATGACTGAGCAACGAGCCACAGGTTAGTTGCGTAAAGTTGGTGCTGAAGTTACGTTGTTTCTGTTGAAGTATACTGCCCGCCTCTCTCCATTAGTTCGGACTTTTGGATGAGTTGGCCGGATCATGAATTCAATATGGTATCCGAGTCAAGAGGTCTTGAGTTCAAGACCCTGCCAACGCAGTATTAAATAAAACAATTCTGCGGCCTACATCGATCCCACGTCTAAGTATTAAAATAGCCTAGACGTGAGGGGGAGTGTTGAAATATATTGCTTGCCTCCCTTCATCAGTTCAGATTTTTAGATGAGTTGGCTGGGCATGAATTCAATGTTGAAATATATTGCCTGCCTCCCTCCATCAATTCGGATTTTTGGATGAGTTGGCTGGAGCATGAATTCAATATGGTATCCGAGCCAGGAGGTTTTGAGTTCAAGACCCTGCCAATGCAGTATTAAAA
>NC_041391.1:622781004-622808770 GCF_002162155.2 Triticum dicoccoides
GTGAGATCTTGGATGGCAAGCTTGCGGAAACCCGGGCTCGCCTCCTCCGCCATACCATGGAACCGACCGCCACTCCCGCGGGTCGAGATCCTTCGATGGCCGACGAGGTGATCCGTGGGCGCACCCGCTCTCGCACTGCTGCTCTCCGCGCGCAGAGCGCTTCTCGTGTCCTAGGGTCAAGAAACCCCCGGTGGGGGTTTAGATGCGGGCCCTTTTCTGGAACATCCGCGGCTTCGGCCATGATGGCCGACGCTGCCAACTCGTCGAGTTCATGCGCGACGAGCACATCGACATTATTGCCATCCAAGAAACAATGTGCACGGAGTTCTGTCTCCCCGAGCTTGATAGCCTTATCCCCCAACTGTTTGCCTGGCATTGGCTCCCTTCTAGTGGGAACAATGGGCATTCTGGGGGCATCCTGTTAGGGGTGAAGGATGCCACCTTCGAGGTGGGCGGTATGGACCGGGGCGAGTTCTTCGTTAGTATGGAGATCTTCGAAAGGGCTCTCAACTTTAAGTGTGAGGTCATCATTGTATATGGTCCAGTGGACCACAGTCGCTCCACGACCTTCCTCGCCGAGCTGCAACAGAAGATCTCCGCCTCCTCCCTCCCAGTGGTTGTGGGAGGTGAATTTAACCTCATCCGCTCCCCGGATGAGAAGAGTAATTACCGGGTAAATCGCTCCCGGATACAGATTGTGACGACTCCGATTCAATCGTACACTAATCATACACGCAAATTTGTACGATCAAGATCAGGGACTCATGGGAAGATATCACAACACAACTCTAGACACAAATAAAATAATACAAGCTTTATATTACAAGCCAGGGGCCTCGAGGGCTCGAATACAAGCTCGATACACAAGATTCAGCGGAAGCAACAATATCTGAATACAGACATAAGTTAAACAAGGATGCCTTAAGAAGGCTATCACAAAAGCAACACGATCGAAGAGGCAAGGCCTCCTGCCTGGGACCTCCTAACTACTTCTGGTTGTTGGCGCTCTCCACGTAGCAGTATCTGTCGGCGGTGGCATCTGGCTCCATGGATCCACCATCTGGTTGCATCAACCGGAAAGAAGAAAGAAGGGGGAAATGGGGTAGCAAAGCAACCGTGAGTACTCATCCAAAGTACTCGCAAGCATCAGATCTATACTAAGTATGCACTGGTATCAAATGGAAGGTTAGTATCTGTGGACTGAACTGCAGAAAGCCAGAATAGAGGGAAGGCCTAGCCTATCAAAGACTAGCATCTTCAAGCAGCTCCGAGCATCTTGCATCATGTAGGAGAGTAAAGAATAGTAGTTTATAAATAACAAGCATGTTGTAACATTAATGCCTAGAGATCCTTCCTCGACTCCCTGCGAGAAAGCAATCCCGGAGCCACATATCTCAAGTAACCATTTGTAGTTGTATAAGATCAGGATATAAGTCTGAACGTCCGTTACCGTGGACATGGCTATTAATAGATAATCTTCCCTGCAGGGGTGCACCACGTTTTCCAACACGCTTGATTACTCTGGCCGGACACACTTTTCTGGGTCAATGCCCGGCCTCGGAAGATCAACACGTCGCAGCCCTACCTAGGCTCAGCAGAGAGGTCCCCGCCGATCTACATCCTAAGCACTTAGGGGTCTGGGGCCACCGCCCGTTGCACTCCGGGTTGTTGTGCGACGAGCCGGGATGAGCACCACCTCATACTAGATGGCACTGGCCCGACAGGCCCACAATGCTGAACTGGACGTCTGACAAAGCTTCGGTTGATACCACGACGTCAAGGCCCACAACTATTCTCACGTGGTGGTTGGTGTGTAAAGGCCAGAGGCCAACTCAGAACAAATACCCAAACCATAGTGTATTATTAGCTTGGGAGACCAGAAGACACTCACGATCGAAAGTGACCCCGTCGCCCCGTCTCGTGGACTTACGACAAGGGCCTAGAATGCCCGGCTGTGCCACATAATTATCTTGCGGGTGCTCTCCGGGCCCGCCCGACTTTCACCAAGGTCTCAAGTAAAGTCATTGTAACCGTGTGTCCAAACATCAAGGGGAAAACACGAGGAATCACCCCCGGTGGATTCCACTCAATGTAATCATCAAGGTGAACATAAGAGGAACCACCCTTGAGGTTCACACTTGAGGTGCTGCATGACAGAGCCATATCAGGAATGGTGAAGGAGGAACCACCCTCATTGACCACAACCGAATAGCTACACTACAGAGATCTCATCAGGAGTGATGTATGAGGTTCCACCCTCGACACTCGATGGTAACTCTACAGAGTCGAGCAATGAAAAGGGGTGTGATGTGATGTGAGGTGTCGGGCTCTGGTCATCGATCACGTTGATCGAGTCATCGATGATGAAGCAGGGTCAACAAGGACAAGTGGGGGTCACTGATGGATCACTAACCAACCTACACTAAGCAGTTTAGGATAAGGAGGTAGGTTAACAATAGTAGGTATAAAAGCAGGCTATGCATCAGAATAGGAGCAATCAATTACAGTAGCAAAATCTAATGCAAGCATGAGAGAATGGAATGGGCCATATCGGGATGATCAAAGGGGGGGCTTGCCTGGTTGTTCAGACAAGAAGGAGGGTCGTCGTCGACGTAGTCGATAACAGGGGCATCAGAAGCAGTCTCGGGGTCCACCGGAGAGAAGAGGGGGAAGAAACAATAAATACACGCAATCATATGCATATCAAGATAAAAAGTGGTGCTAGAGGTGTTCTAACGCGGTGCTAGGCGATACTCGCGAAGGGGGGAAACATCCGGGAAAGTTTTCCCGGTTCCGGACGTCTGTCAGACAGATGAACCGGAGGGGAAAAGTTCAACGTTTGCTATGTTAGGGATGTGTGACAGATGAACGGACTGCATATTCGGATTCATCTCATCGTTCTGAGCTTCATGTATAAAACTTTTTCATCTGAGTTACGGATTATTTTATATGGTTTTTCAAAGTTTTAAAATAATATTCTGAAATTAACAAATTTAGTTTAATTCGAAAATACTAAATACGGGAACTGCTATGGGTACATAGAAGTGTACCCAGCAGTGTGTGTAGGTGTATGACAGGTGGGGACAGGTGGCGGAGTCAGCAGCCTAGTCAGCAGTCAAAGCTTGACTGTTGATTGGTCAAACTGACCAGTGGGTCCCCACTGTTAGTGAGACAGCTTACTAACAGGTTTTATTTATTTAAATTTAACCTAAATAGATAGTGGGCCCGACATGTCAGAGAGGGTTAGGGGGTTAATTAGCCCGACCATGGCTAATTAACCGTGCCACATCAGCGTTAACCGCCGACGCTAATCCGGCGGCTCGGTGCTCGCCGATCGGACGATTTCGGCGGGCATAGTAAGCGCGCCTAGGCTCTGCAGGTTCAGCGCGGCGAGGCGCTCCTAGTGGCGGCATCGGCACGGGCTAGGGTGGGCTCTAGCAGCGGCGACAGCGATGAGTGCGGCGCCCAGTGCTTGGTCGGGGTACGACCCGCACGCGTGGAGGCGCAGACAGACGCGCACGAGCGCGCAACACTCTCGTGAGGCAAGGCCGCGCCCAGGGGGTGGTGAAGGGAGGTGCGGTGGTGGTCGAACAGCGACATCGACGACAGCCGAGCGGCGGCTGGAGAACGCGGCGCGGGTGCGGTGGGTGGAGGGGGGCTGGCCGGCGTAGGGGGAGTCCTACGGCGTCAGGTACCGAGAGGTAGGAGGAGTGGGGGAACACGGTGCTCACCTCCGTTGCAGAGGAGGCCCGAGGGAGAATCGAGGTGACCGGAGACGGCGACTGTGTGCGTCGGCCCGAGGAAGGAGCCGAGCTCGGGGTGGAGCCGTGGGGGTGTCCGGGTCTTCGTAGCTTGGCATAGAGGGAGAGGCGGGGCGCGGCGGAGCCCGTGAACTCGTCGAGGAGGCTCATCGGAAGCGGTCGCCGCGGCTACGGCACGGACATGGCGGTGGTGGTGCTCGGATCAGGTGGGCGAGCGAGACAGAGAGGAGGGAGAGCAGGGTGGATCTGGGAGGCGAGAGAGGGGAGTTGAAGTAGGTGGGGAGGAGGCCAAGGCATCGAGGGGGGGTCAACCTTATCCTCTCCGGGGAGCCGCCGTCGAGGCGGTCTGGCGGGGTTCGCCCCTGTTGCGACCCCGGTCGGGGGAACAGGGGGAGAAGGCGACCCGGGGAGGGGCTGGGCCGGACCACTGGGCCTGTCCCTGGTGGGCCGAGGCCCAGGGGGGTAGGGGAAGCTTTTCTTTTTATGTTCTTTAGCCTTTTTTGTTTCATTTATTTTAGGGAGACCACTTTATAAAAAAGTTGGTTCACCACCAATATTAATTAATGAATATTTTCCACCTGATGAACATTTTAGTTTTGACATTTGAGGACTTTTATTTTTTGACTTTAATTTAAATTTGATTTGAATCATGATTTGGATCAAGTGATGGATTAGCAACAGTAATGTGATGAGAAGGCACCATTAGCAGATGATTACTTTAGCTTAATTATCCGGGTGTTACAAATCTCCTCCACTACAAGAAATCTCGTCCCGAGATTTAAGGGGTGAATTAAGGGGGAAAGCCCCGAGAAGGACGGACCTCAACACAAGATAGGTGCCCGAGGGCTATCTCGGTGAACGTGGCATAGAGGCATCCCTCGAGTTGAAATTCAAGAAAGTCATCGAGAGCAAGGCTAGAAGGTGCAATAAGAAGCTTCAAGCGGATGGACAATCGTTCGATGTCTAAAACAGAGTGTGAAAGGGGTTCACAGCATCGAGAATATGTATTGCATCTGATACCAGAACAGAACACAAGAAGGTGGCTCGCGAACTACATAGGAAGCCAAGCGCGAGGAACAATTTTGGGAAACAGGGATGTACAGGAGGGTCAGGTTTCGAAACTGTGGAACTGTGGGTTATGGGCCCACCATGTGGGTTAACAGTAGGAAGGGCGCTGATAGCAAGGCATGTCAGAGCATAGACTGTCAATTATGTTGGCAACAACTTTGGTGCCAAGGGCGAGGTATGAAGAGAACCATTTCCCTGCTCGTTAAGACGAGGTGGACCAATAGGCAAAGTTCTCGTCCATCGGCGGCTACCGGAATGTCATCAACAATAGTAACAAGGTCTTACAGACAGAGCTTGTACACCGAGGTGTTTACATAAGCAGTGAATTATCACTGCTCAGATAAGATAGTTACAAGAAAGATTAAACAAAACAATGGAAAGGAAAGCGTAGACTCGAATCAGTTATCTGTATTCTCGAGTGTTTAACAACTCCGAACCAGTGAAAAATTTGAATTAGCGAGAAATAATAGTTGATCAAGAATTCATAAGAAGTTATGTAGTTCCGTGATATTCTCGAGATGCCAAAGGGTAACACTCGAAGGTAGATCAAAGTAGAGGCTTGACAAGTGAAATGATCTGAAGAAGACAAGTACTTTAACTCGTCCGAGAAGTGCAATCGAAGGATAACAGTCATGGTCGGAATCACGGTTGCCAAGGACCAAGCATAGATACAATATGAACTCATCACAAGGGGATTATTATTACAAGAAGCTTCCATGGTAAGTTCCACACCGAGTCCATGGGCATGAACACAAAGGTTCAAGGTCGACTCCCACTTCATCAATGCATAACCTTCCATTTACTTCTTGTTTTCGAAGAATTTGTAGCATTGAAATTTCACCTGACGAAAATCCAGTAGAGCATAGCCCGCATAACTTTCGAGTTTACGCGGATTTAGGGAAGACAAAGATTCAACCCATAGGGACATCTTAGGACATATACCACAAACTCACAAGTAAATAACTCAAGCCCGAAAGCAGAGTATGGTTGACAAGAGCGGGGATATGTAGGACCTTGAAGTATGTCTAGAGGGGGGTGATTAGACTACTTGACCAATTAAAAACTTAACCTATTACCAATTTTAGAGTTTGGCAGATTTTAGCTATTTTAGGACAAGTCAAGCAATCATCACACAATTCAAGCAAGCATGCAAAGAGTATATAGGCAGCGGAAATTAAAGCATGCAACTTGCAAGAAAGTAAAGGGAAGGGTTTGGAGGATTCAAACGCAATTGGAGACATGGATGTTTTTGGCATGGTTCCGATAGGTGGTGCTATCCTACATCCACGTTGATGGAGACTTCAACCCACGAAGGGTAACGGCTGCGCGAGTCCACGGAGGGATCCACCCACGAAGGGTCCACGAAGTAGCAACCTTGTCTATCCCACCATGGTCGTCGCCCACGAAGGACTTGCCTCACTAGCGGTAGATCTTCACGAAGTAGGCGATCTCCTTGCCCTTACAAACTCCTTGGTTCAACTCCACAATCTTGTCGGAGGCTCCCAAGTGACACCTAGCCAATCTAGGAGACACCACTCTCCAAGAAGTAACAAATGGTGCGTTGATGATGAACTCCTTGCTCTTGTGCTTCAAATGATAGTCTCCCCAACACTCAACTCTCTCTCATAGGATTTGGATCTGGTGGAAAGAGGGTTTGAGTGGAAAGCAACTTGGGGAAGGCTAGAGATCAAGATTCATATGGTAGGAATGGAATATCTTGGCCTCAACACA
Source organism: Triticum dicoccoides (assembly GCF_002162155.2). Classification (NCBI taxonomy): domain Eukaryota; kingdom Viridiplantae; phylum Streptophyta; class Magnoliopsida; order Poales; family Poaceae; genus Triticum; species Triticum dicoccoides. The sequence continues at coordinate 622,787,565 of NC_041391.1, forward strand.
TGAGTAGGTGGTTCTCTCTCAGAAATGGTAAGTTGGAAGTGTAGGTTTAGTCTGATGGCTCTCTCCACGAATGAAGAGGAGGTGGAGGGGTATATATAGCCTCCACACAAAATCTAACTGCTACACACAATTTACCAAACTCGGTGGGACCGAATCATTAAACTCGGTCGGACCGATTTAGTAAACCTAGTGACCGTTAGTCATTTTCAGTGGGACCGACATGCAACTCGGTAGGACCGATATGGTTAGGGTTAGGGCATAACGTAATCTCGGTGAGACCGATTACACAAACTCGGTGAGACCGATTTTGGTAATTAGCTAACCAGAGAGTTGGTCAGGAAAACTCGGTGGGACCGATTTGCTCTTTTCGGTGAGACCGAAATGTTACAAAAAGGAAACAGAGAGTTTACATTGCAATCTCGGTGGGACCGATCGCTCACTTCGGTTAGACCGAAACGTTACGAAGGGAAACAGAGAGATTGCAACCCCATCTCGGTGAGACCGAGATCCCTATCGGTAAGACCGATTTGCTTAGGGTTTGTGGCAGTGGCTATGACTTTTGGAATCGGTGGCACCGGATAGAAAGAATCGGTGTGACCGATTTTGGCTTTAGGTTTAGGTCATTTGTGGATGTGGGAAAGTAGTTGAGGGTTTTGGAGCATATCACTAAGCACATGAAGTAAGAGGCTCATTAAGCAACACCTCATCCCTTCTTGATAGTATTGGCTTTTCCTATAGACTCAATGTGATCTTGGATCACTAAAGTGTAAAATGAAGAGTCTTGAGCTTTTGAGCTTGAGCCAATCCTTTGTCCTTAGTATTTTGAGGGATCCACTTTCATCATCCATGCCATGCCATTCATTGAGCTTTCCTGAAATAATAGTCTTGGAATAGCATTAGCTCAATGAGCTATATGTTGTTATGAATTACCAAAACCACCTAGGGATAGTTGCACTTTCAATCTCCCGCTTTTTGGTAATTGGTGACAACATATAGATCAAAGCTTCGACAAATGATAATAAAATTTAAATAACATCGTCGCTTTGAGAAGTATGTGATAAGCAAGAGCCCCCCCTAAATTTGTGCATAGTTTTAGATTTCCTTTGGACTGCAAATGCACAATGAATTAGGCTCATGGGTTACTCTTCCATGTCACATACATCTTGGTGGAGTGCTCAAAATAATAAACAATGAATACATGCACTCATCACCAAGCATAGTGAGTGATCACATAAGATAGATAGGATAATATCAAGCATGCATAAGTGTAGCTTATGATCAAACACATGATCATCAATGTCTGACAAGCATAGTATCTCAACCAAAAGCAAACAAAGAAATGTAAAACCACCAAATAAAGCAAGAGAGAACAAAAGCAACACTCTCTCTCTCGAAGCCTATGATCTATACATTTTTCTCCCCCTTTGGCAACAAGTTACCAAAAAGTTCATAGAAAATGCATAGTGCTAGATCGACTCTCAGGCTTGATCTTCTGGTGGTGGTGTCCTGATAACTCCAAGGATGAAGGCTTCAGTTGATGTAGAGGGTGCTGGAGTTGATGCTGAAGCTGGTTGCACTGGAGCTGAAGGGGCAGTAGTTGGTGCTGAAGATGTTGCTCTAGTGTCTGGCACTGGCACAGCAGCTGACCTCTGGGCTCTAGGCACTCTCGCAAAGACATTTGTGGTTGTCTTGCCCTTCCTCTCCTGCATGTCATCCTGCAGCTGCTCCATAACTGACTGAATCTCAGTTACCTTGACATCTAGATCATAGAATTTTTGTTCCATGATTCTTTCCAGGCTCTCCTGGTTTTGAGTTAGGGTGGCCAACCCCTTCTCAATCCTCAGAGATGATGCTATCAGGTAACCAAGCTGCTCCTGTTTGGTTTTCAAGAAATACTCAGATGCCTCCTCTTGAGTTGGCATCTTGGCAGCCCTCTCCTTCCTTGCCTTCTCCTTCTTCTCCTAAGCTTGAACTGATTGTGGATCATCTTCATTCATGACAACCTCATTGTCCTCAAAGTCTGGATAAAGTGGAAAGTGTTCCTTATCCAACTAATATTTTCTTGTGCCCATCTTTGAGTTTATCAATTCTTGAATCTGAGGTGCATATCCACAGCTCCTCTTCTGATCTGCTGCAGTCCTCTTGATTGTTTCAATGATCAGGCTCATGACTTTGAACTTTTGTGGCACATCAAATAAATGCAACATATTGTTGGCATGCCCTCTGATCATGTTATGGTCACCAGACTTGGGCAACAAAGTGTGCCTCAGAATCCAATTTATAGTAGGCAGCCCTGACAACAGAAAATGGACTGATCCAAAAGTGAAAGTCTCTAGTGCTTTGTCTGGGATCTCCTTGTACATGTGTGCCATGGTATTGTGTCCCATTTTCTTCTTGGCATATACATCCAGATCATCATCATTTTCCTTTGGGGCATTTATCAGTTTTGCCCATTCTTCTACAGTGGATTGGTACCTTGTACCTTCAGACATCCAGACAATTCTTCCATCTGGGTAAAAGTGTGTTGTGGAGTAGAACTGCATGATAAGCTCATCATTCCAATTGGTGAGCTTTTACCCAACAAAATCTGCAACTCCACAAGCAACAAAGCTGCCTTGCACTCCTGGATAGTGCTGTTCATTTTCCTTGATGAATTTCCAGTCAACCCACCTCATGTCATAGACTATGGGCTTCTTGTCCAACAGAATGGTTTCATAGAAGTCCTGTTGTTCCTTTGTATGGAACCTGTAATCAACAGCAGTTCTTCTCCTTGTGGCATATGGATCTGCCATCCTCCATAGTCCCAGTCCTGAATCCTTCCTGATTCTCATGTCCTCAGCCACAGGATGAGCATCATTGTGGTCTGGTATCTTTGGCTTGAGCTTCCTTAGAACCTGTCCTTCTTCATCTTCCTCCTCAGCAACCTCAGGCACTGGGGCCTTATTCTTCTCAGCAGCTGGAATACTCCTGGTATTCCTCTTTGGTGCAGTCTTGGCCTTGGGGGCAGCTTTGGGTGCTTCGTTGGGCTTAGATGTTGCAGCCCCAGATTTAATAGCATCACCCATAAGCTTTGGTGCCTTTGGTGCTGGTGCAGCAAGCTCTTCCTCTTCCATCATGGAAGGTTGCCCAACAACTCTGGCTATGGTCTTCTTGACCCTTTCCTTCCTCTTCTTGCTTTCATCAGCTGGCTCTTTGGGATCAGGATTTTCAGGCAGTTGAGTTGATGCTCTGGCCTTGGGCATAGGTTGCCTTCTTACAGGCCTTTTAATCTTCATGCATGGATTTGTATCCTTTGCTGAGCCATATTCCTTCTTGAGCACCACTTTCTTGGAAGTAGCCTCATCTTCCTCAGCTTTGTAATCTTCATCCTCTGAATATGAAGTTCTTTTCCTCCTTTGCCTATTTGCAGCCTTAGGCAAATTGCTAGGAGTACTTCTGCTCCCTTCATCTGAAGTTGAGGGACTAGTGCCCTCACTCAAGTCCATCTGCTCTTCTGACTTGTTCTGGTTGTCACTTTAATCAGACATACTGCAAAAGCTGGCTGCTGACCGTGTGTAGAGTTATAGATGAGATAGAAAAGATGAGCATCACAAAATGCAGAGGTTTTTGCAAAAGAATGACTGAAAAGTTCAGTCTTAGTTTTCCACAGAAAGCATTTCGGATCAACCGATTTTCAAACTCGGTGATACCGAAGCAGTTTTGGAACCTAAACTGATGATCTCGGTTGGACCGAGTTTCAGTTTGATGGTACCGAGACTGCTAGGGTTTCACAGAATCCTCAAATCGGTTGCACCGATTAGTAATTCTCGGTCAGACCGAGAGTCACTAGTGCAATGGCAAAATCCAAATCGGTGAGACCGAGTTTTTCAACTCGGTGGGTCCGAGATGGTTTCGGCGGAAACCTAACCCTAAAAATTTGAATCACATCTAATCTGTGAACTACTTTGGATGGAAAGAAGAGTTTCAATCGTGGCAAGAATCAATATGAAAACAATGTGCCAGGAATCAGACGTTGATAGCACAAAGATTAAGTCCATACCCTAACTTGGCGGTGGACTTGCTACGGCGGCAACGGTGAGGACGAAATCCGTTGACGGCGGCGGAGACCAGCGACAGGAGGCTGCTGGCGACGAGGACACGATCCGGAGACCACGATGGCAGAGCGAGCTGTTGCGCGGGCGAAGGGTTTCGGAGAAATTTCCAAAATTTTGTCTGTGGCTATTTATATAGCTCGACCCTGTCGGTGTGACCAAGTGGAACAACTCGGTGGCATCGAGATGCATAACTGTGTTCAGTTACTGCAAATCGGTGAGACCGAAAAGTTCAAATCGGTTGCACCGAGATTGAAAACTCAGATCAACTTGATGATCTCGGTAGGACCGAAATGGAAGAATCAGTCAGACCGAGAATCACTAAGAGGTTTTGGAAGTTTAAGTCTATGACGAATCGGGGACTCCGAGTGCTCCTCACACAGAGTGGTTCGAATCTGACTTGATCAAATTTTGTGATGTAGCATGAATAGAGTTTGAGACGAGAAAAGCATAGATAGCTAAAGAAGGTACTTAGGCATTCTTGTCCATCCACTTGGCACTAAGAAAAGAAATCCAAACAAACAAAACAACAAGTGGATGTCCTTGAATGAGTAAAATATGCACCAACATGCTCACACAATAAAATGGCAAATGAAATATGTGGCAAAGCATGCACAACCAATTCTAGCATCTATCAAGCAATTGGCGACGACTAGGTCATCTATATATGAGTATATTGACTTAGGAGTCAAATGAGAACATTTGATCATAGGTCATACTCATCGTTTAAGATTAAGTGGGGTTACCAATTTTACATAATGCATTAATGTGTTCACACCATTAGAGTTGCTTTGACTCAATTCTTAGAGTTAAGCTCCCCCTAGATGTGAGATCCCCCCTTAGAGGGATGAACTAACCTTGGGTTTTGTCGATGATGACTTCATGTAGGTGTTGAAGATGTAGATGCTCAATGTTGATGTAGATCATTTGGAGCAATCCTTTGGAGTGAGTTGCACTTTCAACTTGCCTACATGGGTTAGTCCCACAAGGAACAAACAAGAATATCCATAGACATAGAGTGATGCACATACAAGATGATGTCCATGAAAACATTAGGTTACCTTGTCCCTTGCCTTACCAACAAGAGGGTTTGTGACTCCTTGAACTAGTGCAAGATGTGAAAATTGATTTCACTTGTTCTTGCCAAAATGATATGAGTGAAGAATGTTGGCGGAGTCACCCTCAAGAACTCTCTAGTTCTTCTTCTTCGGGATCCACATCATCTTGATGGGAATCCTTGGAGTTGTAGTTGTACTTTATGAACTAGAACTTGACGTAGTCTTGGTGACCCACTTGAACGAGGCTTTAGGTGCTTCTTCAAATGCATCAATCTCTTCTTGAAGCTTGTCCTTGCCTTTGTTCTTTTGGTCTTGTGGTGCAAGATCATCTTGAGCTTGTGTCCCCTTGAAGGAAGTAGGATCATACTTCTCTTGTTGAGGAACAAACTTCGTCTTGGGGTATTGATCTTCTTCCCACTTAACTCCATTGGCGTTGACTTTCATTCAAAACCAACACCTTGATTCTTCCGGTGCCTTCCTTGCTTGCGTACAATTTCCTCGAATTACTTACTCCCGGCAAGGCTCTTGTAAACACCTTTCTCTATAATTCCCTTCAATAAACTATTTTCTTGCTCAAGTGTAACTTGGCTAAGAGAATCATTAGTGGAATCAATAGAACTACTAGAAGCAACAACATTGGATTTAACATTATTATTGTTACTACTATAGGAAGTATCTTTCTTGTACTTGTTACTAGACTTGACTTGAGGCATGTAAGTAGATAAGAGTAAACGCTTGGCAATGTAAGAAGAACTTTTCTTACGGAGATCATCATTGATTGCCTTTAAGAACTCATGCTCTTGCTCAAGATTGAGCTTTTCAAAGCGTAACTTCTCATGAGCCCTTAAAAGTTCTCGATGATCTTCGAAGATAGTTTCATGAGCCAACTTAAGAGTGTTTAGTTCTTTAGTTAGAAGCTCAATTTTCTCCTTATCATTGTCATTCGTTTGATTAGCATGATTAATTGACGTTTCATCATAGTATTCATCACTAGAGTTGTCAACAAGTAAATCATCATCCACAAGCAAATCATCTTCATCACTATTGAAATCAACATACTCAGGATGTGTTATCTCTGGACCTTTGACCATGAAGCATCTTCCAATTCCTTCATTTGGTGATTCAAATATGTCGTAGGAGTTGGTTGACACAAGTGCTAGACCGGCAAAACCTTCATCTTGAGTATGTTCGGAGTCGGAGTGATAGCTTCTCTCGGAGTAATTTCGGAGTCGGAGCCGGATACCCATTCACCAACATGAGCTTGATGTCTTCGTTTTGTGTAGCTCCTTGATGACTTGTCCTTCCTTTCCGAATCCTCGCTTCTCCGTGAGGGTCTTCGTTCATAAAGATCATCTCTACTCCTCCTCTCTCTTGGTGGTGATTCTTCTCTTTTGCTTCTTCTTTTTGGAGAATATTCTCTTCTTTTGTAGGATGTCGTACACTCATTGGAGTAGTGTCCAGGCTTCCCACAATTGTAGCAATTGTGCTCTCGACTAGAAGATCTCTTGTCATGATAAGACCTTGACTTGGAGCTTCTTTCTTTGCTTCTACTCTTATAGAATTTGTTGAAGTTCTTCACCATTAAGCTCAATTATTCATTGAAGGTTTGTTTCTCACTTGATGATGTGGGGGCTTCACTTGAGGCTTTGTAAGCACCACTTGACTTGTTGTGAAGTTCCTCCTTATCCTGAGTGACATCTCATGAGCAACAATTCTTCCAATGACTTCTGTTGGCTTGAGATTTTTGTAGTTTGGCATCATTTGGATCAATGTGCACACGGTATCATACTTTCCATCCAATGCTCTTAGAATCTTCTTGATGATGAATCTGTCAGTCATATCTTCACTCCCTAAGCCGACAATCTCATTTGTGATAAGTGCAAGCCTAGAGTATATTTCAGCGACACCTTCACCATCCTTCATTTTGAACTTGTCAAGCTGACTTTGGAGCACATCCAACTTGGATTCCTTGACGGATTCGGTACCTTCGTGCATATCAATCAAAGTATGCCAAATTTCCTTTGCATTCTCAAGATGGCTGATTTTATTGAATTCTTCGGGGCACAATCCACTGAAGATGATATCACAGGCTTGAGTGTTGTATTGCAGCATCTTCAATTCTTCCGCATTCACTTCACGGTTCGGTTCTCTCCCATCAAAGAATTCACCTTGCAAGCCAATACAAATAATTGCCCAAACGGCGGGGTTATGTCCGAGAATATGCAGTTTCATCTTATGCTTCCAACTAGCAAAACTAGTACCATCAAAGTAAGGACCTCTACGGTGATAATTTCCCTCGCTAGACGCCATACTATCCTAGGTTGTGAAACCAAGGCTATGACCACCAAAAGCTATGGAAATCAAAGCAAATGGAGACCAAAGCTCTGATACCACTTGTAGGACCTTGAAGTATGTCTAGAGGGGGGTGATTAGACTACTTGACCAATTAAAAACTTAACCTTTTCCCAATTTTAGAGTTTGGCAGATTTTAGCTATTTTAGGACAAGTCAAGCAATCATCACACAATTCAAGCAAGCATGCAAAGAGTATATAGGCAGCGGAAATTAAAGCATGCAACTTGCAAGAAAGTAAAGGGAAGGGTTTGGAGGATTCAAACGCAATTGGAGACACGGATGTTTTTGGCGTGGTTCCGATAGGTGGTGCTATCATACATCCACGTTGATGGAGACTTCAACCCATGAAGGGTAACGGTTGTGTGAGTCCACGGAGGGCTCCACCCACGAAGGGTCCACGAAGTAGCAACCTTGTCTATCCCACCATGGCCGTCGCCCACGAAGGACTTGCCTCACTAGCGGTAGATCTTCACGAAGTAGGCGATCTCCTTGCCCTTACAAACTCCTTGGTTCAACTCCACAATCTTGTCGGAGGCTCCCAAGTGACACCTAGCCAATCTAGGAGACACCACTCTCCAAGAAGTAACAAATGGTGCGTTGATGATGAACTCCTTGCTCTTGTGCTTCAAATGATAGTCTCCCCACCACTCAACTCTCTCTCATAGGATTTGGATCTGGTGGAAAGAGGGTTTGAGTGGAAAGCAACTTGGGGAAGGCTAGAGATCAAGATTCATATGGTAGGAATGGAATATCTTGGCCTCAACACATGAGTAGGTGGTTCTCTCTCAGAAATGGTAAGTTGGAAGTGTAGGTTTAGTCTGATGGCTCTCTCCACGAATGAAGAGGAGGTGGAGGGGTATATATAGCCTCCACACAAAATCTAACCGTTACACACAATTTACCAAACTCGGTGGGACCGAACCGTTAAACTCGGTCAGACCGATTTAGTAAACCTAGTGTCCGTTAGTGATTTTCGGTGGGACCGATATGGTTAGGGTTAGGGCATAACGTAATCTCGGTGAGACCGATTACACAAACTCGGTGAGACCGATTTTGGTAATTAGCTAACCAGAGAGTTGGTCAGGTAAACTCGGTGGGACCGATTTGCTCTTTTCAATGAGACCGAAATGTTACAAAAAGGAAACTAAGAGTTTACATTGCAATCTCGGTGGGACCGATCGCTCACTTTGGTTAGACCGAAACGTTACTAAGGGAAACAGAGAGATTGAAACCCCATCTCGGTGAGACCGAGATCCCTATCGGTAAGACCGATTTGCTTAGGGTTTGTGGCAGTGGCTATGACTTTTGGAATCGGTGGCGCCGGATAGAAAGAATCGGTGTGACCGATTTTGGCTTTAGGTTTAGGTCATTTGTGGATGTGGGAAAGTAGTTGAGGGTTTTGGAGCATATCACTAAGCACATGAAGCAAGAGGCTCATTAAGCAACACCTCATCCCTTCTTGATAGTATTGGCTTTTCCTATAGACTCAATGTGATCTTGGATCACTAAAGTGTAAAATGAAGAGTCTTGCGCTTTTGAGGTTGAGCCAATCCTTTGTCCTTAGTATTTTGAGGGATCCACTTTCATCATCCATGCCATGCCATTCATTGAGCTTTCCTGAAATAATAGTCTTGGAATAGCATTAGCTCAATGAGCTATATGTTGTTATGAATTACCAAAACCACCTAGGGATAGTTGCACTTTCAGGATACAATTTACCAAAGGTATTATGTATCTGAGGAAAAGATCACAAGGTTACCGAATATGAAGGATGTTGTCGGATAAAATACACCAAGGATCTGGTGGTCCACGAGGGATCTGATGTGAGCAACAGTACTCAACCAGAAGAAGGAAGAATGCAAGGAGGTCAGATTATAGAAGCAACTGACTAACTCAGAGTTCAAATGCAAAGGAGTTATGATTCCCAAATTGAGGGATCAGAAGCAAACGCTCTGATAAAGAATGGATAAGTTGAATAGACTTGGTCACAACCGATGGCAATCTGATTGGCCGAGAACTAGCTCATGTTCAGGAAGACGTTTGAGCTGGAATGATAATTTATAAGGACCAACTGATGATTGTGACTACTCACAAACATTTCAAATCGAAAGACTCAAAATAATAATGAGAATGGACATCAATGGATACAACTAGACATATGGAATTAACCAGAGTGTAGGCATGTGAGACCTTCTAGAGCAATTGGCGACAGAGGTCCTCAAAAGCTCAGATTGTATTACAAAGTATCTTATTAAGCATAAGAATAACTGGATGAATGGATAATCGATAAGAGCGAGTAGTTATCCGTAGGGGTATTCATGCGGCAAGGAACTACAAGGCAGTAGGCACAAGGTATTCTCTGATCAATAAGGAGAAATTCAGGGTATCTTGTAATAACAAGATCAACGAGGAATGACTGTATGAACAACAATGTAGGTAGTTACACCTAAGGATTTATCAGTAGTAGGGATTGCAACGGCGAAGGGTACAAGGGACTCGGTAAAACATCGGAGAGTATCTTCAAAATCTTCTGGTGCACCAAGTAATAATCTGGAGTGAGGGATTCTCTGGGAGAAAGTATTTACGAGAACCTAGAGTTAGAGTCAGCAAAATCATTTTACCCAAATAGAAGAGAGCTCAGAGTCCCAGAGTAAAGGTCGAGGAGTAAAAAAATCCTAATACCACCCAATGGCGACATGGGCCCGTAAACCACACAACCATGTTAGTAAAACAATTTTTCAAACGCTAGACTCAACTTCGGCCAAGGAGTTGGAAAGGGGGATCCTACATGCAGTCGGCTATGATACCAACTTGTGACGACCCTGATTCAATCGTACACTAATCATACACGCAAATGTGTATGATCAAGATCAGGGACTCACGAAAAGATATCACAACACAACTGTAGACACAAATAAAATAATACAAGCTTTATATTACAAGCCAGGGTCCTCGAGGGCTCGAATACAAGCTCGATACGCAAGAGTCAGCGGAAGCAACAATATTTGAATACAGACATAAGTTAAACAAGGATGCCTTAAGAAGGCTAGCACAAAAGCAACACGATCGAAGAGGCAAGGCCTCCTGCCTGGGACCTCCTAACTACTCTTGGTCATCGACGGTCTCCACGTAACAGTATCCGTCGACGGTGACATCTGGCTCCATGGATCCACCATCTGGTTGCATCAACCGAAAAGAAGAAAGAAGGGGGGAAAGGGGTAGCAAAGCAACCGTGAGTACTCATCCAAAGTACTCGCAAGCATCAGATCTATACTAAGTATGCACTAGTATCAAATGGAAGGTTAGTATCTGTGGACTGAACTGCAGAAAGCTACAATAGAGGGAAGGCCTAGCCTATCAAAGACTAGCATCTTCAAGCAGCTCCGAGCATCTTGCAGCATGTAGGAGAGTAAAGAATAACAGTTTATAAATAACAAGCATGTTGTAACATTAATGCCTAGAGATCCTTCCTCGACTCCGTGCGATAAAGCAATCCTGGAGCCACATATCTCAAGTAACCATTTGTAGTTGTATAAGATTAGGATATAAGTCTGAACGTCCATTACCGTGGACACAACTATTAATAGATAATCTTCCCTGCAGGGGTGCACCACATTTTCCAACGCGCTTGATTACTCTGGCCGGACACACTTTTCTGGGTCAATGCCTGGCCTCGGAAGATCAACACGTTGCAGCCCTACCTAGGCTCAGCAGAGAGGTTCCCGCCGGTCTACATCCTAAGCACTCCGTGGTCTAGGCCCATCGCCCGTTGCACTCCGGGTCGTTGTGAGACAAGCCGGGACGTGCACCACCTCATACTGGATGGCACAGGCCCAACAGGCCCACAATGCTGAACTAGACGTCTGACAAAGCTTCGGCTGATACCACGACGTCGAGGCCCATAACTATTCTCACGTGGTGGTTGGTGCGTAAAGGCCAAATGACAACTCAGAACAAATACCCAAACCATAGTGTATTATTAGCTTGCGGAGACGAGCAGAGACTCATGATCGAAAGTGACCCCGCCGCCCCGTCTCGTGGATTTACAACAAGGGCCTAGAATGCCCGGCCGTGCCACGTAATTATCTTGCGGGTGCTCTCCGGGCCCGCCCGACTTTCACCAAGGTCTCAAGTGAAGTCATTGTAACCGTGTGTCCAAACATCAAGGGGAAAACCCTAGGAATCACCCCCGGTGGATTCCACTCGATGTAATCATCATGGTGAACATAAGAGGAACCACCCTCGAGGTTCACACTTGAGGTGTTGCATGATAGAGCCTTATCAGGAATGGTGAAGGAGGAACCACCCTCGTTGACCACAACCGAATAGCTACACTACAGAGATCTCATCAGGAGTGATGTATGAGGTTCCACCCTCGACACTCGATGGTAACTCTGCAGAGTCGAGCAATGAAAAGGGGCGTGATGTGATGTGAGGTGTCGGGCTTGCTACGTATTGAGCTTGTGTTGGTTTTCCTTGAAGAGGAAAGGGTGATGCAGCACAGTAGCGTAAGTATTTCCCTCAGTTTTTTAGAACCAAGGTATCAATCTAGTAGGAGGCTCCTCACAAGTCCCACGAACCTACACAAACAAACAAAGAACTCGCAACCAACGCGATAAAGGGGTTGTCAATCCCTTCACGGCCACTTGCGAAAGTGAGATCTGATAGAGATAATATAATAAGATAAATATATTTTTGGTATTTTATAATATAGATGCAAAAAGTAAAGATGCAAATAAAAGTAGATTGAAAGCTTATATGATAAAAGATAGACCTGGTGGCCATAGGTTTCACTAGAGGCTTCTCTCAAGATAGCATAAGTATTACAGTGGGTGAACAAATTAGTGTCGAGCAATTAATAGAAAAGCGAATAATTATGAGATTATCTAGGCATGATCATGTATATAGGCATCACGTCCATGGCAAGTAGACCGACGACTGCCTGCATCTACTACTATTACTCTTCACATCGACCACTATCCAGCATGCATCTAGAGTATTAAGTTCATAAGAACAGAGTAACGCATTAAGAAAGATGACATGATGTAGAGGGATAAACTCAAGCAATATGATATAAACCCCATCTTTTTATCCTCGATGGCAACAATACAATACGTGCCTTGCAACCCTTTCTGTCACTGGGTAAGGACACCGCAAGATTGAACCCAAAGCTAAGCATCCCATGGCAAGAAAGAACAATCTAGTAGGCCAAACCAAACGGATAATTCAAAGAGACTTGCAAAGATAACTCAATCATATATAAAAGAATTCAGAGAAGATTAAAATATTATTCATAGATAAACTTGATCACAAACCCACAATTCATCGGCTCTCAACAAACACACCGCAAAAAGAGTTTACATCGGATAGATCTCCACAAGAGAGGGGGAGAACATTGTATTGAGATCCAAAAAGAGAGAAGAAGCCATCTAGCTAATAACTATGGACCCGAAGGTCTTTGGTAAACTACTCACAACTCATCGAAAGGGCTATGGTGTTGAAGTAGTAGCCCTCCATGGTGGAATCCCCCTCCGGCAGAACGCCGGCGACGGCTCCAAGATGGGATCTCGCGGATACAAAAGGTTACGGTGGCGGAAATATTTCTTCGGTGGCTCCCTGGATGTTTTCAGGGTATGTAGGCTTATATAGGAAGAAGAAGTACATCATGGCTGCTCGAGGGGCCCAGGAGACAGGGAGGCACGCCCAGGAGGGATGGGCGCACCCTCCTATCTCGTGGCCGCCTCGGCCGCTTCTTGGCTTGCACTCCAAGTCCTTTGGATCACGTTCATTCCAAAAATCACGCTCCCAAAGGATTCATTCCGTTTGAACTGCGTCTGATATTCCTTTTTGTCAAAATACTGAAATAGGCAAAAAAACAGCAATACGGGCTGGGCCTCCGGTTAGTAGGTTAGTCCCAAAAATGATATAAATGTGTAAAATAAAGCCCATAAACATCCAAAACAGGTAATAATAGCATGGAACAATCAAAAATTATAGATACGTTGGAGACGTATCAAGCATCCCCAAGCTTAATTCCTACTCGTCCTCGAGTAGGTACATGATAAAAACAGAATTTTTGATGTGGAATGCTACCTAGCATAATTCTCAATGTAATTTTCTTTATTGTGGCATGAATGTTCAGATCCAAATGATTCAAGATAAAAGCTTATAAACATAAACATAATAATACTTCGAAGCATACTAACAAATAATCATGTCCTATCAAAATAGCATAGCCAAAGAAAGCTTATCCCTACAAAATCATATAGTTAGGCCATGCTTCATTTTCATTACACAAAATACTCCCATCATGTACAACCCCGATGATGAGCCGAGCAATTGGTTCATACTTTTTAACGCGCTTTAGCTTTTTTCAACTCTTACGCAATACATGAGCGCAAGCCATGGACATAGCACTATGATGATCTATGGTGGTGGTTGTAAGGACAAAAAGGGAGAAGATAGTCTCACATCAACTAGGCGTATCAACGGGCTATGGAGATGCCCATTGATAGATATCAATGTGAGTGAGTAGGGATTGCCATGCAACGGATGCACTAGAGCTATAAATGTATGAAAGCTCAACAAAAGAAACTAAGTGGGTGTGCATCCAACTTGCTTGCTCACGAAGACCTAGGGCATTTTGAGGAAGCCCATCATTGAAATATACAAGCCAAATTCTATAATGAAAAATTCCCACTAGTATATGAAAGTGACAACATAGGAGACTTTCTATGATGAAGATCATGGTGCTATTTTTGAAGCACAAGTGTGGAAAAGAGATGGTAGCAATTGTCCCTTCTCTCTTTTTCTCTCATTTTAATTTTTTTATTTTTTCCTTTTTTTCCTTTCTTTATTTTTTCTTTTTCTTTTTTTTCCTTCTCTTTTTTATTTTATTTTTGGTGGGCTTCTTTGGCCTCTTTTATTTTTATAAAGTCCGAAGTCTCATCCTGACTTGTGGGGGAATCATAGTCTTCATCATCCTTTCCTCACTGGGACAATGCTCTAATTATGAAGATCATCACACTTTTATTGATTTACAACTCAAGAATTACAACTCAAAGCTAGAACAAGATATGACTCTATATGAATGCCTCCGGCGGTGTACCGGGATATGCAATGAATCAAGAGTGACATGTATGAAAATTATGAAGGTGGCTTTGCCACAAATACAATGTCAACTACATGATCATGCAAAGAGCAATATGACAATGATGGAGTGTGTCATAATAAATGGAACGGTGGAAAGTTGCGTGGAAATATATCTCGGAATGGCTATGTAAATGCCATAATAGATAGGTATGGTGGCTGTTTTGAGGAAGGTAAATAATGGGTGCATGCTACCGGCGAAAGTTGTGCGGTAAAATAGAGGCTAGCAAAGTGGAAGGATGAGTGTGCGTATATCCATAGACTCACATTAGTCATAAAGAACTCATATACTTATTGCAAAAGTCTACTTAGCCCTCGAAGCAAAGTACTACTACGCATGCCCCTAGAGGGATAGATTGGTAGGAAAAGACCATCGCTCGTCCCCGACTGCCACTCATAAGGAAGACAATCAAAAGAGCACCTCATGCAACAAATTTGTCACACAACTTTTACCATACATGCATATGTTATGGGACTTGCCAACTTCAACACAAGTATTTATCAATTTCATAATTATCCACTAGCATGACTCTAACATTACTACCTTTATATCTCAAAACAATTATCAAGCACCAAATTGATCCTAGTGTTTAATGCACTTTCTATGATAGTTTTTATTATACCCAACTTGGATGCTCATCATTCTAGGACCAAATTCACAACCATAGAAAATACCATGCTGTTCTAAGAGACTCTCAAAATAATATAAGTGAAGCATGAGAGACTAGCAATTTCTTCAAAATTAATCCACCGCTGTGCTCTAAAAAATATAAGTGAAGTACTAGAGCAAAAACTATCTAGCTCAAAAGATATAAGTGAAGCACATAGCATATTCTAATAAAATTTCAATCAAGTGGGATTCTCCCAAAAGGTGTGTACAGCAAGGATGATTGTGGTAAACTAAAAAGCAAAGAATAATATCATACACGACGCTCCAAGCAAAACACATATCATGTGGCGAATAAAAATATAGCTCCAAGTAAAGTTACCAATGAACGAAGACGAAAGAGGGGATGCCTTCCGGGGGCATCCCCAAGCTTAGGCTTTTGGCTATTCTTGAATATCTTGGGGTGCCTTGGGAATCCCCAAGCTTAGGCTTTTGCCACCCTTTATTCCATAGTCCATCAAATCTTTACCCAAAACTTAAAAACTTCACAACATAAAACTCAACAGGAAATCTCATAAGCTCCGTTAGTGAAAGAAAACAAAACCACCACATAAGGTACTGTAATAAACTCATTCTTTATTTAAATTGGTGTTAAACCTACTGTATTTCAAGTTCTCTATGGTTTATACCCTTACATACTAACCATAGATGCATCAAAATAAGCAAACAACACACGAAAGGCAGAATCTGTCAAAAACAGAACAGTCTGTAGCAATCTGTAACTAACGCAAACTTCTGGAACCTCAAAACTCCTACCAAAATAGGACGTCCTAAACAATTTGTCTATTTATCAGAAGAAAAAAGAATCAATGCAAAATCACGTTTCTGTGATTTATTGAATTTTTACTTGTGAGCGCAAAGTTTCTGTTTTTCAGCAGAATCAAATCAACTCATATCATAGGTTATCCTATAGGTTCTACTTGGCACAGACACTAAATAAAACATGAAAACACATCTAAACAGAAAGTAGATGCAAAATTTATTACTAAACAGGAACAAAAACAAAGAACATAAAGAAAATTGGGTTGCATCCCAACTAGCGCTATCGTTTAATGCCCCTAGCTAGGCATAAAAGCGAAGATAGATCTAAGTAGTGCCATAATAATAAGATAGATCTTGAAAACTCATCTCATATTCTCTACGTTCGGCATCAAGTTTTCTTTGAGGCAAGCAAAAATAATCAAAATGGCTAAATTTAGTGGGACAAAAGTCCCCAAGATAAATCTCAGGAGGAACGGGTTCCTCCCTTGGCCCTTCATAATGCACAACTAATTCATCACTAAAAGCATTCTTTTAGCAAAATCTCGTGAGCCTATACTCAAGAGAGTATCCTAGCTCATTATTTCGAAGAGCAAAATCATTATCAAGTTCGGAAATTCTATTTATCAAGACATTGGTAGGAACCTTTTTTCTAAGGTTTTTATTGAAAGCAACATAGTCCGAAGATTGAAAACGCCTAATTTCCTCTTGATCAAAGAGGACCGCCTCTATGGGAGGACGACCGGCGTCCACCCAATAGTGCACAAAGATTTCTTTGGCCTCTCTTATTATAAATCTAAACTCATGAGTCAAAAAGATAGTAACAGCGCGCTTAACAGAAGAATGCTCAATATTGGAAAATTCTAGGAAAATTCTTTGTATGCAAGGATGCATATGCATAAATTGTCTTTAAAGTTCAACTACAAGCATAGCGATAGCATCCGCAAGACTACTAGTTCTATGAAGAATAGAACCACCCATGGAAGGTAAAGCACCGACACAAGTAAAGAAATCTTGAATACCACCTTTTTCAATAATGTTACCACTACCGATTCAAAACTTTTTAGTATGCAAGATAGGGGGTTCTTCAGCCGGAGCCTCAGAATTTTCCATGTTATCATTATTCTCCATATCGATGATAATCTCCCCAATTTCAGACATAACGGCAAACAAAAGCGAGGAAGAAAAAGCAAGCGAAAGAGAGAGAGATAGGGAAAGAGAGGGCAAATAAAACGGCAAGGGTGAAGTGGGGGAGAGGAAAATAAGAGGAAAATGGCAAATAAAGTAAATGCGAGGGAGATAAGTTTGTGATGGGTACTTGGTATGTCTTGACTTGAGCGAAGACCTCCCCGACAACGGCGCCAGAAATCCTTCTTGCAACGTCTTGAGCTTGCGTTGGTTTTCCTTGAAGAGGAAAGGGTGATGCAGCACAGTAGCGTAAGTATTTCCCTCAGTTTTTGAGAACCAGGGTATCAATCCAGTAGGAGGCTCCTCACAAGTCCCACGAACCTACACAAACAAACAAAGAACTCGCAACCAACGCGATAAAGGGGTTGTCAATCCCTTCACGACCACTTGCGAAAGTGAGATCTGATAGAGATAATATAATAAGATAAATATATTTTTGGTATTTTATAATATAGATGCAAAAAGTAAATATGCAAATAAAATTAGATTGAAAGCTTATATGATAAAAGATAGACCCGGGGGCCATAGGTTTCACTAGAGGCTTCTCTCAAGATAGCATAAGTATTACAGTGGATGAACAAATTACTGTCGAGCAATTAATAGAAAAGTGAATAATTACGAGATTATCTAGGCATGATCATGTATACAGGCATCACGTCCGTGGCAAGTAGACCGACTCCTGCATGCATCTACTACTATTACTCCTCACATAGACCGCTATCCAGCATGCATCTAGAGTATTAAGTTCATATGAACAAAGTAACGCATTAAGAAAGATGACATGATGTAGAGGGATAAACTCAAGCAATATGATATAAACCCCATCTTTTTATCCTCGATGGCAATAATACAATACGTGCCTTGCAACCCTTTCTGTCACTAGGTAAGGACACCGCAAGATTGAACCCAAAGCTAAGCACTTCTCCCATGGCAAGAAAGATCAATCTAGTAGGCCAAACCAAACTGATAATTCAAAGAGACTTGCAAAGATAACTCAATCATATATAAAAGAATTCAGAGAAGATCAAAATATTATTCATAGATAAACTTGATCACAAACCCACAATTCATCGGATCTCGACAAACACACTGCAAAAAGAGTTTACATCGGATAGATCTCCACAAGAGAGGGGGAGAACATTGTATTGAGATCCAAAAAAAGAGAAGAAGCCATCTAGCTAATAACTATGGACCCGAAGGTCTTTGATAAACTACTCACAACTCATCAGAAGGGCTATGGTGTTGAAGTAGAAGCCCTCCGTGGTGGAATCCCCCTTCGGCAGAACGCCGGCGACGGCTCCAAGATGGGATCTCGCGGATACAAAAGGTTACGATGGCGGAAATATTCCTTCGGTGGCTCCCTGGATGTTTTCGGGGTATGTAGGCTTATATAGGAAGAAGAAGTATGTCGGCGGTCGCTCGAGGGGCCCAGGAGACAGGGGTGCACCCAGGAGGGGTGGACGCGCCCTCCTATCTCGTGGCCGCCTCGGCTGCTTCTTGGCTTGCACTCCAAGTCCTCGGGATTAAATTCGTTCCGAAAATCACGCTACCGAAGGTTTCATTCCATTTGAACTCCGATTGATATTCCTTTTCTTCAAAATACTGAAATAGGCAAAAAAAAACAGCAATACAGGTTGGGCCTCCGGTTAGTAGGTTAGTCCCAAAAATGATATAAATGTGTAAAATAAAGCCCATAAACATCCAAAACAGGTAATATAATAGCATGGAACAATAAAAAATTATAGATACGTTGGAGACGTATCAGGGCTCTGGTCGTCGATCACGTTGATCGAGTCGTCCATGATGAAGCAGGGGCAACAAGGACAAGTGGGGGTCACTGATGGATCACTAACCAACCTATACTAAGCAGTTTAGGATAAGCAGGTAGGTAACAATAGCAGGTACAAAAGCAGGCTATGCATCAGAATATAAGCAATCAATTACAGTAGCAAAATCTAATGCAAGCATGAGAGAATGGAATGGGCGATATCGGGATGATCAAAGGGGCTTGCCTGGTTGTTCAGACAAGAAGGAGGGTCGCCGTCGACGTAGTCGATCACAGGTGCATTAGAAGTAGTCTCAGGGTCCACGGGGGAGAAGAGGGGAAAGAAACAGTAAATACACGCAATCATATGCATATCAAGACAAAAGGTGGTGCTAGAGGTGTTCTAACGCGGTGCTAGGCTATACTGGCGAAGGGGGAAAACCTTCGGGAATGTTTGCTATGCTAGGGACGTGTGACAGATGAATGGACTGCGTATTTGGATTCATCTCGTCGTTCTGAGTAACTTTCATGTATAAAACTTTTTCATCCAAGTTACAGATTATTTTATATGATTTTTCAAAATTTTAAAATAATATTCAAAATATAACAGATTTAGTTTAATTCGAAAATACTAAATACGGAAACTGCTATGGGTACATAGAAGTGTACCCAGCAGTGTGTGTAGGTGTATGATAGGTGGGGATAGGGGGCGGAGTCAGCAGCCTAGTCAGCAGTCAAAGCTTGACTGTTGACTGGTCAAATTGACCAGTGGGTCCCCACTGTCAGTGAGACAGCTTACTAATAGGTTTTATTTATTTAAATTTAACCTAAATAGATAGTAGGCCCGACATGTCAGAGAGGGTTAGGGGGTTAATTAGCCCGACCATTGCTAATTAACCGTGCCACAACAGCGTTAACCGCTGATGCTAATCCGGCGGCTCGGCGCTCGCCGACCGGCCGATTTCGGCGGGCATAGCAAGCACGCCTAGGCTCTGTAGGTTCAGCGCGGTGAGGCGCTCCTAGTGGCGGCATCGGCACGGGCTAGGGTGGGCTCTAGCAGCGGCGACAGCGATGAGTGCGGCGCCCGGCGCTCAGTCGGGGTACGACCCGCACGCGTGGAGGCGCAGACAGACGCGCACGAGCGCGCAGCACTCTCGCGAGGCGAGGCCGCGCCCAGGGGGTGGTGAAGGGAGGCGCGGTGGTGGTCGAACGGCGACAGCCAAGCGGCGGCTGGAGAACGCGGCGTGGGTGCGGCGGCGGGGGGGAGGGGGCTGGCCGGCGTAGGGGGAGTCCTACGGCGCCAGGTACCGAGGGGTAGGAGGAGTGGGGGAACACGGTGCTCACCTCCTTTGCAGTGGAGGCCCGAGGGAGAGTCGAGGTGACCGGAGACGGCAACTGTGTGCGGCGGCCCGAGGAAGGAGCCGAGCTCGGGGTGGAGCCGTGGGGGCGTCCGGGTCTTCGTGGCTTGGCGTAGAGGGAGAGGGGGCGCGGCGGAGCCCGTGAACTCGTCGAGGAGGCTCATCGGAAGCGGTCGCCGCGACTACGACACGGACATGGCGGTGGTGGCGCTTGGATCAGGTGGGCGAGCGAGATAGAGAGGAGGGAGAGCGGGATGGATCTGGGAGGCGAGAGAGGAGAGTGGAGGTAGGTGGGGAGGAGGCCGAGGCATCAGGGGGGTAGGGGAAGCTTTTCTTTTTCTGTTCTTTATCCTTTTTTGTTTCATTTATTTTAGGGAGATAAACCACTTTATAAAAAAGTTGGTTCACCACCAATATTAATAAATGAATATTTTCCACCTGATGAACATTTTAGTTTTAACCTTTGAGGACTTTTATTTTTTTGACTTTAATTTAAATTTGATTTGAATCATGATTTGGATCAAGTGATGTATTAGCAACAGTAATGTGATGACAAGGTATCATTAGCAGAGGATTACTGTAGCTTAATTATCCGGGTGTTGCACACATGTTCAATGACTGCATCGCGGAACTTGGCCTTCGTGAGCTTGAGCGCACAGGTGCCAGGTTCACTTGGACTAATTGCCAGGCGAACCCGACGTGGTCCGTTCTGGACCGCGTCCTAGTCTCTCCGAAATGGGAACTTAGATGTCCCCTCGCATCGATGCAGGCGATCACCCGGATCAGGTCTGACCATGTCCCCCTCCTCCTCTCCTCC
>NC_041391.1:622809290-622814413 GCF_002162155.2 Triticum dicoccoides
CCACGGTTCCGGTTTGAGCTCTTCTGGCTCAACCAGGCTAGTTTCCGCGAGGCAATTGCGGCTAAGTGGACCGCTGCGCATGCTACTCCACACCGCTCCATGTCCGCCGTTGACTCTTAGCAGTTCTGCGCCAAGCTTGCCCATCAATTTAGGAAGGGTTGGGGCGCGAACCTAGGCTAAGACCTCCGTGACCGCAAAAAAGCCCTCCTGAGTGCCATCCAAGCCCTGGACGCCCACGCTGACACCTCTGGGATCTCTCCGGACGAGTGGATGCTGAGATATGATCTTGAGGATCAGCTATCGACCATCTATACGGACGAGGAGGCATACTGGCGGCTGCGCGGCACCCAACGGTGGGTGCTACGCGGTGACGCTAACACGGCTTACTTCCAGACGATCGCCAATGGGCGGCGACGCCGGAATTCCATCCACTCCTTATGGGACGTCGATACTCAGCTTGTTCGCCCCTCGGACATTCGAGCCTACATGGATGGCTTCTATAAAGCCCTATTCTCCCCCACCCCTCGGGGTGGGGCCGCGCTAGCCTTCGACACTTAGTCGGGTGGCCAGCTAGTTTCCGCCGACGCTAATGCCGCCTTGGTGGCCCCTTTCTCGGAGGACGAGGTCCTCGCAGCAATCAAGGGAATGAACCCCTCCTCGGCCCTGGGTCCGGATGGATTGCCAGTCACGTTTTTCAAAACTTTCTGGCAAACCATCAAACCAGAGGTCATGGCCCTCTTCGATGAATTCTTTTCCGGGACCATGGACCTTGGGGACCTAAACTATGGGGTCATTACTCTCATTCCCAAGGTCCCGATGGCCTCGGATATTTGCCAGTTCCGACCGATCACGGTGATCAACGTGATCTTCAGAATCTTGGCTAAAGGGTACGCCAATAGGGTGACCCTTCTAGCTGACTCTGTCACCCACCCCAACCAATCCGCCTTCATTCAAGGCCGGTTTATCTTGGATGGGGTGTTGGTTTTCCACGAAGTCCTTCATGAAGTCCGCACCAAGCACCACCGTGCGGTCTTCCTGAAGCTCGACTTCCATAAAGCCTATGACACTGTCCATTGGCCCTTCCTTCGGGAAGTCTTGCTCCGCAAGGGCTTCGACGACTGGTGGGTGACCCGTATTATGCAACTCGTCACCTGCGGTCGGACGGCGGTTAACATTAATGGTGAAATCGGGTCTTACTTCCCCACCCTATGTGGGGTTCGCCAGGGCGACCCATTCTCCCAGTTTTTGTTCAACATGGTTATCGATGCCCTCACGGTCATCCTCAATAAGGCCAAAGCTTGTGGCCATATCCGTGGCATAGTTCCCAACCTGGTGGGAGGGGGAGGGGTCTCCCTCCTCCAATATGCGGATGATACCATAGTAATGGTGGAGGGATCCGCGTCTGACATTGCCAACTTGAAATTCCTCCTCCTGTGCTTCCAACAGATGTCTGGGCTCACCATAAACTTCGATAAGAGCGAAGTGATGATCCTTGGCTATCCTTCAGAGGAGGCTCAGTCCATTGCTGATTGGCTGAACTGCCGCCTGGGTTCCTTCCCCACGACTTACTTGGGGATACCCATTAGTGATTCCCGGCTCACCATTGCTGACCTCCGCCCGACTGTGACTAGGATGCAGCACCGGGTTGAACCCTGGAGGGGGAGGTGGCTGTCAAAAGCAGTCGGGGTTATCCTCATCAACTTCTCGCTTGCTAGCCTACTCTGGTTCCTCATGAGCTTCTATGGCCTCCATGAGACCCTCCATCAGGAGGTGGCCAAATACCAGTCTAGGTTTTTTTGGGCTGGCGAGGGGGACAAGCAGAAATATCATATGGTGAGCTGGCTAGACATCTACAAACCCAAAGACCAGGGTGGCCTTGGGATATTGTCCTCTCGACGCATGAACATTGCTCTCCTGACCCGCTGGCTTTGGCGCATCGCCAATGGGGAAGGAGGCCTCTGGCTCACCATTATCCGTAATAAGTACCTTAGGGGCCAACCCCTTGCCTTCTACCAGCGATCGGGTGGCTCCCAGTTCTGGCAGTCGGTGATCCAGCTCCTGCCCGTCCTTCGCATTGGCACGTCCATCTCAGTTTGCTACGTGTCTTCAACCCTGTTCTGGTTTGACCGGTGGTTAGGGGACTCGTCCCTCGTGGTGCGATTCCCCGACCTATTCGCTATTGCGGTTGACCCTCGGGTCTCTGTCGAGACGACCCTTATTGACTTAGGGCGCCTCGCTTTCCGGCGCCCCTTCGGCCCCCTTGAGGTGGCTGCTTGGGACTCCCTCCTCCAGGACATCGCCCTTCTGCCGATGGACGTTGAGGAGACCCCGGATTCCCTCTCCTGGCGCCTTGAGCCATTGGGCCGCTTCTCCACGAAGTCCCTGTACGCCGCCATTGCTCCCTCGGCGGCCCCGGAGCCTTTTAGCCTGGTCTGGGACATCTGCCTGCCTCTGAAGATCAGGATTTTCCTGTGGCAATCGATTCGTCGACGCCTCCCCTTTAGGGTTGAAGTCCTCAAGCGTAACGGACCGGGCGATGGGATGTGCCCCATTTGTGGCACGATTGAAAGATGCCAACCACATCTTCTTCTCGTGCACCACTGCCCAGTTCCTCTGGGCTTTCTTCCGCGAGGTGGTCGGTGGACAGTGGTGCAACACCAACTTCCCCGACCTACTTGCGGAGCTGAACGCTTTCCCCCCCTCGCTACCGCCATATTGGATGGCTGTGCGTGGGGGTCCTCTCCTGGACGCTATGGACCGTCCGCAATAAGCTTGTTATTCAGAAAGTGCCTCTCCGACGTGCGACCGACGCGATCTTCAAAATGTGTGGCTACTTGCAGCTTTGGCGGCCGCTTAGCCGCCCCCAAGACTGGGACGTCATCACCACCCTCCTCGCCGACCTTCGCTCGATGGCTCTCCGTGTGGCGCCCCTGCTACCGCCTCCCCCCCCCAGAACCTGACTAGTTGCTCGGGTTGCTGTGTAGAGTGTGTGTTTGTTTCTAGGGCTTGTTGAGTTGTGCCCTCAGCATTAACCCTTATGACTTGTCTGTACTCCTGCGGACCTCTGTGTGTGTGTGTGTTTGTGGGATCTTGTTGAATTTGTGGGATGCTTGGGCGGTTTGCTTTATAATATAAAGCGGGGCGAAAGCCTTTTTCAGTAACCTTGAAGAGGCATCGGTTTGACTGACAATTACTACCTATAACCTACTCCCCCAGTTTCATAATATAAGAGCGTTTTTGACACTTTCTCAAAAGGAAAAAGTCAGGTCGACCCCAGTCATTCTTGGCAAGTAGTAACTTTCACTGAACATTCTTTGGCAAGTGCAAACCAAGCACAACTGCGCAAGTGCAGTGTTAAACTATGACCAGCGAACTTGTCTAGGTTGAGCTCCTTTTGTGATTATTCATGTTCTTTTCCAGGTATACGTGCAACCCAAGTTTGTCTTCTTTTTGTGACTTGGAGTACCGTAAGCAGAGTATTCACAGAACATGACTTTTTCCTCGCTGAATATTCCAGTGGCCATATTCTTTTCCTAGTAAAAGTCAGGATAGGAACACTTGTTATCTGAACACAGTCAACTTCTTGTGCGAGTGTGAGTGAGTGTGTGGCCTCTATATACCTGCCCTTGGTAGTTCTGCCCCTGTTCAAGAATTCATCCGATTAACCAGTTAACTTGCCGATTAATTCCTACTCGTAGGGTCACCGAGTAGCTGATTAACCAATAAATCGTCCGATTAATTGATTAAATGGCCGATTAACTTGCTGATTAGCCGATTAATCCCCTACTCGCCAGCCAACCGAGCAGCTACCAGTTAACGATTTCCTCAACAATGGTTCTGCCTGTTGCATCAATCGGCCATGTTCACAGTAATTCCCCGGTTCATAACAAATAAATTTTATACAGATCATGGCTAAACGGTTAAGCATAGGAGTTCAGAACTGAATTTTAGTTTGCATAAACATGCCCGGGAGCCAAATGTAGTTTTTGTTGGACGTCCAGGACTCGTTCTGTACATGCAAGGTACAGTAGTATACGGAGTAGGACACATGCTAATTAAGCTAATGGCTAACAAATGTAACTGAAGTTTCTGCAACTGCTCCACCTTTCATGTTCAAGTTCTGGAATCGTTCGGTCACTGTTCACTGAATATTCCTCTGTTGCCTCACTAACTTTTCCTTGTAATATCTGTGTCTCTCCTTGCTCACAACGAAATTGCCTATAAATGGACCAGCGTGTCTGTCTTCAGTCCTGCACCAGACCAGAGCACGGAGCTTGTCTAGCTGAATTTTAGAGCTGTTCCTTTTCAGGTATGCTACTAGGTTTCCTTCCTAAGTTGGCAGGATGCACCATTGTCCGAGGTTTGTGCCTATGATTTCTCATACAGTTTACTCTTTTTATTTCAGGGTCATCTTGGCGGAACATTTGAGTTTGTAGCCTTCAGCGATCTCTGGAAGAAGATGGGGCGTAAGCGTAACGGCGTCAAGAAGAGCATCTGGGAGCTCCTCTGCGGCTATTCCTCGCCTCGGACCAACAAATGATTAAGACTGAAATGCGAGAGGTTAAGTGTGTTATGGTTCCTAATAGGTGAAATTCTTCCGAATAGGTCTCTATAAAGTTGCTTTATGTTAAATATAATAAAAACTGTGTGAGATTACATATTGCTATGTTCTTTGGTTAAATTGGTTTGTACTCTTGGGGTTGTGTTGGGCTAGCTTCTTCCGCAGCAAGGAGCATGTAAAAGAGTGCTATGTGTAACCATATTCGGAAATAAATCTCTTGCATATTTGTCCCTCAAGTTAGGGTTTTTTTCACGTTACTGATGTTCATCTTTGCTGATTTTTCTGCCGCTGTTCTGTGTATTTTCGTTTGGCACCAGACACTCTGAGATGGATGTCTGATATGCAGCTCGGGCTGGAGAAACTTACAGAAAGAGCTGATGTTCCGTCCTAAGTTTTGGCTGACAAAAAAATACTCTATTTCGTCCCAAGTTTTGGCTTCCTTGACTGAGGAACAATCCGTAAGTTAGTTCCATAGAGATGGTGGTAACGAGTCTATACCAGGTCCAGTTCTAGCCCCGCGTCCGCGTCGCCTCCGCCCAGGCTACTCGGGCGTTCCCAACAG
>NC_041391.1:622814556-622819144 GCF_002162155.2 Triticum dicoccoides
GCGAGGATCTTCCCCATCATGGCGGCGGCGGATCTGGCTTTTCAACGGCGGCGGCTCAGGCGGTGTAGTCTCTCTGAGGCACCGACAAGGGAGGGTGGGATCGGGCGTTCTACGGCTGGGACTCCGTGGCTGCTGCACCCTCGCTAGGGCTTGGGCGGGCCTATGGAGTGATGGTGATGTGGCTGGCGGTGGCGGTTGCTTCATACTGCGCGCTTGCATGGTGGTGGCGGCAGTCGGCCAGGGGGCGGAGAGTCCTGCCTGTCAGGCGTGGTGGCGGCGAGTCTCGCGGCCTCTGGGCATCGTGGAGGTGCCGATGGTGGCGTGTGCTCAGCCTGATGGCGGCGGCTGTGCACGGGAGTTGGATTCCTTCGAACAGATTTTGGTGAAAACTTGCTTTCGGCTACTGTCAAGGTTGGTGTGGCGGTGCTATCTGCATCGTTCACTTCTTTAAGGCATCACTGTGGAGAAGTTCAAGGCCACTTTCTGCTACCTCCGAGGAAACCCTAGATCAAATGATCGGAAGACGGTGGCGTTCAGGTGTCGTTCCCCCTTAGGAGGCATCATTGTTGGAGGTACACACGTAATCGAGGGACTAGAGGAAGGATTCTTTGGTGGAGCGGTGCGTCATCTCACTCATCGATGGCGGCGGATCTCGACGGCATGGCGTTGTGGTGACTCGGCATCCGATGCACGAAGATGGACTCATACAGGAGGGTGACGCGGTCTGGCGTCGTGGTGGCGTCGACGACAGCTAGACCGGGCAAGGTAGATGCAGCAATATAGCTCTGGAGATGGATTGGTGGCAGGTGGATGCGGCGGCCTCATACCCGGCAGGCGTCCTGGTTGAGGAGTGCGCCGGATTGGTGGGTGCCCCGGCAGGCGTCCTGAATGGGACCTCAGGTCTTAGATGTTAGGTTTGGCTGCGAGGTCTATTTGGTATTAGGCCCAGACTATTAACATCCATTCATCATTTGGATAGGAGTAGCGACAGATGTTGCATAGATGGTGGCTTTAGTCTTACCCTTGTATTACTTTGTAAGGTCTTTGTGTGAACATGTAATAAAGTGGCTGCATGCATCGTTCAGATACAGAGGCCGAGGGCCTTCCTCCTTTTTTAATAAAAAAAGTTGCATAAAGATGGTACTGTAGTATACTTGATCGTGTAACGTGCAAGCCGACAAAAAAACCATTGAATGATTGAGCCTTCAAGAGGCAAGAAACCTTGAAGTCTGTTAAAATTGGATTACAACCTAGCAGTCAAGGTCATACGCTCACCCTGACTGATAGCTTCATATAAGAACATTGGAATTCTCAAAAAGAAAGGGTCATGTCAGCCCAAGTCATTCGAGAGCCGTTTTCCTTCATTGCAAGCAACCTTTATTTATTACTTTGTCCCTGAACGTTCTATGACAAGTGCAAACCAAGCACAACTGCCCAAGTGCAGTGATTAACTATGACCAGCGAACCTGTCTTGGTTAAGCGCTCTCATTTGTGATTATATTATTCTTGCAGCTTTCCAGGTACGTGCAATCCAAGTTTCTCTGTTTTTGTGACTTGGAGTGCCATAGGCAAAGTATTTGCAGAACATGACGTATTCTTTGCTGAATTTTCATGTAATTTTCATCTTATTTTCCTAGTAAAAGTCTGATGTACTCCAGAGACTAAAGTTAAGTGTGTCGGGCCTTGCTCTATGCCGACGATGCCGTCATCTTTGTGAAGCCCATTAAGGAAGACGTCCAATTCCTTGCTACTACCTTGGCCTCTTTTGGAGAGGTGTCTTGCCTTGTCACTAAGTGTGCCAAAAGTCTGGTTGCTCCCATCCGATGTGACAACACTACTAGGAAAATGCTTATAGGTAGGACATCAGTAGTAGCGCTGGAAAATAGCAGATGCTGCTGCTAACTATCAGTAGCGCTGTTCTGGGGCACCACTACAAGTAACTCCTTAGCAGTAGCGCTGGAAAAGTAAAAAGCGCTAGTGGGACCCAACGAGCCCAGCGACGCTTATGTAGATGCCCTCCGTGATCGAACCCCCCTCCGGTAGGGTGCCGGAAAAGGTCCCTACATGAGATCTCACGGGAACAGAAGGTTGCGGCGGTGGAAAAGTGTTTTCGTAGATGCTTCTGGTGGTTTGGGAATAGTTGCAAATATGTAGGAGGAAGATCTAGGTCTGGGGGGTCACGAGGGGCCCACAAGATAGGGGGGCGCGCCCTTTACCCTTGTCGCCGCCTCGTGGCTCTTCTGACTTGACTCCAAGTTTCCTGGGTGTCTTCTGGTTCAAGAAAAATCATCGGAAAGTTTTATTCTGTTTGGAGTCCGTTTAGTATTTCTTTTTTGCGAAGCTCAAAAACAAGGAAAAAAATAACTGCCGCCGCCGAGGGATTCACACCTTCTCTCGATCTGACTTCTAATTCCAGTTGTGTTCGGCTTGTGTTGTCGCTACTCATCGCAATGAACGACTCTCACGGTGAGCGCTTCAGATCGGGAGCGACTCCTCCCGGACTGCGCTCGTCTCGCGCCCGGCAGCAGGACCGGCCCGTCTCGCGCCCAGTGTAGCAGGACGGCTCGATGGAGGCTTGTTGTGGCCGGCCTAATGGGTCTCGGTGTTGGGACCGGCCAGGGGTGTGAAAGGCGGATCCTTTCCGCCCGTCTCTGCGATGGGGGTAGAGGTGGGGCTCGAGGGACTTGGTGTCAAGGTCTTGGAATCCGGGGCGGCGACCCTGGTGGTGGTGGCGCTATGCTCATGGGCAGAGCTCGTGCCTCGGTGCTGCCCGGCTGCCACGGCCTTGTGGGCGGCGTGGTAGCAGGGGTGTGGCGTCCGGTGGCGGTGAATGTTGGCCGGGGTGAAAACCTACTCTATCTTCGAACGGACTGACGACGGCGAAGATCGCTCCCTTCTTGAAGGCGTCGTCGCGGCTATCACTGCCTGTCGTGATGCTCCAGGGGAAACTCTGGTCCTCGGGTCGAGCGGTGGCGACGCTCCGGTGCCGTATCCTTCCTGAAGGCACCGCCTTGGAGCCCACAGTTCGTCATATGCGACGTCACTTCTTCGGATGAAGCCCCCTGTGGCTCTTGTAGTGCTAGGGTGTGTTGCTGCGCTCAGCGCCTATGTATCCTGCCTTGGGTGTGTGTATTGGTGGTGGGTGAGTGCTGTTGTACCGAGCACTATGGATCTTTGCTTTATATATAAAGCGGGGCGAAAGTCCTTTTGGTAAAGCCTCCATAGAATTGAGTGCGCGGGTGAAGGGGAGGACAGTCGTTCTTTTTTTCTAGGAAACCCTTGTGTGTTTTTATTTACACAAGTAGGTTGAACTAATACTAGTATATGTTTCCGGACAGAAAAAAGACTGGATTAATAATACAACTACACAAACCGAAGATATGAAGACTCTAAGCAATACACGATGCTCAGCCGACCGAAGGCTGCAAAGCAAACTTGCTGTTAGAGTTCAAGTTAGCACGTGAACTTTGATTAGTTAGGACCTGCTAATCAAACGAACAGTCGTTAATTAACGAACACATAAGAAGACAATAAATAGCAGATCAACACCTTGGAGCAACGCCGGGAATGGCACCAGAACGACAAAGCAGATTTTAATCTAGTACAGTACTATACTGGATTACTGGTAGTTGCTACGAGACATCATGTGCTAGTGCCATTTACCTATTTTTTGTTCTTGACTATCAGGAATCGCCGCCGTGGGCCTCCACGGCGATCCACCAGAACGAGGATCCCCTTTCTCCGGCGAACTGGCAGAGGCAGCGCCCGGCCCAGAGCGTACAACGTGCTCTGCCTCGCCACGGCCGCTTGAGACCGCGGCGACGGTGGCCCAAGACCAGCGCACGGCGCAGCAGTCCAAACAGCGCGACAGAAGCGGCGCACAGGCCATCATGACCGGCGTCGCGCTCGGCGGCTCCTTCCCTTCCAGCCCGGGGACGCGTCCTCAGGCGCGGCCAACGGCCGGCGATAGAGTCAATTCCACCACACGATCCCGATTCTGTCTGTTTAGAGTAGGAAAACGGATATGCATGTCCGCATGCGGTCGTCAGGCCATCGAAGCGCCCAAGGCAGCCAACCCAACCCAAAATATATCCGGCTATGTCCTGCTTTAAACATTTCATCGAACATTTTATGGAAGGCCGACGCCGGTGTCGATGAGGAGCACTGGAGCTGCCCGGATTCACCGCACCCGTGCCCCACCGGCCGCCACCCGCCGCGGCCTCCTCGCCGCAGCCCACACGCTCGCCCTGTGCAGCTCGGCGGATGGGCACGCCTTGCGCTCGCACACGGCGGAGCACACACGCGAACGCGGCGGCTGGCTAGCTAGCATGCACGCAAACGCTGCGCCTCGCTAGCTAGGATGCCCGTGCTCACCAGCCGCGCCCAGCCTGCCAAGCAGCACGCCCCCGCCGCCTCTTGCCACACGCTCGCGCACAAGTCGTCGCACGCCCTGCTCCGGCTTCGCAGCGCCCGCAGCCGCGTCCTCGCCTTGCGGCCCCCGCAGTGCTGGCCGCCGCACGACGCGCGCCCGCCCGTGCCGGCAGCATCCTCGCCCTGCCGCACCCACCGCCCGACGCATCCGAGCAGC
>NC_041391.1:622819825-622821193 GCF_002162155.2 Triticum dicoccoides
CGCCGAGCCTGGTCGCCGCGCCCGTCCGTAGTCGCCGCAGAGCTCACCGCGCCCGCTCGCACTCAGGCACCGCCACAGGCCCGCGCTCACCTGCTCGCGCCCGCCGTGCACCGCGCCCCGCCCTGCCGCGCGCTCGCCTCGCCCTTCCGACGAGCCTAGGATAGTGCAGGGCGTCGGCCACTGCCGGAGTCGTGCACCGGCGCAATGCGAAAGAATCAAAGAAAAGGAGGAGAGGGAGAGGGGATGGGTGGTGGGTGGGTGGGTGGCCCCATTTGTTTCAATGACTAGCGGGCCAAGCCTCACATGCAAAGGGATAGGGGCGGACGGGGACCACACAGAAAACGTCCGGTCGTGTCCGTTTCAGACGCAAATCCAGACCAAGTTTGCGCCCAGGATGGGGCGAGCCGGACCAAAAACGGACATTTTTTACGGACGGGGGTCGCGCGCTGGGCCGTCTGATATGTCCGTTTTGCCCCAAACGGATAGACCCGAACGATTTGGGATCGTGCGGTGGAGTTGGCCTTATCCATTCATTTCATATGCACTTTGTCCATATTTTACAGAAAGTAGTATGAATGGAGCCGGGTGCAGATTTTTGGAGGCCTAGCTCCAGTGAAGTCGGTATTTTGAAAATATGCAATAGTGTATTTAAAAGTTTCAAAAAAAATCTGAAAATATATATCCATGGAAGCATATATGTATTCCGCAAGAACGGTTAAATTTCCTCGATAGAAGTTGTGATTTGTAGGCTGTGCAGAAAATACAAATTTCTGGCCCAATAACAAAAGTAAAAGGCCCATTTAAAAATGTGTATTTGTCTTTTTACTGTACGCCACATGTAAACGTATAATGCTGTGAAATTTTGCATATACATAGTATACATGTGCATGTGTGTTCACAAATAAATTTGTAATTTTTCACGCTCCGGAAAAATAAATTTTGAAAACAAGCTCATCGGAGCTCGGCCTTCATTGGCATTTTTTGGTATGGAGCCACGCTAGATACACAGAGAATGCCCCTTCCTGGGCACAGACCTGTGTTTGAAATAAGAGCATCTCTAGCAAAAACAGTATAACTCCGATGAAGTGCATTTTTCTGACCGTTTTACGGAACGACCTAAAAAAGCAGGTCCTCTAAAAAGGGTCCAACCTATAAAATTGTTTACGGGAGGCCCATAAATCGCCCACGATTTCGGTATATATGCCGGCTCCGGCTTGATTTAGGTTCGCGTTCCGTTTCTCCCCCATCCACCTCCGCTGTGAAATCTCTCTTCCGGCGAGAAATCTCTACAACTCCACCTCCGATTTGCCGCGCGTTCCCCACTCGAACTTGCCAGAGATGTCGGCGGCTGCTGGCGGTAGGGGTGGT
>NC_041391.1:622821374-622867052 GCF_002162155.2 Triticum dicoccoides
GGGGGACGTGGCGGGAACATGGTTGTAGCATTGCTCCCTCCTGCACGTGTCGAATCGTGTACAACGGTTGTTCCTCGGCCATGGTAGTGTTGAAGTGCGCCTATGCGTGCTCCATGGTGAAGCCGGCATGAACAGGCATGGGCAGGGCCGCCAGCTCTTCGTTAGACGTCTCCTCCAACATGCAGTCGTCACCGCTCACCTCCGGCGAGCTTGACGGTAATGTCGGAGTAATGGGCCACGGGTAGCCTAACCCGAGTCCCTGAGCCTTTCAAGATTTTGGACCGGCTTCGCCCCATGAGACTTTAGAATGAAGCACCGCCTTTCGGAGGCTGGCTGGCTCGAACGGCCGGCTGCCCGAAGGCGGCCAAGCACCAGTAGACAGCACCAACGCGGGCCGACTCCTAGCAGACAGCCTCTAGAGAGGCCGGCTTCTAGCAGGTGGCCACTCGATGCCCTCAAAGTCTGCGCCCCTCATCAAGAGGACAAGACAGGGTGAGACTACAATGTAGCCCCTCACCCCCGAATCCCGGGCTTAGCATGGCTACAGTGCCCTGTACTGGCGGAGATCTTCGCATGCCACTTCCCCTTTGACGCCACTCCTAACCGGCGGAGCCCTGTTCCCACAACGGCCTGTCGGTACGGCCCGCAGGCGGCGGGCCCTACCAGGCAGAGAGAGCCCGGAAGACGGCGGAAGCTAGACCAGCCGGATCCACGGAAGGCCGGACCCCAGCAGGCGGCCGGACCCTCCCTCAAGGTCCGTGTGCCATTAACCAGATAGGGCGCGGTGTGGCTACAGTGATCTCCTGCCAGGCGGCGGGACTGTAGCCACGCTCCCCTGACCAAGCCTGCATCATTAGCATCACGACTACAGTAACCAGCCACCAACCAGACCCGCCAGCGACGGGAGCGGCCTGTCGTCTCCGTACCCGACAAGTCAGAGGGGCCCCCCAGGCGGCGGGCCCCAGCTGTCGGTGGAGGAGCCGGCGACCAGAGGCGCTGACGGCCGGGCCCTACATCCGGGAAAGTTACCATTGTACCCCTGGGGGGTAGGCCTATATAAACCCCCCAGGGCACCCATGCAAAGGGTTCCCAACCTGTTAGAACTAGACTCTTACCTAGAGGAAGAAGAGAGCTAGCCCTGCCTCCTTCAACCTCTGGCACACAACTCAAGGAGCACATTGTATTCACTAGTGCCTTAGTGATCATGCGGAGACCCCGCAGAGCAGGAGTAGGGGTATTATCTCCAAGGAGAGCCCCCAACCTGGGTAAAGTACGCCGGCGTTCGTGTCTACGCCTCATCCCGCTTCCAGGCACCGGCGACGTTCTACTTGCTCCCACCATGATAAGCCATCCTTTGGCATATGTCGCACCCAACCCCCGACATTTGGCGCCCACCATGGGGCGAGGTGCATCGTCATCCAGAGACCTGCTCTAGACGGGAACCTTGTTCCTTCCTGGCGTGCGCAGCCATCCCAGCACGCCTGACAGCATCGGCCTCGACGCGTTGCGCGGCACGGAGATCGCCTGCACAGCAAGCTGCCTCACCGACCTCGTTGGTGAGATCAGCCTCTCCGACGAGCCTGCATCTGACGTAGGCACCGACTGCCCAGAGAACTGCCTCGTCAGCCTCCTTGACCAGCTCCACGTCACCAGTGAGCTTGCTACCGACTTGGAGTCTGTTGGCTCCACTGACCCGATGATCGTCGACTCCGACACGGCGTCGCTTGACGCATTCCCCACCAACATGGTGATCTACGACGAGCCGCCTCCTCGCGAGCACAACGCGGGAGCACCATCACGGAGGTGCTTGTCATCAATAGCGGTGAGCACTCGAACGGAGGCATTCAAGACCTGCTCGATGCGGCAATACGGGACTTGTCAGCGCCCATCCCAGGAGATGCAGACGCCGAGACGCTGGAAGCCTGCCGCGTCCAGCTCATCGAAAGCTCCAACCGACTAGCCAGCATGCGATGCCTTTCGGAGGCCTATCTGCGCGAGATGGACCAAGCCGTGGGCGGAGCGCCGACCCCTGAGGGGCCTAGCTGCATTGGCTCGATCCGGCGGCGTGGCGCGACCATCGCCAGCATGTTTGGGGCAGATCATCCCTTCTACACCACGCCTGCGGAGAACGTGCGGGCCGCCCGGGTGGTGGTAGACAAGCTGGACAAATACGAGGGCAACGAGCGTCGCCACATGACGGAGCGCGTCTAGCAGCTCCTTGACGCGGCCGCCAAGTAGCACGAGGCCGACTGCCGCACCGATGCACCCATCCGGAAGAACGACGAGCCGCCCCCTCGTCAGGATCATAGCGCGACATCTAGGACGCCGACTGGCAGCGTCCGTAGCAAGAAAGGCAACGAGCCGGCTGCCAGCCGCAGTCAGACTCGCCTCACAATCGAGCGCAACGCAGAGGGTCGTCCCCGAGCCATGGAGCGGCGAGGCCATCCGCCTCCTCCTCGGCCTCGTGGAGAAAGGCACCCCACTCTGCCGCCTATCACGCACCCGACAATCGGCGACCGTTTCGGCCGCCGGGAAGGAGTCGGTGAGAACGAGGCCCGCCATCGGATCGACCGCCTCAATCGTTCCCTGGCGCTAGAATAAGAAGACGCGCTGGGGCCGCCATGTTTCGGCCCCCAAATCCGAGATGAGCCCTTCCCTCGAGGGTTTACCCTCCCAAGAGACACGCCCAAGTATACCGGCTCCGTGAAGCTGGAGGACTGGCTGGTCGACTACTCCACGACCATCAGCATAGAGAATGGCAACAAGCGCGTTGCTGTGAAGTACATCCCGCTCATGCTCTAGGGCACAGCCCGGACGTGGCCTAATAGCCTGAAGCCCTGCATCATCAACAGCTGGGTTGATTTCACCGAAGCCTTCGTCCGCAACTTCACCAGCACGTACAAGCGGCCTCCCAAGCCTCGCCAGCTCTCCTTGTGCGTCCAAGGGCCCAGTGAATCGACTCGCGACTATCTCACGCGCTGGGCCGAGCTACGCAACTCCTGCGAAGGCGTGCACGAGGTGCAGGCCATTGAGTACTTCACCGCCGGGTGCCGAGAGGGCACCCTCCTCAAGTACCGACTCCTCTGCGACGAGCTGACGACTCTCGATGAGCTGCTCATCATCGCCGACAAATATGCCATAGCCGACTCCTCCATGAAGGCGGAGATCCAAGTTGATGCATCTGGCAAGATAGCTCCTCAGGCTCCTCGGGCCCCGGCTGGTGACACCAGTCGGCGACAGCAACCGAGCGACCACAAGCGTAAGGCCATGCAGCCGGCTTCCACCGGCCGGCAGGTGGCGACAGTCGAGGACCAGCAGCCGGAAGGACAGCCTCCGCCCAAGCGTTAGAAGGGCGGAAAGCCCAATTGGTTGCCCGCTTTCTCCTACGAGCAGACTCTCGATGCACCCTGCAAGTTCCATAGCAACGTGAAGCCGTCCAATCACACCACTCGGAAGTTCCATTGGCTCACCCGAATTGCCAAGGGAGACGGACTCCTGCCTCCACCGCCCCAGCAGCCGACGGTTCGGCCAGTCGGCGCCATACAAGATGAGTACCCGGAAGAGCATGGAGCCTACGTCGTATTCACCACTGTGCCCGACGACAGACGCATCAGACAAGAACATCAACAAGAAGTACATGTAGTAGTGTCGGGAACCCTAGAGTTTATGCACTGGTTTGAGAAGCTTATCAGTTGGAGCAGGGCTGATCACCCGGAGGTGATGCCCTCCCCTGGTTCTTACGCCCTGGTCTTAGATTCCACCTTCGCAATAGAGAGGCAGGCAGCTTGCTTCTTCCGAGTCCTGATAGATAGCGGCAGCAGCATCAACATCCTGTACCGTGACACAATGGAGAAGTTGAGAATCAAGCAGAAGCAGCTTCAACCCAGTCGGACAGTGTTCCATGGCATAGTCCCTGGCCTTTCCTGCTCACCAATCGGCAAGACCCAGGTCGATGTTCTCTTCGAGGACAAAAATCACTTCCGCCGAGAGTCAATTTGGTTTGAGGTGGTGGACCTTGAGAGCCCTTATCATGCGCTACTTGGCCGTCATGCTCTGGCCAAGTTCATGGCGGTCCCCCACTATGCTTACCTCAAGATGAAGATGCCGACTACCAAGGGAATCCTGACCATAGTCGGAGACTATAAGAAGTCGTCCGCCTGTGCTGCAGACAAAAGTCGGCTGGCAGAGTCCCTTGTGGTTGCAGCTGAAAAATGACTCCTTGACCGGGTTGTGGCGATGGCAGGCAAGCAGCCGGAAATTTCACCTCCACCCAAGGAGTCGGAAGTTGAGGGCTCATTCAAGCCGCCAAAGGAAACAAAGAAGATACCCTTGGACCCGGAGCACCCGAAGAGGCACGCTCTCATTGGAACAAACCTTGACAGTAAATAGGAAAGCGAGCTTGTCGATTTCCTCCGTGAGAATCGTGACATCTTCGCATGGTCTCCCAAAGACATGCCGGGTGTCCCGACGGATTTCGCCGAGCACAAGCTACATGTCCGACCTGACGTCAAGCCGGTCAGGCAGCCCTTGCGCCGCCTGTCAAAAGAAAAGAGAAGAGTTGTTGGAGAAGAGATAGCCTGGCTTCTAGCAGTCGGCTTCATCATGGAAGTATTCTTCCCAGAATGGTTGGCCAACCCAGTTCTTGTGCTGAAGAAGAATAAACAATGGCACATGTGTATCGATTATACCAGCCTCAACAAAGCTTGCCCCAAAGATCCCTTTGCTTTGCCAAGAATCGACCAAGTGATAGACTCCACAGCCGGATGCGAGCTGCTAAGTTTTTTGGATGCATACTCAGGATACCATCAGATCAAGCTGAACCCAGCCGACAGGCTGAAGACCGCCTTCATCACACCATTCGGAGCCTTCTGCTACCTGACCATGGCGTTCGTCTTGAGGAATACGGATGCCACATTTCAGCATTGCATGCAGAAGTGTCTCCTCAAGCAACTCGACAGAAATGCCCACGTTTATGTGGACGATGTGGTGGTGAAGACGGAGAAGCATGGCACGCTGCTAGAAGACCTCAAAGAGACATTTGAGAACTTGCGCCGATTTCAAATCAAGCTCAACCCGGAGAAATGCGTCTTTGGAGTACCAGCCGACCAACTTCTTGGCTTCCTGGTCTCAGAGCGCGGCATAGAGTGCAATCCTGTGAAGATCAAGGCCATCAAGAAGATGGAGGTGTCCACCCGACTGCTGGACGTACAAAAGTTCACCGGCTGCCTGGCATCTCTCAGCCGTTTCATTAGTCGGCTGGGCGAGAAGGCTCTCCCCCTGTACCAGCTCATGAAGAAAACCACTTTTTCGAGTGGAACGACAAGGCGGACGAAGCTTTCCGCCAGCTTAAGAAGATGTTGACCACCCCGCCTATCCTGGCGGCCCTGACTGACAAGGAGCCCATGCTCCTCTACATCGCCGCCACCAGTCGGGTGGTCAGCACAGTCATAGTGGTGGAGCGCAAGGAGGATGTCAAGGCACTGCCAGTCTAGAGGCCGGCGCAGGGACTTCGGCAGGCGGCCCAGGGACTGCAGCAGCCGCACCCTGCCCAGGGACTGCAGCAGTTGGCCCGAGGACTTCTTCAACTCAACAGGCGGCAGCCGACTCCAACCCGCCGCCTCCCGGCCCAACCGCCCTTGTACAAATTGTAGTCGTGGCAGTCGAAGAAATAGCAGCACCATCATGGGCTCAACCAATCCTCAAATTCCTGGTGAATAAAGAACTGCCGACTGATGAGATCTCAGCCCGACAAGTGCAACGACGGGCAGCAACATACTCCATCGTCAACAGAGAACTGGTGCAGTGCAGTGTCACTGGGGTGTACGCGCTGCATGGAGCCGGACCAGGGCCAAGCAATCCTCAAGGATATCCACCAAGGTGAATGCGGTCACCACGTGGCTTTAAGATCACTTGTTGCCAAAGCTTTCCGCCATGGTTTTTTCTGGCCGACTGCTCTAGAAGAGGCCAAAGAATTGGTCCAGAAGTGTCAAGGGTGCCACAAGTTCCGCTCCAAGCCACATCTGCCTGCTTCTGCACTCAAGACTATTCCCATTGCCTGGATCTTTTCCTTTGGGGACTGGACATGATGGGGCCATTCAAGACGGCTCAGGGCGGCATGACTCATTTTCTCGTCGTTGTGGACAAGTTTACCAAGTGGATAGAAGCAAAGCCAATCAAGAAATTGAATGGGCCGACTGTCGTGACCTTCATCGCTGACATCACCACTCGGTACGGCGTACCACACAACATCATCACCAACAACGACACAAACTTCGCTAAAGGCTCATTTCTGCGCGACACAGGGCATCCGACTGGACTTAGCGTCCGTTGCCCCTCCGCAGTCAAACGGCCAAGTGGAGCGAGCAAACAGCCTCATTTTGTCCGGCATCAAGCCCCGACTGGTCGAGCCCCTAGAGCGTTCGGCCGGCTGCTGGCTCGAGGAGCTGCCGGCCGTCCTCTGGAGCTTGCGCACAACTCTGAACAAATCAACTGGCTTCACGGCTTTCTTCCTCGTCTATGGTGCCGAAGCCATCATCCCGACGGACATAGAATTCGACTCCCCTCGAGTCACCATGTACACCGAGGAAGAAGCCAAAGAACCATGAGAAGACGGCGTCGACCTGCTGGAAGAGGGTCGGCTGTTGGCACTCAGTCGGTCCGCCATCTACCAGAAGAGTCTACGTCGATACTACAATCACAAGATCAAGCCAAGATCCTTCCAAGAGGGAGACCTTGTGCTCCGGCTGATACAGCGAACAACC
The DNA here is from genome assembly GCF_002162155.2 of Triticum dicoccoides. NCBI lineage: Eukaryota > Viridiplantae > Streptophyta > Magnoliopsida > Poales > Poaceae > Triticum > Triticum dicoccoides. The sequence goes on from NC_041391.1 coordinate 622,828,136, forward strand.
GGCCAACACAAGCTCTCGGCACCTTGGGAAGGCCCTTTCATCATCAGCAAAGTGTTGGGTAATGACTCCTACTACCTAATCGATGCTCAGAAGCCTAGAGCACGCAAAAGAGACGACTCAGGCAAGGAGATGGAGAGGCCATGGAATGCAAACCTCCTCCGAAGATTTTCTAGTTAAAAGCAGTATGTATCACGCTACCTTTTGTATTAAGTACGAAGAATTCGGGTAAACTTGGGGATTACCCTTTTTATCTATATGATAAGAATTATGCCCATGAATGTGTTGTTTCATTATTCCACCTGGCACCGGGCTCGACTAGTCGGCCCAGGAGGCTCGCCGCCTTCCACTATGTGCAATCTCTTGCAGTCGGACAAGTAGTATGTCGGCACGAGAAAACTTCTCCTGTCAGAAGCCGCAGCTCGCAGAGCGACTATACGGTGGACATGAGTGGCCAAAGTGGCGCCCATACAAAAAAAGGCTAAGGAAAAAAGCGCGCATAGCCGAGGGCGGCATCCTGCCTACTCGACCGACTGCTGAGCAGCCGGCTGGCCAGTTTCTACTTACCTTGCCAACGCCCCAATCGGTTAAGTACTTGCCCTCCGCAAGTAGCTAAACACTTGGCCCAACCGCAGTCCACAGAGCGGCTGTCCGGTTGGCCAAGGGATAGCAAAGGGAGAGTGGCAAAGAAAAATAGCAAGGGGCAGAAAGCAAGAAAAGTTGGAACCCGGTAGACAAAGCATAATTTACGACATAGAATATTAACATAGCAAAAGGCCCATTGGCCAGCATTCAGCAGAGTTTGAAATACAACCCATGGGTGGAATTGTGCAAACTTAACAAAGTTTTGTCGAGACTGATAGACAAGGAAAACAAAGGCAATGGCCTAAGAAGCAGCAGAGGGTTCCGGCCGAACGGTGGAGTCGGCGGCGTCGGTTGGAGTAGCGGATGGCTGGACGGCGGCGCCGGTTGGTGTAACGGATGGCTGGTTGGTCTCCGCCTAGTCGCCTTCAGCAGCAGTCGGCCACTCGTGCGTGGATCGTTTCTCGAGGCATGGTTAGGCTGGGGCTGGACGTCCGCTCCGACTTCCGGCGCGTCCTCTTCGCTGTCCTCATCCTCCGCATCCTCCCCTTCATCGCTGGAATCATTCACCTCGGCCGAGTCCTCGCTGTCCTCTGGATTCAGCCCGAACCACTTCGGTGGCGCCTCGGCGCCTTCATCAACCAACTCCGGGATGAAGACGCTGGTGTCGGTGTATTTGGCGATCGCTCCCGCCCGCTTGACAAGGTCGCCTTCCACCGCCACCACCGCCTCCGGCCGGAACATGGTCAGCTGGGCTAGATCTAGACCAGAGTACCACGCCCTAACGAACTCCAGAGCCCGGCGTGCTCCAGCCCGGGCCGAAGAGCTCTTCCAGACCTCCAGGCGGCTGACCGCCACCTCCAGCCAGTCGACAGTCCGACTGGGTGTGCGCAGAGCCGGCATGCCTGGCCAGAGGGTGGAAATCGCCTGGGCCCCGATGCGTTGAAGACGACACAACATTTGGTGAGCTGGCCAAAGGCGGGCCTGGATGCTGAGAAGCTGCTCGTTAAGGGTCCGAGGAGCGTCGAAGGCAATCTGCATGCCCTCTGCCCTCCGCTCCTCGCGAGAAGCCTCAATGGCCTGGTTCGTGGCAGCGGACTGGCCTGGGAAGAAGTCTGCTTGGATGGAAAAAAAGCAAAGAAGACAGAATTTAAAAAACTGACGGTCATCCTAAGCAGAGGCCGGAAGCTCAAAGAAAGAAAAAAGAAGAAGCTTACAGTCGACCATGTCGTCAATACTGCTGAAGCCGGCAGTCAGCTGCGCCTCCTTGTCGGCCCAGACGGAGCGCTCGATTTCGAACTCAGCAAGGAGGTCGGTCTCCTTCGTCTTCGCCTCTTTCTGAGCCGTCTGGAGATGCTCCGTTTGCTCCGCCAGCTGCGCGACCAGTCGGTCACGCTCCTCGGCCAGCTTGCTGCACTCTTCCTCCTTGGCGCGTAGTGCGGTGTTGGCTTCGCCTAGCTACTGCTGCAAGGCGGTGTTGGCCTCTGCCAAAAGAGAAGAAGGGAAAGAACGTCAACATTTGACAAGGAAGGGATGCAGTTGCTAGGGAGATCCAGCCCGACTGCTCAACAGTCGGCCCGGATCTCGAGGACTACACCCCGCGGGTGCGCGATCGCGCCCCCGCAGAAGAAAGAAATTATCAATGACCAACTAAAGAAATGTAGTTGCCGGGGAGATCCAGCCCGACTGTTTAGCACTCGGCCCGAATCTCGGGGACTATAGCCCGCGGGTGCGCCAGCGCGCCCCCGCAGGAAAGGAAAGCCAAGACTTACTCCAACTCTCTGACAAGTTGGCGATCTGCCTCTCCAGCTCCCAGACTCCGGAGTTGAAGGTGGCTGCGCGAAGGTTGTGGTAATCCTGTAATAAAGATACCAGAAGGAGTTAGCACCTGATGCTTGCAAAGTTAAAGCAGCCGGTCCGAAACCTGGGGACTACACCTAGTGGGTGCACCAGCGCGCCCCCACCAAGAAATAAAAAGATCAAAAACGTAGAAGCAAGAAGCATACCCGGATGGCTGCTCGCGAGCTCAGGAACGCCTCATTACACCGCTTGAGGGTGTTGGCTTCAGCCCGGAGTTTGGCCTAGACGTCAAGGGCCGCCTAGTTCAAGGCCCTTGTCTCGCCTCCGCGCACCCAGCCGGAGGGCGTGACGCTAGTCGCCTTGGTGTCTGGAACCAACGAGCTCGCGGCGTCGGCCTCCAGCGTTCACGGTATCGAGGCCGCCTTCGCGAGAGGACGACGCATGGTGTGCGGGCCTCAGGAGTTGGGCCCGTCGCTACCTCATTCCCGGCTGGTGGCGCCGGCGGGGCGGTCGGCTGCTTGTCCCGCGCTCCACCAGTCGGCGGTGGTGGGGGCACGATAACGTCCGGATGGCGACATCTCCGCCCTTCCTCTGCATGACTGGCTGCTCATCGCCGACTTCCCCAGTCGACGCCACGAACTCTAGTGGAGGTGGCGCGGAGCTCAGGGGAACGACGAGCAGCGGTTCCTGTCGGCGCTCGGCCTTCGCAAGCCGCTCCTTCTGCGCGACAGCAACCTCCGCCTCCGCCAACTTCTTCAGCGCGGACGCCTCCGCCTTGTCAGCCTCTGCCTTCTCCAGGCGGGCGGCTTCCTGCTCCTTGCGCACTTCTCGCGCGTTTTGTGCCTGCGCCTCCTGGAGGTTGGCGGCCGGATCGATTCGCCGGGTGGTGGTGGAGGTCTCCGCCGACCTGATGACAGAGGCGGTGGTCGACTTGTCGAGGGAAAGCGGGGCCCTGAGACAAAAAGAAAAAGTAAAGCGAAGAAATTTCAGGCCGGATCAGCAAGGAAGAACCCAAGGGAATACATAGAGGATGTACTTACGCTGGCACCATGGGCGGCGCCTTTGGCAGCTTTTGGAACTTGGCCACCTTCTCCGCGACCTCTTTCGGCCTGGTCGCGGCAGCCGGGTTCTTGGGCTTCTTTGGCACGCTGCCGAACAGGGCGGCGCCCTGTTTCCGTTTGTGCTTGCCGCCTCTAGTGGCCGGCCCGGCAGAGGAGCCCGCTCCTGTATTGACGGCACCCCGCACAGAGCGCGGCTCGTCTTCCTCCTCGTTGTCATCAGGCCACGTCCCCATGCCTCCCCCCTCTTCAGAGCCGCCTGTTCCGTCACTGCCGCCTATGCCATCGTCCTCCAAGGCAGCCGCCCCCAAGTCGGGGTCGTCCACATCGCTCACCTCCCGGTCCGGCTGGTAGTTACCACCCGGCCCCACAAGGGAGGCCGTCGCCGAAGACATGTAGATCTGCGCTCCAAAGAAAGACCACTCAATACCGAGACTAAGGTCAAGGCAAGAGCTAAGAAGGGAAAGCTAAGAGACTTACGGCAGGCGGCGGGTTGTCGCGGGAGTAGGGCCGCTTGCCGAACCGCCAGGACTCCTCCGACACCTTGAGGTCGGTGATCTCGTTCACCATCAGGGCCACCTCGGCAGGCAGCATCTCCTTTGTGCACATCCGACTGGGGTCGCGGTGCCCGCTCATGCGACAGATCAGATGAGGGCGGCTTTGGAGCTGGAGAACCCGGCGCTCGACAAAGGCAAACAGCAAGTCGGCCGCCACGAGACCCTCCGTCCCCGTCAGCTCCCGGAGCCGGTTGATGGCGGCAGCCGTCTCGGCCGGTACGGTCTTCGGCTTGTAGTGCCAGTTGTCCCGAGGCCCAACAGGGGGGGCCTGATGAAGCTATGTACCTAGGGTAGGGTCATGGACCTGTCCAAGATACCCTCCCCAAGGACATCTCTAGAAGAAACCACCTTTCAGTCGATCCGGAAATGTTCCACTCGACGGACTCAAAGACACTCGACCATGAAGCCATCCACTCGACAACCAGGAGACCTAAAGTCACTCTGCACGCCAACGGTCGGTCATTAAGTAGCTTTTATGGTCATCATAGCACTTTATTTGTAGCATTACCAGTAACGCCCGATCTTAATGTATCTTAAACCCTACATAACGTAGGGCCGGAGGGGTCTGGCGGACTCTATATAAGCCATCCCCCTCCTCAGTGTAAAGGGTTCGCACCCCTGTAACTCATACGCGTATAATCCAGTCGACCGCCTACGGGCTCCGAGACGTAGGGCTGTTACTTCCTCCGAGAAGGGCCTGAACTCATAAATCCCTTGCGTATACAACTACTCCATAGCTAGGATCTTGCCTCTCCATACCTACCCCTCTACACTACTGTCAAACTTAGAACCACGATAGTTGGCGCCCACCGTGGGGCAGGTGTCTTAGCGACTTATTGGAGAAGTTGCGATTTTTCCGATCTCCTTCATCATGGTTTCAGGCGAAGTTTTGGTTGAGGGCCGCGAAATCCGTCTCGGCGCGCTCACGTTCATCGCCGACGACTCTGCTTGGCTTCAGGAGGCTCCTCTCGACATCGACGCGCTCACACTCCATGGAGCGATGCACTTCCGCGCGTGCGTCCACAGCGTCCTCCTGCGGCAACCGTCGACCCAGTATCGGTCGGTCCTTGCGTTGTCCTCCCACCCTGTTTACCGCCGGCGCAAGCGCTCCGGTCGGTCGAGGCTTCAACGGTGGGTGAGACACGCGGTGGCTCGCCAGTCGTACACCCCCCAAGTCGCGGCAATCGAGCACGACGAATCTCTCTACGGCTTGTTCGACTAGCTCCACAGAGACTGTATCCGAGTGCGACAGCAGTGATCCAGCGGCGGAGGTTCTGATGATTGATGGACCACACGGTCCTCCTGGTTTTTCCGGCACCGACGGAGGCGACGGCAGAGGCGATCCGTCGCATGCCCATGAAGAGTATCTCCCTGAGCCCCTCACTTCGCTGCAAAGGGAAGAACTTCGCCACCGGAACATAGATGCGCTTCATACTCCTATCGTTGGAGAAAATCCTGAGGCTCATGCCTTAGAGGACGCGCGCTTGGCCAACTTGGCTGAGCGCACTCGACTGGAGAACCTCCAGCAAGCACTCGACGAGCGTGCGTGGCAACGGGTTCCAAAATCCAGTCGACGTCAACTCTTTCCACCACTAACTCAGGTATATCGAACTCCGATTCGGAATTTAGCAGCTGCAGCCCGAATAGCAAAGTCGATTCAGCCTTCCCAGTCAGAGGCTGGCAGAGGCTTGTTACAGATCAGAGATTTACTCCGGGTAGCCGGAGATCAGAATTCAGCTGTATCGCAGTCGCGCAATAGGATTCATAGCAGATCCGTAGCTGCAAATACAGTCCAGTCGATCCATAGCAGATGCGCTTCATACTCCTATCGTCTCCCTCGAGGCGTGAGGAGCGTGGAGACCGGTGTGATCAGTACAAGAACCGTGAGAAGTATGATCACCGAATCGATCGCGATGATCGACGTCGAGTGCCCACCCCTCCCCCAAGGGGTGGATCGTACGCACCTCGACAACAGGATGATAGACGCCATCACAGTGTTGGGCAAAGGATTCCAGTCGACCCTAGGGAACCAGGCTTTGATGCGAGATCCATTATCGTTCAAGGTTTGGTCGACATGAATAGAGCTCACCGAGAAGGTCACGACAGAGATGTACCCACCAGCAGCAGAGTGCACGTCTCAGGACCGAAGTGTTTCAGCAGAGCCATCAGGGCCGCGGTGATTCCTCCCAACTTCAGGTTGGCGACTGGAGTCAGTAAGTTCACTGGTGAGTCCAAGCCTGATACTTGGCTTGAAGACTACCGAGTGGCTGTTCAGATTGGCGGCGGCAATGATGAGGTGGCCATGAAACACCTGCCTCTTATGTTGGAGGGCTCGGCCAGAGCATGGTTGAATCAGTTAGCACCCAACAACATTTACACTTGGGAAGATCTTGCCCGAGTGTTTGTCAGAACGTTTGAAGGAACTTGCAAGCGACCAGCGGGACTGACAGAGCTGCAATCTTGTGCGCAGAAGTCAAATGAGACTTTGAGAGATTACATCCAGAGATGGATCACATTGCATCACACGGTAGAGAATGTGTCTGATCACCAGGCAGTCTGTGCCTTCAAGGAAGGCGTTAAGTACAGAGAGCTAAACCTGAAATTCGGTCAAACCGGAGACATGTCTCTGAGTCGAATGATGGAGATAGCCACCAAGTATGCCAATGGTGAAGAAGAGGATCAGCTCCGGAGTGGAAAGCACAAGTCAGCCGCCCACGAAACCGGAGGAGGGAACTCCAGTCGGAAGCAGAAGCGGAAAGCCGAGCCAGCTGCTCCTGGAGAAGCCTTGGCCATGACTCAAGGAAAGTTTAAAGGGAAGCCCAAGGGGTCTTGGAACCCTAAGAAGGTGAAGGACAAGGAAGGAAATGACATGTTGGATTTGTCGTGCCACATCCACACGAAGAAAGATGAAGAGGGTAAACTCATTTATCCGAAACATACCACTCGACAGTGTCAGCTCTTGATCCAGCAATTCCAGGGGAAACAACCCAAGGATAAGGACAAGGAGTCGAACAAAGTTGAGGACAAAGAAGATAGTGATGATGGATATCCCCAGGTCAATTCCACCCTGATGATTTTTGCTGACGTTGAAAGCAAAAGTCGATTGAAAGTTATAAACTGAGAAGTTAATATGGTTGCTCCGGTGACACCCAGTTATCTAAAATGGTCTCAGACTGCCATCACATTCGACCAGTCTGATCACCCGACACACATAGCCACCCCTGGGAGGCAAGCTGTAGTGGTCGACCCAGTCGTCGAAGGCACTCGACTGACTAAAGTTTTGATGGATGGCGGCAGTGGCCTGAATATACTGTATGCAGAGACGTTGAAAGGGATGGGCATTATGATGTCCAGACTCAGTACCAGCAACATGAGCTTCCATGGAGTCATTCCTGGAAAGAAGGCTGAGTCACTCGGTCAAATTGCTCTTGATGTGGTTTTCGGTGATTCCAAAAATTACCGCAAAGAAAAGTTGACGTTTGAAGTTGTGGATTTCCAGAGTGCTTATCACGCTGTTTTGGGTAGGCCAGCTTATGCGCGTTTTATGGCTCGACCATGTTACGTGTACCTCAAATTGAAGATGCCTGGCCCCAAAGGTGTGATCACTATTACTGGCAATCAGAAGAAGGCGGAAGAGTGCTTTCAGAAAGGCTCAAAGATCGCCGATGCTCAGATGGCAGCGGTAGAGTGGCAGGAATACCAGAAAACTGCAGACCCGAGTGATTTGTTGCGAGCCAAGAAGCCCGCTACGGAATCAACGTTTCAGTTGTCTGGTGAGACAAAACCGATTCACATTCACCCGACCGACCCCAGTGCTGCTCCGACTCATATCTCTACAACACTCGACTCCAAATAGGAAGAAGCGCTCATCCAGTTCCTCCGTGAGAACTGGGACATCTTTGCATGGAAGCCTTCTGACATGTCGGGTGTTCCCAGGGGGCTGGCTGAGCACCGTCTACGAGCCGACTCAAAAGTGAAACCTGTCAAAGAACATCTTCGATGGTCCACCGTGCAGAAAAGAAAGACCATTGGTGAGGAGGTGGCTTGACTCTTAGCAGCAGAGTTTATTCGAGAAATTTATCACTCCGAGTGGCTCGCCAATGTTGTCATGGTCCCCAAGAAGGACAAGTCACTTCGCATGTGCATTGACTTCAAGCATATCAATCGGGCCTGCCCGAAAGATCATTTTCCTCTCCCCCGCATCGACCAAATAGTCGACTCGACTGCGGGATGTGAGCGCCTGTCTTTCTTAGACGCCTATTCCAGGTACCATCAGATCTGTCTGTATGGACCCGATGAGATCAAAACAGCTTTCATCACTCCATTCGGGTGCTTTTGTTATGTCACCATGCCATTCGGCCTCAAGAATGCCGGAGCCACGTTCATGAGGATGATTCAAAAGTGTTTGTTCACTCAAATCAGTCGGAATGTGGAAGCATACATGGATGATATTGTGGTCAAGTCACAGAAAGGTTTCGACCTGCTGACTGATCTTGCAGAGACATTTGCCAACCTCAGGAGGTATGATATCAAGCTTAATCCATCAAAGTGCACATTCGGAGTTCCTGGCGGAAAGTTACTCGGTTTTCTCATTTCTGAACGAGGAATCGACGCTAATCCAAAAAAGCTGGTACTATACTCCGAATGAAACGTCCTGTGCGTGTGCACGATGTCCAGAAGCTTACCGGTTGCTTGGCCGCTTTAAGTCGATTCTTCTCTCGTCTTGGTGAAAAGGCATTGCCTCTTTACCGACTGATGAAGAAGTCAGACAAGTTCGAGTGGACGCCTGAAGCTGATGCAGCGTTTGCAGAGCTAAAAACCCTGCTTTCCACCCAGCCGGTGCTTGCTGCCCCGATCAGCAAAGAGCCTTTGCTGCTTTACATTGCAGCCACAGGACAAGTCGTCAGTACAGTACTTACGGTCGAGCGGGAAGAAGAAGGAAAAGCGTTTAAAGTTCAGCGCCCAGTGTATTATATTTCTGAAGTTTTGACCCCATCAAAGCAAAGATACCCTCATTATCAGAAGCTTGTATATGGGATTTATATGACCACGAAGAAGGTTGCTCATTACTTCTCTGACCATTCCATTACAGTCGTCAGCGATGCTCCATTGTCAGAGATTTTGCACAACAGAGATGCAACCGGTCGAGTGGCAAAATGGGCGATTGAACTCCTTCCCCTAGATATCAAGTTTGAGGCAAAGAAAGCCATCAAGTCCCAAGCAATAGCAGATTTCATCGCCGAGTGGACCGAACAGCAACTGCCGACTCAATTTCACTCGGAGCATTGTACCATGTTCTTTGATGGTTCTAAGATGCTGAATGGATCCGGTGCTGGGGTAGTGTTGGTTTCCCCCCGAGGAGATAAGCTCAGATATGTGCTCCAGATTCACTTTGATTCCTCCAATAACGAAGCAGAATATGAAGCACTTTTGCATGGGTTGCGTATGGCCATTTCACTCGGTGTCCGTCGCCTCATGGTCTATGGCGACTCTGATTTGGTGGTTAACCAAGTGATGAAGGAGTGGGACGTCAGAAGCCCAGCAATGACTAGTTACTGCAATGCAGTGAGAAAGCTAGAGAAGAAATTCGAGGGGTTAGAGCTTCATCATATACCCCGACTGAAAAATCAAGCAACTGATGATTTGGCAAAAATAGGTTCCAAGAGAGAAGCCATTCCCAGTAATGTGTTTTTGGAACACATCCACACACCATCAGTTCAAGAGGATCCTTTCACCGAAGAAGCCCCGCAGCCAAAAAGTGCCACGGATCTGACTAAAGTTAAGGTCCCAGCTGTGGTCGACCTGATCATGGAAGTTTTGGTCATCACTCCCGAATGGACAGTGCCGTACATCATGTATATCCTAAGGAAAGAACTCCCAGAGAATGAAGAAGAGGCTCGACAGATCGTCCATCGATCCAAGGCATTTACTATGATAAAGGGACAGTTGTACAGGGAAAGCGTGACTGGAGCCAGTCAGAAATGTATAACGCCAGAAGAAGGTCGGATAATTCTTGACAATATCCACTCGGGGACTTGTGACCACCATGCGTCCTCTCGGACTATTGTGGCTAAAGCATACCGAGCGGGGTTTTACTGGGCCAGAGCAAATGAAATGGCGAAGGAGATAGTAGACAAGTGTGAAGGATGTCAGTTCTATTCCAATATGTCACACAAGCCCGCCTCAGCCTTGAAGACCATTCCACTCGTCTGGCCCTTCGCTGTTTGGGGATTAGATATGGATGGACCATTGAGAACTGGCAGGAGCGGCTTCACCCATGTACTGGTGGCAGTCGACAAGTTCACTAAGTGGATCGAAGCCAAGCCTATCAAGAATCTTGATGTCGGCACTGCTATCAGCTTCATCATAGAGTTGATATTCAGATATGGAGTTCCACATAGCATCATCACTGACAATGGGTCAAACTTCAATTCCGACCAATTCAGAACCTTTTGCGCTTCTCAAGGCACGCGAGTCGACTACGCTTCTGTCGCTCACCCCCAGTCGAATGGACAAGAGGAAAGAGCAAACAGCCTAATTCTCAAAGGACTGTAACCCCGGTTGATGCGTGATCTCAAACACGCAGCAGGCACGTGGGTCGATGAACTTCCATCAGTTCTTTGGGGATTGAGGACTACTCCTAATCGGTCGACTGGGCGAACTCCATTCTTTCTGGTCTATGGAGCTGAAGCAGTTCTGCCGAGTGACCTGCTTCACAATGCACCCCGAGTCGAGCTCTACTCTGAAGATGAAGCAGAACAAGCGTGGCAGGACGCAGTCGACCTCCTAGAAGAAGAAAGAGAGATGGCCATGATCCGATCGACCATCTATCAGCAGGACTTGCATCAATTCCATGCCAGAAACGTGAAGAGTCGAGCCTTCCAAGAAGGAGACTTGGTCCTCCGAGTGGATCAACAGAAGCCACACAAACTCGCTCCTACTTGGGAAGGCCCCTTCATCGTCACCAAAGTTCTCCACAATGGAGCGTACCATCTTTACAATGTCGATCGCCAGATTGATGAGCCTCGAGCTTGGAATGCGGAGCTGCTCCGCGCCTTTTATACTTAAGTACTCACTCGGATGAGATGTAATAAAATGCACCTCTGTAGTTTGCTTATAAAAGACAAGAGTGTCATAATTCTCCCATTGTTTGTTGTTGCTTTTGTTTAAGTGTGAAATCCCCCAGTGGGTGGCTTAGCTGCGAATCCGTTTCGCCTAAGTATTTGAAAATCCTACCGAGTGACGAGCAAGCCTCTCACTCGGAGGCTTAGCTCCGAATCCGTTTCGCCTAAGTATTTGAAAATCCTACTGAGTGACGAGCAAGCCTCTCACCCGGAGGCTTAGCTGCGAATCCGTTTCGCCTAAGTATTTGAAAATCCTACCGAGTGACGAGCAAACCTTCCACTCGGGGGCTTAGCTGCAGTCCAGTACTCGCCTAAGTGTTTGAAAATCCTACCGAGTGACGAGCAAACCTTCCACTCGGGGGCTTAGCTGCAGTCCAGTACTCGCCTAAGTGTTTGAAAATCCTACCGGGTGGAGAGCAAACCTTCCACTCGGGGGCTTAGCTGCAGTCCAGTACTCGCCTAAGTGTTTGAAAATCCTACCGAGTGGAGAGCAAACCTTCCACTCGGGGGCTTAGCTGCAGTCCAGTACTCGCCTAAGTATTTGAAAATCCTACCGAGTGGAGAGAAAACCTCCCACTCGGAGGCTTAGTTGTAGTCCTGTACTCGCCTAAGTGTTTGAAAATCCTACCGAGTGGAGAGCAAACCTCCCACTCGGGGGCTTAGATGTAGTCCAGCACTCGCCTAAGTGTTTGAAAATCCTACCGAGTGGATAGCAAACCTCCCAGTCGGAGGCTTAGCTACAGTCCAGTTGTCGGTGTGAAAACCGGCGGATCTCGGGTAGGGGGTCCCGAACTGTGCGTCTAGGTGGATGGTAACAAGAGACAAGGGACATGATGTTTTACCCAGGTTTGGGCCCTCTTGATGGAGGTAAAACCCTACGTCCTGCTTGATTGATATTGATATTGTGGATGTTTACAAGAGTGGATCTACCACGAGATCAAGGAGGCTAAACCCTAGAAGCTAGCCTATGGTATGATTGTAATGGTTGTTGTTGTGTCCTACGGACTAGTGCCATCCGGTTTATATAGACACCGGAGAGGGCTAGGGTTACACAGAGTCGGTTACAATGGTAGGAGATCTACATATCCGTATCGCCAAGCTTGCCTTCCACGCCAAGGAAAGTCCCATCCGGACACGGGGCGAAGTCTTCAATCTTGTATCTTCATAGTCTTGGAGTCCGGTCGATGATGATAGTCCGGCCGATGATAGTTCGGCTGATGATGGTAGTCCGGCTATCTGGACACCCCCTAATCCAGGACTCCCTCAGTAGCCCCTGAACCAGGCTTCAATGACGATAAGTCCGGCGCGTATATTGCTTGGCATTGCAAGGCGGGTTCCTCCTTCAAATGATAGAAGATTGTGAACACCAGGATAGTGTCCGGCTCTACAAAATAAATTCCACATTCCACCGTAGAGAGAATAATATATACACAAGTTCAATCTGCTGACGTTTTCTGCGGCATGACGTCACGCCACTACCAAGCCATTACTTGAATCGGTTTTTACTCTACCACCTCAGCGCATTTAGCGAAGCGGTTTCCTTGGCACGTCTTGTCGAAGCAGAGATCGTGTTCCCCCTTAATCCGGGATTCTCATCAATACGTACATGGGTAACCCAACCGCGCCATTGATGGTGACGCTTGGGGGATAAGCGAGTTTTACCAGGCCGGTGGGGGACGCGTAGACTTCGCCCGCCCATATAAGGGATAACAATTCACCTTTTCACCTACGCCTTCTTCCTCCTTTGCTTATCCATCTCCGCGCACTCGAGCTCCATCGTCCAAGCCCGCACATCTCGTCTCAACCTTCCCCATTTATGTCCGGAGCGGGAGGCAAGTGGATGACCTCCTCCGTTACGGAGGAGCACACCGAAAGACTATGCAGCGCCGGCTACCTGTCCGGCGACATCGCGCACCGGCTGCCCAACGAGGGGCAGCTCATCCCCACCCCCAGGCCCCATGAGAGGGTCGTTTTTCTTCCCCACTTCCTCCGCGGACTGGGTTTTCCACTTCACCCCTTTGTCCGGGGGCTCATGTTGTACTACGGCCTGGATTTCCATGATATGGCGCCGAACTTCATCCTCAACATCTCGGCGTTTATCGTCGTGTGCGAGGCCTTCCTCTGCATCCAGCCCCACTTCGGCTTGTGGCTCAAGACCTTCAATGTCAAGCCGAAGGTAGTGAAGGGCACTCAAGCGGAGTGCGGAGGCGCCATGTTGGGCAAGATTCCCAACGTCCTTTGGTTCGAAGGGGCCTTCGTGGAATCCATCAAGGGGTGGCAATCGGGGTGGTTCTATATCACCGAGCCGCGCGACCCTAAGTGGGCGGCGGCCCCCGAGTTCAGATCTGGTATCCCCACGCAGCTCACCTCCTAGAAAGAGAAGGGCTTGATGTGGGGTAGTTCGGAGGAGCTGACGGGACTCCAAGCCTGTATCCAGAAGCTGGTGAAGAAGCTCAGGCTGGTTAACATGGTCCAAGTCATGCTCGTCCACCGGATTCTCCCATGCCAAGAGCGGGCATTCAATCTGTGGGAGTTCAATCCAGAACAGCACCAGGCGCTGAGCGGGCTCTTCGACACAACGTACGAAGGCGCCTGGAGGGTGCTGTTTAAGGGCGCCGAAGCCCCCGCATCCGCGACTGAAGATCGCGGATTTTGCTCGCAGCGCCAAGCCGACGAGGTAAGTGATTCTACCCCTTGACGGGACACTTGCTTTTCATAGTTTGACTCTATGCGGGTTTTAATTTCCCCTTTTCCTTTGACAGGACTGGATGAGGAAGGTGGAGTAGATTATCTGCCCGGCTCCTATGCCAGAAAACCCAGTAGACGCCCGTCTAGCGAGGCTGCTGGTTCTGGCACCGCACGTGGTGCCGGAGAAGAAGGCCAAGAAGGAGGCCACGGGTGCTCGAAAGAGTTCCCGTTTTCAGGTGTCCGACGACTCCGGGGCGGACTCCTCCCCCGAAAACAAGGAGGAGAAAGAGGACTCTCTCCCAGAGGAGGGAGAGAGGAAGAGGAAGGCTTCCCCAACAGGGGAGGCCGAAGGGTCCAAGAGGGGAAGGACTATTCCCCCGGACAGCTCCGCCAACATCAACGTTGGCGAGGAAGAATGGCCTTCAAGGGCCAGGCCTCCAGCGAGATCGTAAGTATCCGGACTCCTGAGTGATTTATGATTTCTTTTTCTGCATCACATAGTGTCATTCTGATGCCGCATGCTGCCTGTAGTCCGGCCAATGATGATCTCCCCTCTTCATCGAGCGGGTCGTTGGCTCCGTCGGATGTAGACTCCATCCCGACCGCCTCCACCCCTCGCAACATCGAGGACGCCGAGGTGGGATCCCAAGAAGGGACCCATCAGGGGGAGGCTCCGGAGGTGCCACAAGGTGTCCTCTCGGACTTTGCGCCGGACTCCATATCAAAACCGTAGTGGTTCTGGAGTCCGGCCGGCGGCCCCTTCGCACGAAGGGCAAGACCGTGACGCCGACGGCTTCCGTCCAACCGGAGGCGCCGGGCAATTTGTTGGAGGCACTGCAGAGCGCTTCCATCAAGGAAGAACACCACACTATTATGAGTGCGGTGATTCAGAAGGTGTAGCTCGCCAAGAGCGGGCTGACCGAAGCCTGCAGTAGCCTTCTATCAGGCTTTGAGGTAAGAAGTTAAAAATATGCAATGTAATACCGCATAGACAGTAGCCCCTGATGCTCGGTTCGATGTTCGGAAAGAAAAGCCGAACTGAGGATCTGGAAAAAAACAGAAGATATACGCAGGGTTGCTAAAAAATTATGTCAATATGGGTTGCAGGCTGCGCTGCTGACCTCTGCCGCACTGACTGCGGAGGTCGGTGCTTTGAAGCAGGAGCTTGAGCGGTCCGAGCAAGAGCTCGGCTGCGCCAAGAAGCAGCTCCAGGACAAAGAGGGTGAGTAACACCACTTTGAACTTGTACCTTACATAAAAGGATTTAGGTTGCAACAAAAAATAACAAGGATAACATGGGTACTGCAGGGGCCATGAATGAGGTGGCGACCCTGAAGGACGCCGTGTCTGCGGCCGAACGCAATGTGGCCGCGGAACGGGCAGTGCGAGAAAAGCAGGAGGCGCGGGTGGCGGTGGTTCAGCAAGAGCTCCAGGCTCTCATGGAAAAGCATGAGAGTTGGGAGCGTGACTCAAAGACTCGAGAGTCCGAGCTTGCCTCGGCTCTCGAAAGTGCCAAGACTGCCAAGGCCGATGCCCATAAGTCCCTTCAGGAGATTGAGTTGGTGAGGAAGATAGCGGCGGGTAAGGCATTTTTCATGCAAAGCAAGCATGTGAATGTAAATTACGTGTTACTTACCCGAATTCGGAGCTCTCCAGGGGCGTTTGCAGATCTGCCTCGCAGCGTGTCTGATGCCGCCGCATTCTACCGAGCCGAGGAGGGGAGCTCAACGGAGAAGGTCTTCTGGTCTCAGTATGCTGAGGCCGGCCATCCAGTGCCCCCTAGCGACCAGCTGAAGCAGCTGGTCGAACTCCATAAGGTGGCCGAGCAGGCCATGAAGGGCCTCATAGTCCGGCTGTGGCCTGGAGAGGCCATGCCTGGGAGCTACTTCGGTCTCGTGCGACGGTTGGTGGATGCGTGCTCCTGGGTGGAGGTTATCAAGCGCTCCGCCTGTATTGAAGGTGCTCGTCGGGCCCTTGCCCACGCAAAGGTGCATTGGGGCAAGCTGGATGCGGAGAAGCTAATCACTGACGCGTCACCAACGGGCAAGGAATATCGTACGCCCGAGATGTACTATAAGACTGTCCTGAAGGGTGCCCGCAAGATTGCGGATGAGTGCCCCAGGGATGTAATTATTGAGTAAATTCGCAATGTGTTATCCTGTGCGCTGAAAACTTTGTTCATATGCGCTAAGCAATGCTTGTTAATTTAAAATATTATCTTCTGTGCGGCCGTTTATTAAATCTGAGAGATGGCAAGTCGTCGGCTTCAGCCCCCATGCCACGAGTGCTGGGGTGTTCGGGATAAACTTGAGCACTCTTGTTCCCATTTTTGGGTCCATCTAGGGAGGCGCTCAACACAATGAACAAGGCAACCGGACTTATAGTGCTTGAACACTCTCACTTTGCCATAGAATTCTATAATTTTAAATTTCGGCGAAGCCCCTAGTATTCGGAAGACCGAATTAGGGGCGCTATCCATGCCTTCATCGGACATTATCCGGAACTTCGCTCGAAGCGGCGTAGGTCTTTAAGGACCCGAAAGGACCTCTCGAACAGCGACCAGTCTCTCGCCTTATCATGACGGTCAGTTTTAGCTTTCTCCACTGAGGCGTTAACCCGGCTCAACGGGCGCAATCATAGTGGTTCTCCCAGTGCTACCTTAGCCGATAGAACGGAAACGTAAGGTGCCAAACATGGGAGCCGGGCAAACCCAACTATTGACCCAAGACATGATTCGGAGCCGATTCATATAATGCTATAAGTTCGGGGTGCCGCACTTGTGAAAGTGTGCGGACTTTATCACACCGTAATGCGGGGAATATAAGCCCCTAGTGTATTTGGCCGTACCAAAATGTACGGATGCAACATGTCGTAAATGAACATATATATATAAGGTAATGCAATTATGCGCAAAAAGTGATGCATTTTATTCGAGAAGATCTGCTATGAGTGCGGAATGATACAAATAGTGCGAAAAGCAAGGGATTGGACGAATTAAAGGCGTCTCCCTCCAGGGGTAGGCCGCGGAATGGTGTATTTAACAAATTTAATGCTCGTAATGGAGACCACCTTAGTGTTCGTCGCAGCCTTTGTCCCTCCCTGGCTGTTGCATCATGAGTTCGGCAGGTTCGCCGCTGGACAGAGTTCTGTATAAAAAAGAGAGAAATAAAAGATAAAAAAGAGCGACACACTTGGTAGCCCCTGGTGTGGTCGAGCCGCACTCTGGGTCTGCTGTGGTTGTGCCTCTCCCCCTATGCCCATGGTATCTCCAGGGCATATTTATGTATGCGGAGAGTTTGTCTTACAATTGTGCGAGGGCTAGGGTTGAGGCCGCATTGCTACGCGTGCTCGGAACGTGCCAGGTGGTCTTGGTTGATGTTGCTCCGGGCGCGTTTGGCCGTGTCCGGTCGTTTAACGGCCGGACTCGAGAATTTCCTTAAAAGGCTATTCTGTACTTCTGCCGCGAGAGCCGCTGTATGTTCCTCCGTTCGGAGGGAGCGTTCCGTGTTTCCATTGACCGTGATGACTCCACGAGGGCCTGACATCTTGAGCTTAAGGTATGCATAATGCGGCACCGTGTTGAATTTTGCGAACGCGGTTCGTTCGAGCAGAGCGTGATAGCCACTGCGGAATGGGACTATGTCGAAGATTAACTCCTCGCTTCGGAAATTATCCGGGGATCCGAAGACCACTTCCAGTGTAACTGAGCCTATACAACTGGCCTCGACACCTGGTATGACGCCTTTGAAGGTTGTCTTTGTAGGTTTAATCCTTGAAGGGTCTATGCCCATCTTGCGCACTGTATCCTGATAAAGCAGGTTCAGGTAAAGCAGGTTCAGGCTACTGCCGCCATCCATCAAGACTCTCGTGAGGTGAAATCCATCGATGATTGGGTCTAAAACCAATGCGGCGAATCCGCCATGGCGGATACTGGTCGGATGGTCTCTTCGATCGAAAGTGATCGGGCAAGAGGACCATGGGTTGAATTTTGGGGCGACTGGCTCCATTGCGTATACGTCCCTTAGTGCACGCTTCCGCTCCCTCTTGGGGATATGCGTTGCGTATATCATGTTTACCGTCCGAACTTGAGGGGGGAATCCCTTTTGTCCTCTGTTGTTCGGTGGCCGGGTCTCTTCCTCGTCATCGCTGTGTAGCCCCTTGTCATTGTTTTCGGCGATTAATTTGCCTGCCTGCTTGAATACCCAACAATCTCTGTTGGTGTGGTTAGCTGGCTTTTCGGGGGTTCCATGTATTTGACAGGAGCGGTCGAGTATTCGGTCCAAATGGGACGGGCCCGGAGTGGTTCTTTTGAATGGCTTCTTCCGTTGATCGGGCTTGGAGCCTCGGAATCCGGCGTTGACTGCCGTATCCTCATTGCTGTCGCTGTTAATGCGGCGTTTGTTTTTGTTTTGACGCAACCTGCCATTGTGGTCCTTGGTATCCGGACTGCCAGCGTTTTTGCTGAGGTTGTTGCTGCGAGCTAGCCAGCTATCCTCTCCCGCGCAGAAGCGGGTCATGAGTGATGTGAGGGCTGCCATGGATTTCGGCTTTTCCTGTCCTAGGTGCCGGGCCAGCCACTCATCGCGGATGTTATGTTTGAAGGCAGCGAGGGCCTCTGCATCCGGACAGTCGACGATTTGATTTTTCTTTGTTAAGAACCATGTCCAGAATTGCCTGGCCAATTCGTCTGGCTGCTGGATTATGTGGCTTAGGTCATCTGCGTCCGGTGGTCACACATTCGTGCCCTGGAAGTTGTCGAGGAATGCGGCTTCCAGGTCTTCCCAGCATCCAATTGACTCTGTGGGCAGGCTGTTAAGCCAATGCCGAGCTGGTCCTTTAAGCTTGAGTGGGAGATATTTGATGGCGTGAAGATCGTCGCCGCGGGCCATATGTATATGGAGGAGATAATCCTCAATCCAAACCGCGGTGTCTGTTGTGCCATCGTAGGATTCGATATTAACGGGTTTAAACCCTTCAGGGATTTGATGATCCATTACTTCGTCAGTGAAGCATAGTGGGTGTGCGGCGCCTCTGTATTGAGCAATATCGCGACGTAGCTCGAGAGAGCGTCGTCTGCTGTGTTCGGCCCGGCCGGAGTAGTTGTATCCGGCGCGATGGTATTCGTCGTGGGTCTTGGGGCGCCCACGTGATCCATAGATAGATTTGGATTGTCTTGCCTTGTCCTCCAATATATCCCGCAAGTCCGGCGCATTCCCCCGTGGCTTCATGCTTTTTGAGTGATGCCGGGGTACGGTTTTGGTGGAGGGCTTGCACGCCTCTCTGTCCCGGACACGAGGTGGTCGGTCTGCTGTATTGTGCATTGGTGATGCAGGTTTGTATGCTTCCTCCTCTATTCAGGGGAGCAACTTGCGTTTTGGGTAACTTTTGGAGGGGCGTTCGAGTTTGTACTCTTAGGTCGCGAGGACCTCGGTCCATTTGTCGGCCAGTAGGTCTTGATCAGCTTGAAGCTGTTGGTGCTTTTTCTTTAGGCTGTTTGCCGTGGCCATTAGCCTGCGTCTGAAACGCTCTTATTCGACGGGATCCTCAGGCACGACGAATTCGTCGTCGTCGAGGCTTGCCTCGTCTCCGGAGGGAGGTAAGTAATTATCATCCTCGACCTCTTCGTCTGCCGCCCTCTCGTGAGGGCTTGCTTCTGCCTCCTCCTGCGCTGGATCATGCTGGAGGGGGTTGTCTTCGGCACTTTCTGGGGTGTTATTATCTCCTGTGCCGGAATCTCCATTCTTGCTATGGCGGGATTTAGAGCGGCGCCGCTGATGTCGGCGCTTGGGCCGTTTCTTTAAGGAATCGGCCTCCGTTGCTTCTTCGCCGTCCCCATCTTTTGGGGTGTCCACCATATATATGTCGTATGATGAGGTGGTCTTCCAGTGTCCTGTAGGCACTGGTTCTTGATAGTCTCCGGCATCCTCGTCCATACCGTCGATGTCTTCGGAGTCGTAGTCGAGTACGTCGGTTAGATCGTCGATGGTGGCTACGAAGTGGGTGGTGGGTGGGCCCTGAATTTCTTCGTCGTCCGCATCCCAGCCATCCTGGCCGTAGTTCGGCGAGGGCTCTCCGGATAGCGAGAGATGCTTCAGTGAATTTAAGATATCGCTGAAGGGTGAGTGCTGAAAGATGTCCGCAGCGGTGAATTCCATGATCGGCGCCCAGTCGGATTCGGCCGGCAAGGGCGCAGGAGGTTCGGAGTCCGGCAGAGAGTCCGGCACCTCGGAGTCATGGGCTTTACGCGGGACAAGGTAAGTGTTCGGCTCCATCGCCGTAGAAGTTGCAGCTCCTGAGGCGGTGTCCAGCCATCCGTCCTCGATCTGAGCGATCGGCTCCGGACTATGGGCCGGAGCGGATTCGTGTGCGGCCTCCAAGGTGCTGTCCGGCGGCAGAGTTAGGTCGTGCCCATCGTGACAGTGCGGCACGCTCAGCTGTGGCTCAGATCCATCGAAGATCAAGTCCCCGCGGATATCGGCCGTGAAGTTTAGGCTTCCAAACCTGACCTGACGGCCAGGGGCGTAGCTTTTGATCTGCTCCAGAAGGCCAAGTGAGTTGGCCCGCAGTGCGAAGCCGCTGAGTACGAAGATCTGTCCGGGGAGAAAAGTCTCACCCAGGACTGCGTCGTTGTCGATTGAAGAGGCCATCAAGCCTATCGGTGACGACACAGAGGAACTCTCAATGAAAGCACCAATGTCGGTGTCAAAACCGGCGGATCTCGGGTAAGGGGTCCCGAACTGTGCGTCTAGGCGGATGGTAACAGGAGACAAGGGACACGATGTTTTACCCAGGTTCGGGCCCTCTTGATGGAGGTAAAACCCTACGTCCTGCTTGATTGATATTGATATTGTGGATGTTTACAAGAGTGGATCTACCACGAGATCAAGGAGGCTAAACCCTAGAAGCTAGCCTATGGTATGATTGTAATGGTTGTTGTTGTGTCCTACGGACTAGAGCCATCCAGTTTATATAGACATCGGAGAGGGCTAGGGTTACACAGAGTCGGTTACAATGGTAGGAGATCTACATATCCATATCGCCAAGCTTGCCTTCCACGCCAAGGAAAGTTCCATCCGGACACGGGGCGAAGTCTTCAATCTTGTATCTTCATAGTCTTGGAGTCCGGTCGATGATGATAGTCCGGCCGATGATAGTTCGGCTGATGATGGTAGTCCGGCTATCCGGACACCCCCTAATCCTAGACTCCCTCAGCAGTACTCGCCTAAGTGTTTAAAATCCTACCGAGTGGAGAGCAAACCTCCCACTCGGGGGCTTAGCTGCAGTGCAGTACTCGCCTAAGTATTCGAAAATCCTACCGAGTGGAGAGAAAACCTCCCACTCGGAGGCTTAGCTGCAGTCCAAAGCACTCGCCTAAGTATGAAATCCAACGTGCGCTCTGCAAGGACGACGAGGTGCAGGTCGACTACTGCCTTCTCCTTCGGAGCTACGCCACAAATACAATGTGCACTCTGCAAGGACGACAAGGTACAGGTCGACTGCTACCTTACCCTTCGGAGCTACGCCACAAATACAATGTGCGCTCTGCAAGGACGACGAGGTCCAGGTCGAATGCTACCTTCTCCTTCGGAGCTATGCCACAAATACAACGTGCGCTCCATCCCGATCTGGAAGGATGCAGGTCGACTGCAATCCGTGCTCCATCCCAACCTGCAAGAGCGATGAGGTGCAGGTCGACTGGATTCTCCACCTCAGAGCTGCGTCACAAGCACTAAAGTTTATTCCGAGTGAAGAACAAAGTTCGCTCGAAGGAAAATGCAAGCATATTCAACAATAAGCCAAGTTCAGATAACATCCTACGGATTCAGAAGTGCTCAGGCATCAAGCCTGTAAAATTTTATCAGTTACAAAACCACTCGGCATTCCGAGGCAAATTAAGGCAAAGCATAGAAGGTTTTTTCTTACTCCTCAGGTGGAGGACTGGAAGGCGCGACAAACTGGTCCAGGTCGATTCCATCAGCAATCCGAGTGGCTGCAGCAATGAAGGTCTCCATGAAAGATTGGAATTCATGCTTCTTGGTATTGGCCACTTTGAGGGACGCCAGCTTGTCCTCTCGCGCATCCTTGCAGTGAACAGGGACCAGAGACAGAGCAACATTAGCACCACACCTGGCAGAAGACTTCTTCCATTCCTGCACTCGACCTGGAACTTCATTCAATCGAGTCATTAGAGACTCGAGGTCATTTTGAAGCGTCTCTCCCGGCTAGAGTGTCGTGTCGATTTGTGATGCCGCAACCTTCAGTCGAGCAAGGTAGTCAACCACACCAGCAACACGAGACTCCAGTCGGAGGACGTTCATGGTAGTTTCATCCTTCACAGGAGAATTAATGGGATCCAAGCCTGTCTCCACTCGGCTGGTCTCCTCCTCGAAGTTTTGGCAGAACTCTATAAACACAATTCAAAGATAAACCACCAGTTCTATGATGAGTCGACGATAACAAGTCAGTCGGGTAGGAGAGATTACCCTCAAGCATGATGAATAACTTCTTGTCAAGCCCCCCCAGATAGACCTCCAGATCATTCTTCTTCTCCGCCAGTTCACTAGCCTTGTCACTCAGAGCTATCTTGTCATTCTTCAGACGGCTGACCTCCTTGTTGGCCGCGTCGAGAGCAGCTTTCAGATTGGCATTCTCCTCTTCAAGTTTACCGACCGAAGCCAGTTTTTCTTCCGCAAGCTTCGTTTTGTCCAAAGCCGCCTTCTGCGCCTCGGCAAGGTCATGGTCCTTCTTCTTCAGAGCCTCCTTCATTTTATCTGCAAAATGACAATGAGATCAGAATCAGGAATGGGAAGAAAGATAAAGACAGTCGTCAAGTTCTCACCAATCATACCTTTTGCCTCGTCCTTCGCCTTCTGAAAGTTCTCCTGAACAAGCTTCAAGTCAAGGTTGAGCTAGATATGTTTGTTTTCCAACTCAGTATAACGAGCCACAAGCTCGCAAGATTTCTGCGAAGAGTCAGTCGACAGACATCAAAGAGAGGTTGCTTCCGAGTGACTAAGAGAAAAACCGTAACAGTTCTAAGACTACAGTCGAATCAAAATATTCAACAGTAGTCTTAGGGACTACACCCAGTGGGTGCACTCAGCGTGCCCCCACTGGTTCTATCGACTTGGTCCGATCAGTCGGCCAAAAAGAGACAAAGAGGTTATGATCCTAAAACTATAGCTCTATAGCTAACTACCAGCAGTCAGCCTTGGTCTCATCATGATCTACCAAAAAAAACAGGTTCTTCAGACTACAGTCGACTGCCAGCAGTCCACCATAGTCTCGGGGACTACACCCAGTGGGTGCACTCAGCGTGCCCCCACCGGTTCAAAGATTTCATTCGACATGGTCTGACCAGACCGAGTGAAAAAGTTAGAGTGAAGAAATTTAAAATACGAAGACTACAGTCGACTGCCAGCAGTCCACCATAGTCTCGGGGACTACACCCAGTGGGTGCACTCAGCGTGCCCCCACCAATCCAACAATTCAATCGACACACCCAGTGGGTGTACAGATACAAAGGTCTTCGGAAAGAAAGTCTTCAGATAGCATATCCTAACAGAACAAGCGGTGACCAACTAACCTGGACGTTGCTCTGAACGGCTGAGCTAGCATCATAGGCCGCTTGGCTGGCTTCCCGGATCGCCTTCACCTGCTCCATCATGATCCCCGTCTGGCGTATAGCCTCCTTGGCAGCACCCGCTTGCTCCTCTGGGACGTGGTGTGTGGCGAAAAGGGAGGGGGGTCAGCAGTCGACGACGAAGGCCGAGCATCCGTCAGCGGCACAGCGAAGGACACGGAATGCCGAATGACATCGCCACCCTCTTGAACCGATGTCTCAGTCACTGATGCAATCTGAGTAGCCTTGCCAGCCGGCGCCTTTTTATTCCTCCTCGTCCTCAGTGGCACCTCGTCGTCATCATCAGGGAGATCGATGATATGAGGAGGAACTACAGGAAAAATCCAAAGTTGAAATCGAAAATCCAATCGACCAAAAGTGAAACTACAGAGAGCGTACCAAGGTTGGAGGTGGCAGCGTCTTCCATTTCCTGTTCTTCGTTCTTGGCGGAGGTCTCGGAGGTAGCTGCACTGCAGGTTTCAGAAACCAGCCGGTTAATCAATGAGTCGACCAAGAGTTCGTCCGTGCTAAACGAGAAGACACAAGTTCTGCTGTTACCCAGAAATGGTAGGGATGGCCATTCTCATCTTGGGCAAGGCCTTCGGCGGCTTTGATGACGCCGCCCGTGGATGCTTCGGCGCTTTTTTAGTCGGCGCCGGAGAAGCCGTCCGAGGGCGTTTTGACGACTGCACAACAGGCGCGTCTGCTTTGCCATGCTCACTCGCGGGGTCATGGATGAGCTTGGATCGCCTTTCCGTGCGAGGAGGATCGACTTCCTCCTCCTCCTCCTCTTCGCTGGAGCCGTCATCATCCTCTTCCCCCTCACCATCAGATTGCCACTCCTCCTCACTTTCACCTCTGCTCGCCTCTCCATCCTCGGCCTATTCTTGCGCCCCGTTGGGCATCGAGTACATCTCAGTCATGGCCTAGAAGACAACAAACAAGACAAAAGTCAGTCGACTGATTTTAAGCAAACAAAATGAAGAAAGCAGGATCACAGTCAGAGATGCAGAATTGGACCTTGTCTACTTCGTATGATTGGTCGAGTGGAGGAATCCTCCTGGCTCCTCGGGGGTTGTCTTTGTTCCCTGTAATGCTTGCCAGCCACCTCTCCAACGTGGCATCGTCGATCTCCTCCGGGTGGATCCGAGTGGTGCCCTCAGTACCAAAATACAACCACATCGGATGGTCTCGGGCTTGAAGCGGCTGGATGCATCGTCGGAGGAAGACCTCCAAGAGATCCATGCCGGTCACCCCATCACGGATAAGCAGGACGACACACTCGACCAACACCTTAACCTGCGCCTTCTCTTCCGGGATCACCTTCAAAGAGGAAGGCTTCCTCACTTGTTCCATGGAAAAAAGGAGGGAGTCCGGTCGACTGCCCTGGCGTCGGCTGGTCTTTGCAGTAGAACCAGGTCGACTGCCATCCACGGACCGAGTCGGGAAGGATCATGGCCGGGAAAGAGCTTTTTCCTCTCATTTGAACCCCAAGAACCCCACAAATCTGGATCACTCGTGTTCTCTCATCACTTGGATTGGCCTTTTTCACCGTTTGGGAGCGACAGGTGAAGATGTGCTTGAAAAGACCCCAATGAGGCCGGCAACCTAAGAAATTCTCGCACAAAGACACATAAGCAGCGAGATACACGATGGTGTTGGGGGTGAAGTGGTGGAGTTGTGCCCCAAAGAAATTCAGAAATCCTCGAAAGAAAGGGTGAGTCGGCAAAGAAAACCCACGGTCGACATGGGTAGCCAAGAGAACGCACTCACCCTCCTGAGGCCGCGGCTCGGACTCCTTCCCTGGGAGCCGCGCTGATCCATGGGGGATCAGTCCTCCATCGGCCAGGTCATCAAGATCTGCTTGACGAATCGTCGAGCGGATCCAGTCGCCCTGGATCCAGCCCTGCGGCAGGCCGGCCCTCGATGAAGATCGGCCTCGACTGGTCGCCCTTCCCTTCACCTTCGCCGTCGCTTTCTTCGCCCGCTCCAGGGCCGCTGTATTCTCTTTCACCATTGTCGCTGGCGAGACGCGCACGGGGGAGCGGCGCTAAGGCGGAAACGAATGCGGCAGATAAGTCTGGAGAAGAGAGGAGGAAATGAGAACGCACTGTTCAAAAACCCCCGTCCGTCGCCTTATATGAGGTTACTTCTGAGTGACTGACTTGTAGGCCCGGACGATCCTGTCAAATCCTGCAACAGTTGCGTGCACGATACGTTGAAAAAAAGGTGGCGCGGAGATCAAGGCGGCCCAGCCTTATCCCATCCGATTACTGCGGCCTCCTCCGCCCCACGCACTTCCCGAAGTACGAATCCCGCTAAATCCGCGAGCTACAGAACAACTCGTCAGACGAAAGATCTCCTCCGCTCTGTCGCCTGGAGCTTTCCAAGTAAAAAACTTCACTCGACGGATACAAAGAATGGATCAAGGCGACTGAAAAAGAAGTTGGTGCCGTCACCTAAAGTTCATTGATCCAGAACGAGACATACGCATAACACAGAAATGAGTCGGAAATGTGTCCAACTCCTTCCCCACTCAAACCTCGATCCATTCGGGGGCTAATGATGAAGCTATGTACCTAGGGTAGGGTCATGGACCTGTCCAAGATACCCTCCCCAAAGGACATCTCTAGAAGAAATCACCTTTCAATCAACCCGGAAATGTTCCACTCGACGGACTCAAAGACACTCGACCATGAAGCCATCCACTCGATAGCCAGGAGACCTAAAGTCACTCTGCACGCCAACGGTCGGTCATTAAGTAGCTTTTATGGTCATCATAGCACTTTATTTGTAGCATTACCAGTAACGCCCGATCTTAATGTATCTTAAACCCTGCATAACTGAGGGCCGAAGGGGTCTAGCGGACTCTATATAAGCCATCCCCCTCCTCAGTGTAAAGGGTTCGCACCCCTGTAACTCATACGCGTATAATCCAGTCGACCGCCTCCGGGCTCCGAGACGTAGGGCTATTACTTCCTCCGAGAAGGGCCTGAGCTCGTAAATCCCTTGCGTATACAACTACTCCATAGCTAGGATCTTGCCTCTCCATACCTACCCCCCTACACTACTGTCAGACTTAGAACCACGACAGGGCCAGCCTTGTAAGGCGGAAGATTGATGAAGTCGGCCACTGGGTCGGCGTTCTCCACGTAAAAGCAGGATTGCTCCCACAGTTTCACCGACTGTGACATCTTGATGGCCGGGAAGGCATTCTTCTTCGACGACCAACGCACGGCGACGAAGGCACCGCACTCGGTCGCCGTCTCCTTGGCGGAGGTGCCCAGCTTGGCATAGAAGCAAGCTCCCCATAGATTGATGGTGGGGAGGATGCCGAGGTAGCCCTCGCACGCCGTGACGAAGGCGGACATCAGCGTCACGGTGTTGGGCGTCAGGTGGTGTGGCTGAAGATGACAAAAGTCCATGAATGAGCGGAGGAACCTGCTCACGGGGAGGCCGAAGCCGCGGAGGAAATGCGAGCAGAAGATGACCCGCTCGTTCCCCTGCATCGCCGGTGAGATCTCCTCCCGCGGCGGCACTCGCACCTTGACGAAGGCTGCGTTGGGCATCCGCCGCGTGGCCCGGAGGAAGGAGAGGTGATCCTCGATCACCGTCGAGCCGTCCCAGTCTCCTCCCCTCTCGCGCGCCATGGCGTCCGAACGGAGCTGCGTGGGGAGGGGGAGCTCGACGACGGCGAGCTACGACGACGCTGCGGCGAGCACGGAGTAGCAGTGGCAGCAGAGAGAGGAGGAAGAAAGAGCGGAGACGAGGGCGTATGTGCTCCGCCGCTCCCCCGTCTCCCCTATTTATAGCCCTTAGGCTGCGAAGCTAAGGGGGCAGGATGTGGGATCGTGGGATTAGCTGCACCCGCGACCCCACGCCCCCGATTACTATGCAGGGTTACTCCGCTGTAACTCCTGCGGGAATTGTAACTGCCCACCTCGGCCGCAGTGGATCCGCCCGCGCGCCAAGGCCCGGCAGTGGCGGGCCCGACCCCCTGTCACATCCCATCAAGAGCGTGGGGTGGTAGGCTGGCCAGGCTGACGTGCGCCACGTGGCATACTCGTGGTGGGCGGCGGACCTGGGGAAGCTTAGCAGGCACGCCATCTGTTTCCTGCCTTGGAATTCAAAATCGGCGGACAAGTCCACCTTGTCAAAACAGCTCCAACAGCCGGCGCTTCATAACGCAGATTGAGCATTCTATAAGAGCGCGGCCAAGAATGAAGCCGCTGAGGCTTTACGGCCGTCAACCGTGGTGCCTCACCAGCTTCGGGGACTACTGTCGGAGTAATGGGCCACGGGTAGCCTAACCCGAGTCCCTGAGCCTTTCAAGACTTTGGGCCGGCTTCGCCCCATGAGACTCCAGAATGAAGCACCGCCTTCCGGAGGCCGGCTGGCTCGAACGGCCAGCTGCCCGAAGGCGGCGAAGCACCAGCAGACGGCATCAAGGCGGGCCGACTCCTAGCAGACGGCCTCCAGAGAGGCCGGCTTCTAGCAGGCGGCCACCCGGTGCCCTCAAAGTCTGTGCCCCTCATCAAGAGGACAAGACAGGGTGATGCTACAGTGTAGCCCCTCACACCCGGATCCCAGATTAGCATGGCTATAGTGCCCCTTACTGGCGGAGATCTTCGCACGGCGCGGCGCTGTAGCCACTTCCCCTTTGACGCCACTCCTGACCGGTGGAGCCCTGTTCCCACGACGGCCTGTCGATACGGCCCGCGGGCGGCAGGCCCTACCAGGCAGAGAGAGCCCGAAAGACAGTGGAAGCTAGACCAGCCGGATCCACGGGAGGCCGGCCCCCAGCAGGCGGCCGGACCCTTCCTCAAGGTCTGTGTGCCATTAACCAGATAGGGCACAGTGTGGCTACAGTGATCTCCTGCCAAGCGGCGGGACTGTAGCCACGCTCCCCTCACCAAGCCTGCATCATTAGCATCACGACTACAGTAACCATCCACCAACCAGACCCGCCAGTGGCGGAAGGGGCTTGGTGGCTCCGTACCCGACTAGTCAGAGGCCCACCAGGTGGCGGGCCCCAGCTGCCGGCGGAGAAGCCGACGACCAGAGGCGCTGACGGCCGGGCCCTACACCCGGCCAAGTAACCATTGTACCCCTGGGGGGGTAGGCCTATATAAACCCCACAGGGCACCCATGCAAAGGGTCCCCTACCTGTTAGAACTAGACTCTTACCTAGAGGAAGAAGAGAGCTAGCCCTTCGTTATTCAACCTCTAGCACATAGCTCAAGGAGCACATTGTATTCACTAGTGCCTTAGTGATCATGCGGAGACCCTGCAGAGCAGGAGTAGGGGTATTATCTCCAAGGAGAGCCCCCAACCTGGGTAAAGTACACCGACGTTCGTGTCTACGCCCCATCCTGCTTTCAGGCACCGACGATGTTCTACTCGCTCCCACCATGATAAGCCATCCTTTGGCGTATGTCGACCCAACTCCTGAGAGGTAAGCAGGCCTCAACCCGTTGTGCACGACTGGCGTACCAGCCGGATGCAAGGCCAGTAAACTCGAGCTTCTATTCCATCAAGAGGCTCTCCCACATCGCTCTAGACCTCATGGTAATAGTGTAGGTGGTGCACGGAGGAGGAACGGAAGCAGACGTGGTGTTGTGAGGATGATGTCAGGCCATGTATAAATAGCGGGTGATACGTCTCCAACGTATCTGTAATTTTTGATTGTTCCATGCTATTATATTATCTGTTTTGGATGTTTATGGGCTTTATTTTATACATTATTATAATTTTTGGGACTAACCTACTAGCCGGAGGCCCAGCCCATATTCCTGCTTTTTTTGCCTATTTCAGTATTTCGAAGAAAAGGAATATCAAACGGAGTCCAAACGGAATGAAAACTTCGGGAGCGTGATTTTTGGAACGAACAAGATCCGGAGAGCTTGGAGTGCAAGTCAAGAAACAACCGGAGCCTCCACGAGATAGGAGGGTGCGCCCCTTGTAGGGTGCGCCCCCCTGTCTCGTGGGCCCCTCGGGCGTCCACCGACGCACTTCTTCCTCCTATATATACCTACGGACCCCGAAAACATCCAGGGGCACCACGAAACACAATTTCCACCACCGTAACCTTCTGTATCCGCGAGATCCCATCTTCGAGCCTTCGCCGGCACTCTGCCGGAGGGGGAATCGACCATGGAGGACTCTACATCAACATCCTTGCCCCTCCTATGAGTTGTGAGTAGTTTACTACAGACCTACGGGTCCATAGTTATTAGCTAGATGGCTTCTTCTCTCTTTTTGGATCTCAATACAATGTTCTCCCCCTCTCTTGTGGAGATCTATTCGATGTAATCTCTTTTTGCTGTGTGTTTGTCGAGATCCGATGAATTGTGGGTTTATGATCAGATTTATCTATGGATAATAATCGAATCTTCTCTGAATTCTCTTATGTATGATTGAGTTATCTTTGCAAGTCTCTTCGAATTATCGGTTTGGTTTGGCCTTCTAGATTGATCTTTCTTGCCATGGGAGAAATTCTTAGCTTTGGGTTCAATCTTGCGGTGTTCTTACCCAGTGACAGAAAGGGTTGCAAGACACGTATTGTATTGTTGCCATCGAGGATAACAAGATGGGGTATCATATTGCATGAGTTTATCCCTCTACATCATGTCATCTTGCTTAATGCGTTGCTCTGTTCTTATGAACTTAATACTCTAGATGCATGCTGGATACGGTCGATGTGTGGAGTAATAGTAGTAGATGCAGGCAGGAGTCGGTCTACTTGTTATGGACGTGATGCCTATATATATGATCATGCCTAGACAATCTCATAACTATGCGCTTTTCTATCAATTGCTCGACAGTAATTTGTTCACCCACCGTAATACTTATGCTCTCGAGAGAAGCCTCTAGTGAAACCTATGGCACCCGGGTCTATCTCTTATCATGTTTGCTTTCAATCTACTTTTATTTGCATCTTTATTTTTTTGCATCTATATTATAAAATACCAAAACTATATTATCTTATCATACTATCTCTATCAGATCTCACTTTCGCAAGTGGTCGTGAAGGGATTGACAACCCCTTTATTGCGTTGGTTGCGAGTTCTTAGTTTGTTTGTGTAGGCGCGTGGGACTTTTGAGGAGCCTCCTACTGGATTGATACCTTGGTTCTCAAAAACTAAGGGAAATACTTACGCTACACTTGCTGCATCACCCTCTCCTCTTCGGGGAAAACCAACGCTAGCTCAAGACGTAGCAGCGGGCATCGGCCGGCCCAAGTGATGGGGTGTGTCAATGCGGGCACCAGCGTTGGTTTCTCGGTGGTCGCACCTGTTTAATACCGGTAGGCCGACAGACTGGCAACCATTTTGAATGCTGTCGATAGCCATCCCATCTCTTCTAGTCACATCTCTCTGGTACTGAACATGCGCGGAGACCGGGATGCGGCATGGGGGTGCTCTCAGCCGGTACGCTGCTTCAATGCCGGCTCCGGCCACTGGTTGCATCCGCTCTGGACCGACATGAATGCGACGCAGAGAGCGGAGGTGCATTTGCGCAGGAGAGGGTGCGGGCGCGGGAGATGATTTTGGATCGGACCGGGTTGTTGGAAGTGTATGTGCGGTGGTCTGGACGCCCACAAAACTCCCACTGGTTTGTGTCTGGTTTGTGGATATCAGACAACCATACGCGTCCGTGGACATAACGGATACCATGTTAGATGGCAAATTGCGTCTGGACAACTCAAGTCAAACATTTACAAACGATTTGAGGGTCGCGTTGGAGTTTCACACAGCACTCGCATTTGTGTTAGATTGTAAATGTAATATACTCACGATATTCCCCATCTTAACACAGAAGATAAGAAACTTGCGTATTCTTGAGAAAACAAAGTTTTAATGTAGTATGGAGATTAGTCATGAGGCTATCTGTTCTATGCATATACACCCTATGGCTTAAAGGATTATGGATTATAGCCCTTGGTTATCAATATATGGCCTTTCAAAATGTGCATCAATCATCAAATTTTGAGTTGCTACATTTAAGCCATCATGCTAAATGTAAATAGTATTTAACCATCAGGCTAACTATTTGTGGCATATGAAGCTATTTTCTCATAATAAGCAATAAATTTTTTTGCGATTGCATATGTTACCACAGAAATACAGTTGCAGAAGCATATATTTCTTTACACTCGACACTATACCCTCTGAAATTAGAGCATATTATGTATGTTTGCCTCAGCATTCATTATACCATGTCATTTTAATACAACAACTATATTTTACAATTGAAAACGATGTTTTCATTTAAATCTTAGAGAAATTCAAATAAGAATTATAAAATTTCATACTTAATACAACAAGCCCTAATTTTATTTGTGAATCACGAGGTATTGGTTGTATCTACCGCACCATTTGCAGATTATTCACCACTACTGTCAGGTCTACATCTTGTAATTTTAACAAGATGACTACCTTTAAAAATATCTTTAAATTACTAATATTATAATAAATACAAGGTAATCCTACATGAACAAGTCGTTCGACCATTTCAAACGACTTTTGTGCAAGGAAGAAATAAACTCAGCGGAGTAGTAGTCCTATATAAGACAGTTCACGACATGCATAAAAAAACATGAGTGGAGTAATTTTATAGATTCATATTGAAAAGCCTATGACAAGGTCAAATGGTCATTGCTTCAACATGCTCTGAGAATGAAATGATCCTCAGATAAATGGCGCTACTGGATTCAAAATTTTGTTAGTGAAGGTGGTGTGGCTGTCAGTGTCAATGATGACGTAGACATTACTTTTAGAAAAAAAAAGAACAGTTTCATGATGACCCCATGTCTTTAATGTTATTTAACATTGTTGTTGACATGTTGGCCTTGATTGTACCAAGAAAGACAGACAGATTGCAGGAGGAGTGCAACACCTTTTGAGTGGTAGCCACTTTATTCTGCAATATGCCGGTGATAAAATTATTTTTATGGAACATGACCTGGATAAGTCTCGAAACCCGAAGCTCTTGCTTTCAGCGTTTGAGCAAATGTCGAGCCTTGAAATTAATTTCCATAAAAGCGAATTATTCTACCTTGAAGATGCCAGTGAGGCGGCGATCGATTACCCTCGCCTGTTTGGTTGTGCACAAGGCAAATTCCCGATTAAATATTTGGAAATTCCAATTCTATCGATGTGTCACTAACAGAGAGTGGAAACATGTAGATGAGCGCTTAGAGAACGGTTGAATAGTTGAAAAGGCAAGTTGCTCTCTATTGGAGGACTGATCTTGATCAATTTTGTCCTCACAAATATGGTTTTCTGTATGCTTTTTCACTCCCGAAAGAGGTTTTGTAAATACTGGATTATTTCAGATCCAGATTCTTTTGACAAGAAGACAGTGAAAGAAAAAATTACAGGACGACCAAATGAAGTTTGGTTTGTAGGCCAAAAGACCAGGGTGGCCTTGTCATTGCAAACCTGTGGGTCAAGAATAACGCCTTAATTAGTAAATTGTTATTCAAACTACTTACGTGGGATGGTGTTTGGCTAACTCTATTTGCAATAAATATTTAGGGCAAAAAGTCACGTCTCGGGTCTACTTTTGGGTTGGTTTAATGACGGCAAAGAGACATTTTCCCGCTTTGGATGCTTCATGATAAAGATGGGTTAGAGATTCATTTATGGGAGAACAACTCTGTAGGCAATGCCAGCCTCTGAGCATAATATACAACTTTACACCACATCATTGGTGATAAGATTGATAATCTTGAGCAGGCGATTAGTTCATTCTTTCCAACTCTGTCTTTCAGGCGGGATTTGATTGGCCCCCGTCTTATATCATGGTAAAATGTTTAATTAACCTAATAGAAGGACGAGATGTGTTTCGTTGAAATCTCAGTACATCTGTGTCATTCACAGTTAACTCTATTAACCATGTGCTCATGCATTCAGAGATCCCAATGAATAATGACAAGAAAATTTACAAGTGAAAGATTTCATTAGAAGTTAAAATCTTCGTGTGGTATCTTCATAAGGGAGTTGTGCTATCAATTGGCAAGGTATTAAGAAGTGTGGTTTTTGCACACACGATGAGACAAACAAACAGCTCATTTTTCGGTGCAAGTTTGTGTGTTCTACATGGTCAGTCTTTCAAACGGTGTCCAATTTATATGCACCCACAAGTGCTGCCAATATTTTTGGTCATTGATTGGCTGGTATTCAAATAGGTTCAAAATGCTAATAAGGGTGAAAGCGTATGCCTTATTATGATCGGTTTGGCCATGTAGAAACGATTCATTGTACGCACCCACTTCATATGCGGTCTAGGTAAATCGAATGAAGTATCATGTTCAAAGTTGTGTGTATGTGGTTGGGGTGGATGCTCAGCGAGATTTTTACCCAACATGGATGTTAGCATATTCTCTAGATTGGTTCGTCACCTTCTTCGACATAGGCATAACGTTGATCCTATATGACTCTATTGTTGCCCATATATTGGATTTTTTTTTTAATTTTTTAAGCTGTTGATGTTTGACTGTGTGCATTCTTACTCATGTAGAGCCAGGGTGTTTCTCGCCCTTTATGGAAAAGGGGAATAAATGTTGTATTGATTTCTTGTTACCATAAAAACAACAATTTGGCACATTTAAATACCTAATATTCAAACTTCCAACGAAGTCTAGTTACAAGTTACATGACACCTCCCCGCAAAAAAAAAGTTACATGACACCACACCACTCTTGCATCTCCTTTCCTTCCTCAGGGAAACCAGGACGCTACTAATCGCATGAACGGCCACATACCAACTGAATCAGATAGGACAATCAAGTATCCCCTAATTAACCACGCATAGCAATTACATGATTAAGCTATCGGAACAATCCACGCCATTTTGAACACCTCCTGTGCCCTAGCTCCTGAAATTATTCATCCGTGGTAGATGACAACGAGCAGCCGCAGAGAGACTGCAAGACGCTCTTCTTCACGCCGTTGCGACCAACCATTTTCCCTTGCTTCCACCCGAGATGGACCGATGCCTCTGCAACCTGAAAATGCTCCAAAAATTTGCTCCTGGTACAACAGAGAATTCCTGGCATAAGTTACCAACTCACCATCGACAGAAATATAGAAAGTTTATATACTGATTTCTGTAGCAGAGAGCATGCATCTTTCCATCTGTCGTTGGCACCGCCACAACAAGGAAAAGGAAGGGAACATACCTGAGAACACAGGAAGGCCCTTGCTTCGATTATGATGCTAGTCTCATGGGAAATTGAAAGGTACGAAATGCAAGAATTTTTCGCAACAGAGCCGCTCCAACAACGATCGTCGTCAGCAGAATCAAGGAGGAAGCCCGCCTATGGGAGCTTGCTAGAGCCAAGCATTTGAGCCTACTTATGTTGCAAGAGTAGAACTATATTTTCCCGCTTTGAGGCATATGTCTAAACCTTCTTCTTAATTAATGAAAATGATAAATCTTTTGCCTTGTTTAAAAAATAATAATACTTGAGAATAGCAGCTGCTTCGAATAGCTAATTAAGCGAACCAGGGTTCGTGCCTATGGTTGATGTGAATAAGAACAAGTACAATAAGGTACAGTCAACAGGTTGTGAAGAGTAAAGTAATATTTTTATACTTAGTTGAAGGAGAGAGGATATGAAAGAAAATGTAAGCAGGCTCTCATGCAAGAGCTAGCTGCAGCATGTGCTCCTAAGCACTATATGAAAGTGGAATGTGGGTCATGTATTAATAAAGTAGCACATACTTATAACTAATTGCTATATATTTTGGCTACAAGGTTGACTATAGACTTTTTTTTGAAAAGGGGGTTTGCCCCGGCCTCTGCATCAGAACGATGCATACAGCCATATTATTGATAATCAAAAGGTCCAACATAAGTCTTGAGGTCTCAAACAAAAGGAAAAAAAAGCTCAGAAAGAGCATGAATGCAAAAACAGGATAGTCACAACCGGCAGGCAAAACATAAGATAGGAAACTAAACACTTATCCTATTACATGACCGCCATCCAAACCGGTTGAAGATAGCCCGTGCTACCGTCTTCCATCGGATAGATCTAGTAACCAAATGCTCCCTGGCCTTCGTCAAAGTGAGTAGCGATCACATACGGATGAGTGTAGTGGCCCGGGAAATAACCAGCAAGAAATGAATATTTGTTGTTCTGTTAAAAACCAAGTCGTTTCTGCAGTTCCAAACTGCCCATAATAAAGCACATACTCCCACATGGATATGTCTCGCTGTTTCTGCATCAATCCCATCTAGCCACGTCCCAAATAACGTGTTGATAGAATTCGGAGGAGTAATATTAAAAGCTATGTGGACCGACCTCCACAATTTTTTTGCCAATGGGCAGTCAAGAAAGAGGTGTTTGATTGATTCATCACTATCACAGAAACTACATCTTTTAGATCCAGTCCAGTTGGGTTCCGTCAAATTGTCCTTAGTTAGAATGACTTGTTTGTGGACAAACCACATAAACACTTTGATTTTTAAAGGCGCTTTGACTTTCCAAACATGTTTCAAATGAGGAATAGCGCTAGTGTTCATAATATCCAAATACCTGGATTTAACCGAAAACTCACCATTCTTAGCTAGTTTCCAGTGCAACTGATCGGGTTGTTGAGAAAGGTGGACATCCATCAATCTTCTCACAAGATGGAGCCATGCTTCCTAACGGTTTCCTGCTAGCGTCCTCCTGAATTGAATATTAAGACGATTGGACTGTAATATTGTTGCAACGTAAGTGTCTCTTCGCTGAACGATATTATAGAGAGAAGGATATTTGAGTGCAAAGGGGCGCCTCCCCTAGCCATGTATCCTCCCAGAATCTTGTGGAAGTACCATTTTCAACTACAAATTTTGTCCTATTAAAAAAGACTAATTTCACTCTCAGCAGTCTCTTCCCAAAAGGTGAATCAGTCGGTCTACCGTCACCTGGGACAAGGTTTTGGACTGAAGGTACTTATTACGCAGAATCTGGGCCCATGTGGCATCCATCTCTATATATAACTTACACAACCATTTACTGAGAAGACATTTGTTCTTTACCTCTAAATTTTCAATGCCTAGACCCCCTTGATCTTTCGGCGTACAAATGATATCCCACTTAGCGAGTCTGTATTTTTCGTCTTAATTCATCGCTGTGCCAGAAGAAGAGCGATTGATAGAAATCTAGCCTTTTTCGTACTCCAACTGGTACTTCAAGAAAGGAGAGGAGAAACATAGTCATACTTGTGAGAACCAAACTAATCAGAATCAGTCGTCCTCCGTATGACATAAGCTTGCCCTTCCAGCAGCTGGTCAGTTTTTTTTTTCAAATCGATCTTCAATGCACTTCCACTCCTTGTTGGAAAGCTTGTGATGGTTGATTGGTATACCAAAATACGTGAAGGGTAAAGACCCCAATTCGCACCCACACAATTCCTTGTAAGCTTCGTGTTCTTCTTTAGCTCTTCCAAAGCAGAACAATTCACTTTTATGGATGTTAATCTTTAACCCCGATAATTGTTCGAACAAGCACAACATCAGCTTCATGTTTCTAGCTTTAGCTAAATCATGCTCCATGAAGATGATAGTATCATCAGCGTACTATAGGATAGACACTCCTCCGTCAACTAAATGAGGAACGAAGCCACCTACCTAGCCATCATCCTTAGCCCTTCCTATTAGGATTGTCAACATGTCAACGACTATGTTGAATAGAATCGGTGACATCGGATCTCCTTGTCTCAGACCCTTGTGCGTATCGAAGTAATGACCTATGTCATCATTCACCTTGATTCCAACACTCCCTTTTTGCGTGAAAGAATCTGCCTGGTCCCTCCAGACCTGATCGAATCCTTTCATACGCAAGGCCTGCATGAGAAATGGCCATTTTACCTTGCCGTACGCCCTCAAAAACCACTTTGAAAACCACCCCATCTAGTTTTTTCGTGTGGATTTCATGAAGCGTTTCATGTAGGACCACAACCCCTTCTAGGATGTTTCTGTCTGGCATGAAAGCAGTTTGAGACGACTGTACCATAGAATGCACAATCTGTGTAAACCTATTAGTCCCAACTTTGGTGAAAATTTTAAAGCTGACATTAAGAAGACAGATCGGCCTAAATTGCTCAGTCCTCATGGCCTCTGTTTTATTAGGAAGCAAAGTAATTGTTCCGAAGTTCAAGTGAAACAACTGCAACTGTCCCGAGAATATATCCTGGAACATCGGGAGCAAGTCCCCCTTAATGATGTGCCAACACTTTTTTATAAAACTCCACCAGAAAACCATCCGGTCATGGAGCTTTATTATTCTTCATTTGTAAAATTGCTTCAACCACCTCTTTCTCCGAAATGGGGCTGTCAAAATATCGTTCTCATCCACTGCTAGTTGAGGAACATCCTCAACCCTCGACTCATCCAAGGATACAAAATTATCCTCGGGA
Organism: Triticum dicoccoides; assembly: GCF_002162155.2. Lineage (NCBI taxonomy): Eukaryota > Viridiplantae > Streptophyta > Magnoliopsida > Poales > Poaceae > Triticum > Triticum dicoccoides. The sequence goes on from NC_041391.1 coordinate 622,865,975, forward strand.
GGCCCAAACAGCTGCTTATAGTAATTGGTGATATATACTTTTAGGTTCTCCTGTCCTAAAATCGTCCCCTCATATTGCTCAAGCTGAAAGATTCTCTTCTTTCGATGCTTGCCATTCAAAATTATATGGAAGAATTGTGTGTTATCATCCCCTTGGACGATTTTGCGAACTTTAGCTCACAGTGCCCACTTCAATTCCTCCTCATGAAGCAGTTCTTTCAATCTTATTTCCGCCTCCACTTTAGTTTCTAGCTCTCTGGTATCTATAATGATGGAGGACTCGGCTTTTAAATCTAGGGATTGAATAAGTAAAAGGAGCCTTTCCTTCTCAGCCTTATATATCCCACTCAGGTGTTTGGCTCAACCACGTAAGAACTGCCTTAAATGCCTAATCTTATTCTGCCATCTCTCAACATTCGATCTCCCTCCTGAATCTTTAGTCATTCTCTTGCTATTAGATCCAGGAACCCTTCTCTTTCAAACCACGCTAATTCGAAAGAAAATGTATTCTTGTTCCCCACATGCGTTGCCTCTCCCGAGTCAACTAATAATGGGTGTGGTCAGAGATCGCGCGAGAGAGTGCTTGGACCGTCACGAGGGGAAACTTCTGCTCCCATTCCTTGCTTTGCTTAATTTGCTTGGTCTCTTTCTCAACTCTCGACTTAGGCACCACGCAGCACATGTGCCTAGTTTTACTTGTTCGTCTTCGCCCCAGTTCATCCTATGCCTGCTGCCCTTGCTTGGGTTGGAACTACATGAATATTATATATTGGGTTGGCTATAGATGGCATGGCACTTTCTTATGGCCAACAGTTGACTATACTATTAACCATGCTCTGAGCAGCACTTCCAAATGCCTATTTATAGAAGTCACATACTCACACTAACACAAGCAGTTGGGTCCACTACATGTCATTCTTGCGGTGTACCTACATCAGACTTTACTAGGAAAAGAACATGGAAAGAAAATCCAGGAAGGGTTCCTCCCTGCTCCCCCCGCCGCCGCCGGCCACCCTTGCCCCCACCCGCCGGCGCCGGCCGCCGGCGCGGGCGCCCCCAGCCTACCTCCCTCTCCCCCT
>NC_041391.1:622867300-622887924 GCF_002162155.2 Triticum dicoccoides
GGAGCGCCCCCTGCCCTCCTCCCCGCCTTGACCCCTCCTCCTCCATCTCCCTTCGCCACCGCCGGCGTGCCCGGGTGGCGCTGGCGGCGGCGGACATCCCTTCCCCACACGCCTGGAGCGGGAGTCAGAGCTCCCTCCTGCTCGGCGGCGGTGCTGCTCGGCTCGCGGCGGTGGGGCCTGGTGGTGGAGTTCCCGGGCCTCGGGTGCTCTCGATGCGGCGGCGTGGTCATTGGCTGCGGGGCGGCGCGGTGGCCAGCTGGCTGGCGACGCCCGCTCGGCCTAGATCTGGGCCCTTTCGGGCCCCATCTGGGCTGGGGCGCGAAGGCGTAGCCCCCTGGTGATGAGGCGAGGCGGCCGTGGATGCGTTGGTGATGGCTTCGGCGGCCGGCGTGCTGCAGCGTGGCTGCAGGGACTATCCGGACCCATTGGGGTCCAGTCGGGCCGATGGTGGCCTGGCAAGTCCATGTCGCTATGTACGTTCGGCTCCGCGCGGCAGTGGAGGTTGTTCCCTCCTGTCGGTGGCGTTGTAGTTGCCACCGAGCCCGATGTCTTCTCGTCCTACCTCCAGGTCTCGTGTTGGTGACCTCAGTGAGAAGGTGAATATGGTGTCATATCCGTGGTGGCACAGGCTGGTGGGCGGCATGTTGGGCGGTGCGCTTCCATTAGTCTGGGGTGGCGGTGGTGGTTTCGGTGCGGGAGAAATCTTTGGCGGCTCGTTCTCCACCAGCGCGGCTGCGCCGTGGGCGTTGCCGGACCTTTTGAGGGGCGTCACTGATACCCCTTCCCCACTGCCATCCGCGTACCGAGGAAACCCTAGGACTTGTCCGGGCAGCAGCGTCATCATCGTCGCATTTCTTCATGAAGATATTGTTTGTACGCGAGGCTTCGGAGTGCTTGGCGGGCGGTGGTACTTCTTCGGAGGGTGCAGCGGGTGTCGGCCATCTATGCTTAGTTGAGCTACCGGCGTCGACATTTGTTTCTTTGTTCTTTCTTTCTCTCTTTTTTCTTTTGGGCTTGTTTGTGCTGCAGCCCCAACAAGCTAGTTGTATCGGTTGGATGTTGCTTTATAATCTAAAGCGGGGAAAACCCTTTTTCGTAAAAGAAAATCCAGGGGAGTCAATGTCGCTCTCCAGGGGGGGCGGCACGAGCGAACCCTAGCCCCCACCGACCCGTCCCTCGCATCTGCAGCCCGCGGCCTGGCCGCTGCTGGAGGAGGCCGACAGGCAAAGCCCGCCTCGGAGGACGGTAGCGGCAGGGCAGTCTTCTCCTCATGGCGGTGCTTTGCCCTGGATGGCGTGGCCTGCTTGCGGCGTGGCGGCGGAAGCCGGCAAGGTGGATCCGGCAGTGAACCTCTCGTCAGCGCGGCGAGGAGGTTTTGCGTGGCTGATCGGGGTCGCGCGCGAGGGATTCAGGTCATCTGGATCAATCTCGCGTTGGCGCCTTCGTCTTCAGCCGGCGCGGTCTGGGCGGCGACCCTGGCTTGCAGCGGCAGGCGTTTCCCCCATGGCCAGTGGGTTGAGTCGTTGGCTGGCCTGGCCGGGTGTTGGGTGGCGGCGGTTGTTGCGGATCTGGCGTCCCGGCCAGATCCGTCGTGATTCGGATATGGCCGGCCGGCAATGCGTGATGGGGTCGGGGTGAGGCGGCCGGAGGTCCTCAACCGGCTTTCCGATGACACCATACTTCTACATGGCGAGGGTGTGCTTGGATCCAGTCAGTGGCGAGATCGTGGTGGCGCTACTTCCGGCGAAAATCGCGCCGACTTCGGTCATGGCGGACGATGACGGCGTCACCGACGCCCCTGTTGAGGCATCGTCGTTGCAAATTGCGTCAACATGATCGGGATGTTCCAAGGGAAACCCTAGATCTGGGTCTACCGGATCGGACGATGACAACGCCTTCGATGGCGTGCTCCCTCCTGAGGGCATCGTTTTGGAATAGGAGCTGGCTGGAGGGGACGAGGAGGAGCGGTGTTTCGTCTACCGCAAGACCGACGACGGATCCCGGCGGCATGGCGCTGCGGAGTTTCGGCGATGGGGCGTGTGTGGAAGGACTCGCGCAGGAGGACGACGTTGTCTGGCGTCGTGGTGGCATCGATGGCAGAGAGATCTGGCACGGTAGATGCAACAGTACAACTCTGAAGATGGATTAGTGGCAGGTGGCTGCGGCAGCCTCATACCCGGCAGCCGTCCTGTTGAGGAGTGCGCCGGACTGATGGGTGCCCCATACCCGGCAGGCGTCCTGGTTGGGACCCCAGGTCTTAGATGTTAGGTTTGGCTGCGAGGTCTGTTTGGTATTAGGTCCAGACTATCAGCATCCCTACATCAACTGGATAGGAGTAGCGACTGATGTTGCCTAGACGATGGCTTTAGTCTTACTGTTGTGTAACTTTGTAAGGTCTTATGTGAATAATTAATAAAGTGGTTGTATGCATCGTCGAGATGCAGAGGCCGGGGGTCCTCCTCCATTTCTAAAAAAAAAGAGGAGTCAATGTGGAGTGCTCTGCTCATAGTAGTACTCCAAGTCACACAACCAAAGATACTTGGGTTGCACGTACCTGGAAAAGTACATGAACAATCACAAAATAAAAAATGCTAAATTGGACTTAGTTTGCGCTTGTCATAGAATGTTCAGTGAAAAATGCTCGCCAAATCTTGCCAAGTACTCCATATTCTGCTCGCGTTAGCTACTTTATTATTGTCTCCGGTACTTGACCAGTGACCAGTGTTAGAAGTGAAAACTAACTTCAAAATGACTTCTGAAGGACTTGACTTCTTTCTGTTAACAATTCTGACGCTTTCGTGTGACGCTGTCAGTCAGTATGAGCGTATGACCACGACTGATAGTTTATAATTTTAACATGGCTCCCAGATTTGACGCCTTCAATGTTCAATCATTCAACGATTTACTGGTCGGCACCCATGCGACACAATTCGTTAGGCCGCATATAGTACGCGTAAACGGAGACTGAAATACTGAGAATGGTTCGTGTGTGTAGCTGTCCGTTGAAAGCTAGCGAAGCTCCCATGACTGAAGCATCGAATGTTTACGCATCCGCTTGAAACGGTTCAACTTCAACCACTGCTAATGATGCACGTAAAGGAAATCAATGTTCGACGCAAATTAAACTGACGCGGTTCACCCTTGCAGCGTCCAATTGGAAATGGATGAGACCCATATGCCAAAACATTGTTCATTTCAACATGGAAGTTTCTTCGCCAGGTGCGACATATGGTCATCCTTGGATGTTGTCGGATGGCAACCAGACGTGTAGGTCTCCTTTTGTTTACAGAAATTTTGTCGAAATTCTGAAGGATAGAAATTCTATATGAATTTTTTTTAAGCCCTTTGGTTTGTAGGAATGAATTTATATTCCATAGGTAGTATAGGAACCAATCCTTCACATTTCAAAGTAAAAAAACATTAAGCTAGACCCAATGAAAAAAATTAATATCCTATAAATCGAATGGCATCTATTTTCATATGAAAATTGAGATACATGTCATCTTATTTTTTAGATTTTTCTATTCGCGCAATACTCCTATCCTATGAACCAAAGGAGGCCTTAACCTCTCTGCCTTGACGGGTTACACGAAGCCTCAGGAAGCTAACGAGATCTTAGGAAGCCGAGCTTCGCTTCTTCTGTCTCGTTTTGGTTCATTCCAAATCTCGCAGGGTTCACACGCATGACAAGTAAACAAAACAAGTTATGCGAGATTTATTTTTGAATCTGATCACATGACACTCGTTTACATGCTCCTTGCTGCAGAAGAAGCTAGCCTGACACAACTACACCACTAGAAACCAATTCAACCAAACAACTTGGCAATATCTAATCACATGCACCTTTCTTTAACTCAACATCAAGCTACTTCTGGCGACCTATATTAAAGACTCTCATTTATGGTGAACCACAGCCACAGAGGAGCTGCCAGATGCTCTTCCGATCTTAATTAGTTGCTGGTCTGAGGCGACCCACAGCCGCAGAGGAGCTGCCAGATGCTCTTCTTGACGTTGTTGGGGTTGCGCTTTCCCATTCTGAAATGCTCTTCAACAGATCTCCGAGCGACACAGGATGAAATGCTCCAAGATGACGATCCTGAAAAACAAGAGAGTAGCAACATGGTAAGCATAAACCATGGTTGGCCGGAAGTTCAGACAACTGTACAATCCCACCACTCTGAACCTACCTGAAAATACAACTCTGGAATCAGTTAGGCTACACAACAAGCTCGGTAGCTCTGTGGTGCAACCGTGCAGGCATGCCGGCCTATTTATAGGAAAACTCTTGGTCGTCATATTACTAGGAAAACTTACCGGAAATCCACGAGAATATTCAGGGAAGAATGACTGAATGAGTCCAGAATTTGAACTTGAAATTTGGACCCCAGCAGAAACTTCAGTGACACTTACCACTTTACCAGGGGTTATAGCTTAATGAGATCTCTAGTTTAATTAGTGGGAGTCCTGCTCCTGCATCGTGTACACACACAGTCAGCATAAAACGATTCTAAGACAGTCCAAAAATGTTTTAGTGCAGCACCTGCTTGTGCAAGTCAAATTCCAGTTGTTAATTTCTACATATAATTTTATTTGGAAAAGAAAGATATTTACCGCTTGGTGTGAGCGGTTCGATGTCTCAAAAAAAATCAACAATGGAAAAGAAATATATTTTTTGATTGCTTGCAAAATTATCTAGGTGATAAGCTCGCACAAGGATGCAAAACTGTTACTCCCTCAGTAAACTAATATAAGAGCGTTTAGAATACTAAAGTAGTGATCTAAACGCTCTTATATTAGTTTACAGAGGGAGTACTATTTAACCACAATTTTTAAGATACAATTGTAATTGGCAGGTTAATTACTGGGAAATTCTCCATAAAAAATTCGAAACTTCGATGCTGACGTGTAAATTGAAAAGACGGAGGCCGCTGCTTGTTCCTGGGGTTGCTTCAGTTCAAGAGAAAAAGGTAAATTTACACAAAATTTGGTGAAGAACAACTGAGAGTGCACTACTGGTTGGAGCGTTTAAGTTAGGACCGAGCTTTCTCTGGGAGCGTTTTTTCCAGCGAATGCCCAATTTGCCATGCCAAACCAACTAAAATTGTTATAACTAGAAAATTGCCAAGTTTTGTAGAAAAATTGCCATGAATCACGTTTTAAAAACTGAAAAATTACGACGTTTCGTTGAAAAATTGACGTTTGTTCGATCGTGATCACACGGCTTTGAGGGCATTCCCTAGAACCTCTCTCCCAGGGAACTTTCCCCAATTATTTTTTCTGTTAAGGCATTTCCAACCGATCCATTATCCGGCGTTAGAGGAGTAAAAAGACGGTTTTACTCCTCTAACGAGCTCCCTCGGCGACTCAGGGGCTCTCCAACCCTAGGCGTCGCCGCATCCCTCTCCTCCTCCCTTCCTCGCGCTGTCGCCGGGTGACGCACCCGTGTGGCAGACGGCGGCGGCCGGGGGACTTCCTCTCCCTACTCCCCTTCCTCTGCGGGCGGCGGATCTAGGCGGCAGGCGGCGGTGTCCTGCGGCGCTCGTGGTCGGCCGCGAGGTGGCAGAACTCGGCGAGCGGTGGCGGGGCGTGGCGCGTGCGGTGGCGGGCCTCGGCAGGCGGTGGCAGGCGTTGGGCTCGCGGCGGCGCGCCGGTGTGTGCAGGTGGCGGCGGTCCCTGTGCGCGGTCAGCGGCTCTCCCTTTCCGACCCGGACGATGCGGGGGGTGGCGGCCCGTCCTGGCCGGCGATCTGGACATGGTGGGGCCGGTGGCTCGCTGGTCTACCAAAGATCCAGGGGCATCATCATCTCTGACTCGATCTGCTTTCGTTCGTGCTAGCTACGGTACAGGGAGACCGTCGTCATCTCCCGGTGCTGGCTACATGGATCTCACGGCGACAACTGGACCCTTGGTCTAGTCTTCAACAGAGAAGGTGGCGGTCCGTGCATAATAAGCAGATGGAGTTCTTCGAACAGATCTGGGTGAAAACCTGCTCTTGGCTAGATGCCAAAGCCGGCGCTGGCGGCGCTCTACGGTGTCGTTCCCTTCTTGAAGGCATCGCCGTGGAGAAGTTCTAGACTATGATTTGCTACCTCTGGGGGAAACCCTAGATCGATAGATCAGAAGACGGCGGCGCATTTATTTCGTTTCCCCCTTGGGCGCGTCTTTTTTGGATGTGTACGCGGGCTCGTGGGACCAGTGAACGACGTCTTTGGTGGAGCGGTGTTTCATCATGCACATTGATGGTGACAGATCTCGATGGCATGGCGCTCTGGATATTAGGCGTCTGATGTGCGCTGATGGACTCGCGCAGGAGGGTGACGCTGTCTGGCGTCGTGGTGGTTTCGACTGCAGCTAGACCAGTCAAGGTAGATGCAGCAGTATAGTTCTGAAGATGGATTGGTGGCAGGTGGCTACAGCGGCATCATACCCGGCAGGCGTCCTGTTTGAGGAGTGCCCGGGCTGGTGGTGCCCCATACGCGAGAGGCGTCCTGGTTGGAACCTTAGGTCTTAGATGTTAGGTTTGGTTGCGAGGTCTGTTTGGTACACACCATATATCACCCTACCTAAACAACATTCCTTCAAGACTACAATTAACTGGAGTGCAGAAGCTTCGACGAACTATACCCCTGACGGTCAACTACATTACATAGACAGAGACCAACAACACTAGCACTTCCATCTACCTCAAAAGAAAAAAAACACTTCAGACAGAGTTGGTCTCATTTAATCTTTGGTGCTGGATGAGGAGAAGCAGCCGCAGATGAGCACCAGGATGCTCTTCTTCACACCGTTGTGGTCACCCATCCTTCTGACAGATGATCCTCATAAAATCAGAGATTTTTTTTAAAGCGGAGGCAAAAGATTTGCCTCATCTATTAATTAAGCAGAAGAGAATTGCCCGTTAATTAACGAAAAACCAGGCGAAAACCGTCACAATCCGCTGAGCGGCACACATAGAATAATCCATACATCCCTTTCTGAAGAGGGCCTCGTCGAGTGATGACCCACAAGTGTAGGGGATCTATCGTAGTCCTTTCGATAAGTAAGAGTGTCGAACCCAACAAGGAGTAGATGGAAATGACAAGTGGTTTTCAGTAAGGTATTCTCTGCAAGCACTGAAATTGTAGGTAACAGATAGTTTTGTGATAAGATAATTTGTAGTGGATAACAAGCAATGAAAGTAAATAAGGTGCAACAAGGTGGCCCAATCTTTTTTGTAGCAAAGGACAAGCCTGGACAAGTTCTTATAACGAGAAAAGCGCTCCCGAGGACACATGGGAATTATCGTCAAGCTAGTTTTCATCACGCTCATATGATTCGCGTTCATTACTTTGATAATTTGATATGTGGGTGGACCGGTGCTTGGGAACTGCCCTTTCTTGGACAAGCATCCCACTTATATTAACCCCTATTGCAAGCATCCACAACTACAAAAGTAGTATTAAGGTAAACCTAACCATAGCATGAAACATATGGATCCAAATCAGCCCCTTACGAAGCAACTCATAAACTAGGGTTTAAGCTTCTCTCACTCTAGCAATCCATCATCTACTTATTACTTCCCAATGCCTTCCTCTAGGCCCAAATAATGGTGAAGTGTCATGTAGTCGACGTTCACATACCACCACTATAGGAAAGACAACATACATCTCATCAAAATATCGAACGAATACCAAATTCACATGACTACTAATAGCAAGACTTCTCCCATGTCCTCGGGTACAAACGTAACTACTCACAAAGCATGTTCATGTTCATAATCAGAGGGGTATTAATATGCATTAATGATCTGAACATATGATCTTCCATCAAATAAACCAACTAGCATCAACTACAAGGAGTAATCAACACTACTAGCAACCCACAAGTACCAATCTGAGGTTTTGGTACAAAGATTGGATACAAGAGATAAACTAGGGTTTGAGAGGAGATGGTGCTGGTGAAGATGTTGATGGAGATTGACCCCCTCCCGATGAGAGGATCGTTGGTGATGACGATGGTGATGATTTCCCCCTCCCAGAGGGAAGTTTCCCCGACAGAACAGCTCTGCGGAGCCCTAGATTGGTTCCGCCAAGGTTCCGCCTCGTGGCGGCGGAGTTTCGTCCCGTAAGCTTGCTTATGATTTTTTCTAGGGTAAGAGACTTCATATAGAAGAAGATGGGCACCGGAGGGCTTCTAGGTGGCCCACGAGGCAGGGGGCGCGCCCAGGGGGTAGGGCGCGCCCCACCCTCGTGGGTGGTGGGTGGTCCCCCTCAGGTATTTCTTCCGCTGAATATTTTTATTAATTCCTAAAATGACTTTTGTGGAGTTTTAGGACTTTTGAAGCTGTGCAGAATAGGTCTCCAATATTTGCTCCTTTTCCAGCCTAGAATCCCAGCTGCCGGCATTCTCCCTCTTCATGTAAACCTTGTAAAATAGGAGAGAATAGCCATAAGGATTGTGACATAACGTGTAATAACAGCCCATAATGTAATAAATATCGATATAAAAGCATGATGCAAAATGGACGTATCAACTCCCCCAAGCTTAGACCTCGCTTGTCCTCAAGCGGAAGCCGATATCGAAAAATATGTCCACATGTTTAGAGATAGAGGTGTCGATAAAAATAAAATACAGACATGAGGGCATCATGATCATTCTTATAACAACAACAAATATATATTTTGTCACGTGATTCCTTATGCTCAAGTAAAAATCTATTCAAAATGTCAGGTATGATTCAGAAACTTCATCGAGAACTAACAAACTATAATCTCAGTCATTGAAGCAATTGCAATTTATCATAACATAAGAAAGAGTCAATAATAGAGTTTTTCAGCAAGTCCACATATTCAACTATCATTTAGTCTTTCACAATTGCTAACACTCACGCAATACTTATGGTTATGGAGTTTTAATCGGACACAGAGAAAGATAGGGGCTTATAGTGTTGCCTCCCAACCTTTTACCTCAAGGGTAATGTCAACAATAATAGTTCATGCTAACTTACATCCAACTGGATATATATATCAGGATCTTTCCAACACGTGGTGCTTGCCAAAGGATAAAATGTAAAAAGGAAAGGTGAAGATCACCTTGACTCTTGCATAATGTAAAAGATAGGCCCTTCGCAGAGGGAAGCAGAGGTTTTCATGTGCTTTTAGGGTTGGATGCATGAAATCTTAATGCAAAAGAATGTCACTTGCCACTTGTGATATGAACCTTTATTATGCAGTCCGTCGCTTTTATTACTTCCATATCACAAGATCATACAAAGCTTATTTTCTCCACACTAATAAGTCATACATATTTAGAGAGCAATTTTTATTGCATGCAACATGACCACTTACTTGAAGGATCTTACTCAATCCATAGGTAGGTATGGTGGACTCTCATGACAAAACTGGGTTTAAGGATATTTGGAAGCACAAGTAGTATCTATACTTGGTGCAAGGAATTTGGCTAGCATGAGGGGGAAAGGCAAGCTCAACATGTTGGACGATCCATGAGAATATACTTTAACTAAGATGGGAGAAAATATAACCCATTATGTTGTCTTCCTTGTCCAACGTCAACTCTTTAGCATGTCATACTTTAATGAGTGCTCACAATCATAAAAGATGTCCAAAAAAGTGTATTTATATGTGAGAACCTCTCTTTCTTTATTACTTCCTATTAATTGCAACGATGACCAAAACTACGTTTGCCAACTCTCAACAACTTTTAATCATCATACTCTCTATATGTGAATTCATTACTATCCATAAGATCAATATGGTCTCTTTTATTTCTTTTATTATTTTATTTCCTCAAGATCATAGCAAGAAAGCAAAGCCCTCGACTCAACACTAATCTTTATTATATATAGCTCACGGACTCGATTACATAGAGGGATCACAAAGCAAAACTCCAAACTAATTCATACCAAAACTTTATTCTACTAGATCAAGATATTACCAAAAGGGTCGAACTAAGTAAAATGGTAAAGATAGGAGTGTGATCATGATACGATACCGGGGCACCTCCCCCAAGCTTGGCAGTTGCCAAGGGGAGTGCCCATACCCATGTGATTAGTTCCTCGGAGGTGGTGAAGAAGGTGGTGATGATGATGGATAGTCACACATCGAGCGTAGGAGCTCTTCCAATTGCGGATAATGCCCTTAAGTGTGACGATATGATCCTTCAACAAAAATTTTTCCTGTGTGAGATACTTGTTTTGTATGCGAGCTAACTCAATCAACTTAAAAGCTTCAATCTCAATTGGGGTAAAGAGGTTAGGAAGAGGTTGAGGGATGTTTTCTTCTTCTGCCGCTGGAGCTTGTTCCTCCATGGCCTTCTTGATCCCATCGTCCTTGTTGATCTCCCCAGGTTCTTCTCTCTTCAGCTCTATCTTCAATAGCCAAGCTTCCTTGTCTTTGTTGTTGGAGGATGGTGACGTCATGATGCCTGGCCTTGACAAATCTGACAGAAAACAGCTCGAAACAAAGGCAGAAGATTTTTGCGTGATACGGTGGTCAAAACCTCGGGAGATTATATAATGAATTTTTACCGACCGAAAGAAGTATCGAGCAAGAAAACGGAGTCCAGAGAGCACACGAGGTGCCCACGAGGCAGGGGGGCGCGCCCAGGGGTACACTTGTCTAAAAACAACCAAAAAGTACTTGAGTTGGTTGGTCCTGCTAATACTATGGTTGATGAGGTACTTGAGTTGGAAGATGAAGAAGCTTGGTCGCAACCACAAGAACCTATGTTGGCATGCACTTTGACACGTTAGTGGGTGAAAGAGAACACTATAATCGCTATGCCCTGAGGGTGGGTTTTCCAATCAAGTCAAATACACCCCACAGGTCATCATACACAGGGGTGCTGGACAAACAACAATTCTCCTGTAACAAGTTTTGTAAGTATGTGGAGAAGGTTGTGAGATGTTGTCTCGTCCATGAAAAACACCACATGACCGAGCTCCCCCGAACAAGATATTTAAGAGGATGACTATGAACCCACTTATAAGAAGAAGCGGAGAAGAGAGACTATAAAGCAAACAAAATGCCCTGCTAAGATGGTGGTGAAGCTAATAGATGGCAGATGGGAGGCTATCAACTTTGTTGCGGATCACACCCATCCATTTATTGACAAGCCATCAATGTCCAAATAGCTCCGTTCTCATCAAGGCATCATGCCCAAAGAGAAAAAATTCGGACTCACCTTAATGACTGCAACTTGACAACAGGTACATCAAAAACACCACCCCACTCCTCTCCTGAAAGTGAAAACTTGCTCTAAAGTGTTTATTATCCTATTATGGTTCTATTTATGTATATGAGTTGCTTCTGTTCCTACATTATGGTGAGTTACCTGAAACCATGGTGGTTTGTTGTAGCTGCATGTAGAAGTTGCTATTTCTTCTCTAGTAAAAAAGGAAAAAACCTGACAACCTCTTTTGGATCAGCGGCAACTCTGGTCCAAAACCCTGGCAACTTAAATTAGAAATTAAGTCAACTATGTTTTGACTTTGTGCAACTATGATAAGAAACATGGTACCAAGCATATCATTACTCCCACCACAAAAAAACAACAAAAAGAGAACTTTTTCTAGCAACTATATAAATCCAAGTAAGATTCTATTTATGTATATGAGTTGCTTATGTTCTATGCATAAGTTGCTTTCTACATTATGGTTAGTTGCTTGAAAACACAAGGATTAATTTTGTTTTTGCCAGAGAATGATTATGGTGATGTCGTCGTACTATGGGTTAGAGTTAATTGTCCCTTACACATGCAAAGCCATACATAACCACTGTTCAAAACTGAATGTTGCAACTAAAGACTGCGACATTGAAGAGACACTCAACTATTTTTGCAAACTGAAGGAAGCGGACCCGAGATTTTCTTCAAGTGCAAGACATATGAGAAAAGCAGGTGGGAGAAATTGTTTTGGGTGGATGGTGCAGCCCCGAAATCTTATGCGGAGGCTTATCATGATTGTGTATCGTTTGATGCAACTTATATTACGAACATGTACAATATGTCATTTGCCCCCTTCATTGGCATCAACAGGCATATTAGTGAATTATGCTTGGATGTGGCTTTGTGTGGCAGGAGCTAGCCTTGAGCTATGGCTGGCTTTTTGATGCTTTCCTGGAGGCGATGGGTGGATTGGCTCTGGACAACATAATCACTGATCAAGACACTATAGTGGCAACATCAATCAAGAACAAGTTTCCATGACAATACACCATTATTGTCATGGGCATATCATTAAAAAATCGGAAGAAAAACTTGGTTTTGTGTTGTCTTGGAACCCAGATTTGATCAAACACTTCAACGTCTGTATTGATTGTAGTTTCACACCGGCTGAATTTGAGCGAAAGTGGGCTGCACTTTTGCTAAAGTATGAGGGGCCCATGCATGGCCACTTTGAGAAACTCTATGAAGACCGGGTTACATGGGTAACATGCTACTTCAAATTCAGGTTCTTCCCATTCCCAGTGGTTCTTCTCCTCCAGAACCCTTCTCTCTCTGTTCTGGATGGTGTGGCAGTGGCTAGGTTTCACCAATCTATGTCGTCCCTTCACGGAAGTGTCATGTATAGATGAGGGGGTTCCCCTGGTACTTCATACGCTGGCCATACAAGCGCCTATGCTCGTATGGAAGGTCATCTTGCACTCTGGTGCGCTAGGTGGCAAACCTCTCAACATGGAAGTTGCTCCAATTGGCTTGATTTGCAGTAATTCGATTTGGTTTCCTTCCATATATGCTTTCTTGCCAAACAATGAAAAAACATGTTTTCTTCCTCCTCCTCCTCCTCCTCCTCCTCTCTCTCTCTCTCTCTCTCTCTCTCTCTCGGGATTAGCGTCAGAAATGACCGAGAAATAACAAAAACCTGGTGAAAACCAAATGAAAACTCCTTAATAGAAAGTCATAAATTCTCGAGCCATGACTGCTATCACCACTTCATTCATCAAAGCTCAATCTCGACTACCTTCATTGTTGTTGCAACTCCACCTCCATTCAAGAAGGGACAAGGTCAAGGGGAAGAAGAGGAGGCTTCGCCACTGTGTGCACTGACCCATCTCCATCAGCACAACCCCTCAATCACTATTGCGTCAGTGCCATCATCATCATCACCACCGGTGCTGCCATCTCCATGACCACCATGCCTTCTCCCTTCATCGGCTCAATTCCGTCGTGTAACTTGACCCTAACTTTATTATTGTTCCTTTACATGTTTGAGTAGTTTTACTAGTTCTTGGGGATATGATTGAACTATATGTATTTACTTGGTGCGATCAATTATCTTCTTGTTCATGTTGAAGTAGTAGCCTTCATGAATGTTGAGAGCAGTGATGGAGTCATGTACCTAGGGTAGGGTCACAGACCTGATCTAAGTACCCTGCCCAAGGACACCCTTAGGAGAGGTCACCTTCCAGTCGACCAATGAGGGACTCACTCGAATGACTTGAAGGACTCGGCCACGAAGGCTCACTCGACTACCAGGAGGTCAAAAGGCACTCTGCACTGCAACGGCCTGTAGTTAAGTAGACTTTATGTTAGTTAAGACACTTTATGTGGGACGTTACTAGTAACGCCCCGGACTTAATGTCCCTTAAACCCTTCATTACGTGGGCTGGCTGGGGTCCTGGCGCACTCTATATAAGCCACCCCCCTCCACAGGCAGAAGGGTTCGGCACCCTGTAACTCATATACACGCAATCCACTCGACCGCCTCTGGGCTCCGAGACGTAGGGCTTTTACTTCTTCCGAGAAGGGCCTGAACTCGTACATCTCTTGTGTTTACAACCTCTCCATAGCTAGGACCTTCCCTCTCTATACCTACCCCCCACTCTACTGTCAGACTTAGAACCACGACAGTTGGCGCCCACCGTGGGGCAGGTGTTTTTAGCAATTTTGTGGAGAAGTTGCGATTCTTCCGAGTACTTTCATCATGGTGGCTGCTGGAGTTTTGGTCGAGGGTCGAGAGATCCGTCTCGGCGCTCTCACCTTCATCGCCGACGACTCCGCCTGGCTCCAGGAGGCTCCACTCGACGTTGATGCGCTCCCCGTCCGCGGTGCGACGCATTTTCGCGCATGTGTCCGCGGTGTTCTGCTGCGGCAACCGTCGACCCCGTATCGGTCGACATCCCCATCGACCACCCTCCCGGTCTCCCGCCAGCGCAAGCGCTCGGGCCGGTCGAGGATTCAGCAGTGGGTGAGGCACGCGGTGGCTCGCCAGACGGCCACCACCCAAGTTGCGGCAATTGAGCTCGACGAATCTCTCTATGGCCTGTTCGATCTGTCGACTGGCTCCGTAGAGACCGCATCCGAGTGCGATAGCAGTGATCCAGCGGCAGAAATCATGATGGTCGACGGGCCCCGCAGTCCCCCTGGCTTCGCCCGTGATGGTGGAGCAGGCGATGGAGGCGACCCCGCACGATACCACGAAGAGTACCAGCCCGAGCCACTCGACTCTCTGCAAAGAGAAGAACTTCGCCGCAGGAACGTGGATGTCCTGCGTACTCCCATCGCAGGAGAAATCCCCGAGGCTCGCGCCTTGGAGGAGGCACGTTTGGCCAATTTGGCCGAACGCACTCGACTGGAGAATCTTCAGCGAGCACTCGACGAGCGCGCGCGCAATGAGTTCCCGACACCAGTCGACGTCAACTCTTCCCGCCGACTCAGGTATATCGAACCCCAATCCAGAATTTGGCAGCTGCGACCCGTATAGCAGAGTCCATCCAGCCCTCTCAGTCGGAAGCTGGCAGAGGCTTGATGCAGATCAGGGATCTGCTCCGGGCAGCAGGAGATCAGAATTCGGCCGTGTCGTAGTCGCGCAACAGAATTCACAGTCGATCCGTCGCTGCGAATACGGTTCAGTCGGCTCACAGTCCTAGATCGCCTCCGCGGCGTGAAGGGTGCGAGAATCGGCGAGACCAATATGGTGACCGACTCGACCGAGATGATAGGCGTCGAGTGCCCAATTCCCCTCCGAGGGGTGGGTCTTACGCTCCTCGGCAGCAAGATGACAGACGTCAGCTCAGTACGGGGTGAAGAGTTCCAGTCGACCCCAGAGAACCAGGCTTCGACGTGCGATCCATTATCGTGCAAGGTTTGGTCGACCGGAACAGAGCCCATCGAGGCGGACTCGACAGAGATGCGCCCACAAGCAGTCGAGTGCATGTTTCTGGTCCTGAATGTTTCAGCAGAGCTATCAGAGCCGTAGTTATCCCTCCCAATTTCAGGTTGGCAACTGGAGTCAGCAAGTTCACTGGTGAGTCTAAGCCTGAAACTTCGCTTGAGGACAACCGAGTGGCGGTTCAGATTGGTGGTGGGAACGACGAGGTGGCCATGAAGCATTTGCCCCTCATGCTGGAAGGTTCTGCCAGGGCATGGTTGACTCAATTACCTCCTAGCAGCATTTACACTTGGGAAGATCTGTCCCGAGTGTTCATCAGAATGGTTCTGACGGAGTTGCAAGTCTGCGTGCAGAAGACCAATGAGACTCTCAGAGAGTATATTCAGAAATGGATCACTTTGCACCATACTATGGAGAATGTGTCTGATCATCAGGCAGTCTGCGCCTTTAAAGATGGCGTCAAGAACAGAGAATTGAGTTTGAAGTTTGGTCGAACCGGTGACATGACCTTGAGTCGGATGATGGAGATTGCTACCAAGTACGCCAACGGCGAAGAAGAAGACCGACTCCGAAGCGGCAAGCACAAGCCGAGTCAGTCGGAAAAGGGAAACACCAGTCGGAAACAGAAGCGGAAGGCTGAACCGGCAGCTCCTGGAGAGGCTCTGGCCGTGACTCAGGGAAAGTTTAAAGGGAAACCAAAAGGATCCTGGAACCCTAAGAAGGTAAAGGATAAAGAAGGGAACGACGTGATGGATATGCCGTGTCACATCCACACGAAGAAAGACGAAGAGGGGAATATCATATACCCGAAGCACACCACTCGCCAATGTCGACTCCTGATCCAGCAGTTTCAGGGAAAACAGTCTAATAACAAGGAGAAGGAGTCGGACAAGGCCGAAGACAAGGAGGACAGTGAGGAAGGATATCCGCATATCAACTCTACTCTGATGATCTTTGCAGATGTGGAGAGCAAGAGTCGATTGAAAGTTATTAACCGTGAGGTGAACATGGTTGCCCCAGCAAAAGCAAATTATCTGAAATGGTCCCAAACACCCATCACCTTCGACCAATCTGATCACCCGACTCATATTGCCACCCCTGGGAGGCAAGCTTTGGTGGTCGATCCAGTTGTTGAAGGCACTCGACTGACAAAAGTGCTTATGGACGGTGGTAGTGGGCTGAATTTGCTGTATGCAGACACACTGAAAGGAATGGGCATTCCGATGTCCCGACTGAGCACCAGTAACATGAGCTTTCATGGAGTTATATCAGGAAAGAAAGCCGAGTCACTCGGCCAAATAGCTCTGGACGTGGTGTTTGGCGATTCGAAACATTTTCGCAAAGAGAAGTTGACGTTCGAGGTCGTGGATTTTCAGAGTGCATATCATGCCATTTTGGGGAGACCAGCTTATGCACGGTTCATGGCTCGACCATGTTGCGTGTACCTCAAATTGAAGATGCCCGGCCCCAAAGGAGTTATCACTCTCACTGGTGATCGGAAAAAGGCAGAAGAGTGCTTCCAGAAAGGCTCAAAGATTGCTGATTCCCAGGTGACAGCGGTCGAGTTCGAAGAATACAAGCAAAACGTAGATCCGAGTGACTTGCTGCGATCGAAGAAACCCGCCACAGAGTCTGCATTTCAGTCGTCCGGTGAGACGAAGCCTGTTCACATTCACCCGACCGACCCCGATGCAGCTCCGACCCACATCTCCACGACACTCGACCCGAAATAGGAAGAAGCGCTCATCCAGTTCCTCCGTGAGAACTGGGACATTTTTGCATGGAAGCCCGCTGACATGCCAGGTGTTCCCAGGGGACTGGCTGAGCATCGCCTAAGAGTCGACTCATCTGCAAAACCAGTCAAAGAGCATCTTCGACGGTCCGCCGTCCAGAAGAGAAAAGCCATTGGTGAGGAAGTGGCTCGACTGTTGGCGGCAGGATTTATCCGAGAGATATACCACTCCAAGTGGCTCGCTAATGTCGTCATGGTTCCTAAGAAGGACAAATCACTCCGAATGTGCATTGATTTCAAGCACATCAACCGAGCCTGCCCGAAAGATCATTTTCCTCTCCCTCGCATAGATCAAATTGTTGACTCGACCGCGGGATGCGAGAGACTGTCTTTTCTAGACGCCTACTCCGGGTACCACCAGATCCGTCTGTATGGACCCGACGAGGTAAAAACAGCTTTCATCACTCCATTCGGGTGCTTCTGCTATATCACCATGCCATTCGGCCTCAAGAATGCCGGAGCCACATTTATGCGAATGATTCAGAAGTGTCTACTCACTCAAATCAGTCGGAATGTGGAAGCGTATATGGATGATATCGTCGTCAAGTCACGAAAAGGTTCCGACCTGCTCGCTAACCTCGCCGAAACATTCGCCAACCTCAGAAGGTATGATATCAAGCTCAATCCATCAAAGTGCACATTTGGAGTTCCTGGTGGCAAGTTACTCGGTTTTCTCTTTTCCGAACGAGGAATCGACGCTAATCCAGAGAAGATCGGCACTATTCTCCGAATGAAACGCCCTGTGCGAGTGCACGATGTCCAGAAGCTTACTGGATGCTTGGCCGCATTAAGTCGATTCATCTCACGACTCGGTGAAAAGGCATTGCCTCTTTACCGACTGATGAAGAAGGCAGACAAGTTCGAGTGGACTCCAGAAGCTGATGCAGCGTTTGCCGAGCTAAAAGCTCTGCTCTCCACCCAGCCGGTGCTTGCTGCTCCAATCAGCAAAGAGCCTCTGTTGCTCTATATCGCAGCCACAGGACAAGTCGTCAGTACTGTGCTTACGGTCGAGCGGGAAGAAGAAGGAAAAGCTCTCAAAGTTCAGCGGCCAGTGTATTATTTGTCTGAAGTCTTGACTCCATCCAAGCAGAGATATCCTCATTATCAGAAGCTTGTGTATGGAATATACATGACCACAAAGAAGGTTGCTCATTATTTCTCTGATCATTCCATCACAGTCGTCAGCGACGCTCCACTATCAGAGATTTTGCACAACAGAGATGCAACTGGTCGAGTGGCTAAATGGGCGATTGAACTTCTTCCCCTTGATATCAAGTTTGAGGCAAAGAAAGCCATTAAGTCCCAGGCAATAGCAGATTTCCTCGCCGAGTGGATTGAACAGCAGCAGCCAACTGAAGTTCACTCGGAGCATTGGACCATGTTCTTTGACGGCTCTAAGATGTTGAATGGTTCCGGTGCTGGGGTTGTCCTGGTTTCCCCCAGAGGAGATAAGCTCAGATATGTGCTCCAGATTCACTTTGATTCCTCCAACAATGAGGCAGAATATGAGGCCCTCTTATATGGGTTGCGCATGGCCATTTCACTCGGCGTCCGTCGCCTGATGGTCTATGGCGACTCGGATTTAGTGGTCAACCAAGTGATGAAGGAGTGGGATGTGAGAAGCCCAGCCATGACTGGATACTGCAGTGCAGTGAGGAAGCTGGAAAAGAAGTTCGAGGGGTTGGAGCTCCATCATATACTCCGACTGAAAAATCAAGCAGCTGACGATCTAGCAAAGATAGGTTCCAAGAGAGAAGCCATTCCGAGTGGTGTGTTCTTGGAGCATATACACACTCCGTCAGTCAAAGAAGATCCTTTCACCGAAGAAGCTCCACAGCCCAAGAGTGCCACAGATCCGACTGAGGTTGAAGTCGCAGCAGTAGTCGACTTGGTTATGGAGATCTTGGTGGTCATTCCCGATTGGACAGTTCCATATATCGCATATATCCTGAGAAAAGAGCTCCCGGAGGATGAGGAAGAGGCTCGACAGATCGTCCGTCGATCTGAGGCCTTTACCGTAATCAAAGGACAGTTATACAGAGAAAGCGCGACTGAAGTTGGTCAGAAGTGCATAACGCCAGAAGAAGGTCGAATCATCCTTAATGATATTCACTCGGGAACGTGCGGTCATCATGCGTCCTCTCGGACTATCGTGGCCAAAGCATACCGAGCCGGATTTTACTGGCCAAAGGCGAATGAGATGGCAAAGGAGATAGTAGATAAGTGCGAGGGATGTCAGTTTTACTCGAATATGTCGCACAAGCCTGCATCAGCCCTGAAGACCATTCCACTCGTCTGGCCTTTCGCAGTATGGGGGTTGGACATGGTCGGTCCTTTGAGAACAGGGCGAAGTGGCTTCACGCATGTGCTGGTGGCAGTCGACAAGTTCACCAAGTGGATTGAGGCTAAACCAATCAAGAACCTTGACGCCGGTACTGCTGTTAGCTTCATCAGGGAACTAATATTTAGATATGGAGTCCCTCACAACATCATTACGGATAATGGGTCGAACTTTGACTCGGAGGAATTCAGAGATTTCTGTAACTCTCAAGGCACACGAGTCGACTACGCTTCAGTCGCCCATCCGCAGTCGAATGGACAAGCGGAGCGAGCCAATGGCCTGATTCTCAAGGGATTGAAACCCCGACTGATGCGTGATCTCAAGCATGCAGCTGGAGCTTGGGTCGACGAACTTCCCTCAGTGCTTTGGGGACTGCGGACCACACCTAATCGGTCGACCGGAAAAACTCCATTCTTCTTGGTCTACGGAGCTGAAGCAGTCTTGCCGAGTGATCTTCTCCACAATGCTCCTCGAGTTGAAATCTACAATGAAGCAGAAGCTGAACAAGCGCGGCAGGACGCAGTCGACCTTTTAGAGGAAGAAAGGGAGATGGCTCTGATCCGGTCGACCATCTACCAACAAGATTTGCGTCGTTTCCACGCCAGAAATGTTAGAGGTCGAGCCTTCCAGGAAGGAGATTTAGTTCTCCGAGTGGATCAGAAGAAACAACACAAGCTTGCTCCTTCTTGGGAAGGACCCTTCATCGTCACCAAAGTTCTCCACAACGGGGCGTACCGTCTTTACAACGTCGAGCATAATATCGACGAGCCCCGAGCTTGGAATGCGGAACTACTCCGCCCATTTTACACTTAAGTTTTATCACTCGGATGAGTTGCAATAAAGTACTTCTGTAGTTCATGGACCTCGAAATAATAGTGTCATAGTTCCTCCATAATTTTTGTCACTTTTTATTTTTTCCAATAAAATTCCCCCTCAGTGGGTGACTTAGCCGCGAATCCGTTCCGCCTAAGTTTGTAAAAAATCCTACCGAGTGGTGAGCCAGACTGCCACTCGGAGGCTTAGCTGCGAATCCGTTTCGCCTAAGTTATCAAAAATCCTACCGAGTGAAGAGCAAACCTCTCACTCGGGGGCTTAGCTGCAGTCCAAGTACTCGCCTAAGTTATCAAAATCCTACCGAGTGGTAAGCCAGACTTCCACTCGGGGGCTTACCTGCAGCCTAGTGCTCGCCTAAGATATAAAAATCCTACCGAGTGAAGAGCAAACCTCTCACTCGGGGGCTTAGCTGCAGCCCTGTGCTCGCCTAAGATATAAAAATCCTACCGAGTGGTAAGCCAGACTTCCACTCGGGGGCTTAGCTGCAGCCAAGTGCTCGCCTAAGTTATCAAAAATCCTACCGAGTGAAGAGCAAACCTCTCACT
>NC_041391.1:622888228-622924849 GCF_002162155.2 Triticum dicoccoides
TCGGGGGCTTAGCTGCAGTCCAAGTACTCGCCTAAGTTATGAAAATCCTACCGAGTGGTAAGCCAGACTTTCACTCGGAGGCTTAGCTGCAGTCCAAGTGCTCGCCTAAGTTATCAAAATCCTACCGAGTGGTAAGCCAGACTTCCACTCGGGGGCTTAGCTGCAGCCCAGTGCTCGCCTAAGATATAAAAATCCTACCGAGTGAAGAGCAAACCTCTCACTCGGGGGCATAGCTGCAGCCCTGTGCTCGCCTAAGATATAAAAATCCTACCCAGTGGTAAGCCAGACTTTCACTCGGAGGCTTAGCTGCAGTCCAAACACTCGCCTAAGTTATCAAAATCCTACCGAGTGAAGAGCAAACCTCTCACTCGGGGGCTTAGCTGCAGCCCAGTGATCGCCTAAGTGGACTAAGGAATAAGTCGACTACAGTAAGCGTTTTGCTTTGGGCCTGCAAAAGACATTTTCGAGCCAAAAGTAATCTTATTCAAACACCAAATTCAAGTTGGGATCAATACCAAAAGGAACCGAAAGTGCTCAGGCACTAGACCTGTTAAAGTTTATCGGTTACAACTCCACTCGGCATACCGAGGCAAATTTAAAGCGTCGAGCTTAGAAGAAGTTTTTTTACCCCTCCTGTGGAGGGCTGGAAGGTGCAACAAACTCATCAAGATCAATTCCATCTGCGATCCGAGTGGCAGCCGCAAGGAAAGTTTCCATAAAGGACCCGAAGTCGTGTTTCTTGGTGTTGGCCACCCGGAGGGCCGCCAGCTTCTCTTCTCGCGCATCTTTGCAGTGAACTCGGGCCAGACATAGAGCAACATCTGCACCACACCGAGCCGAGGACTTTTTCCACTCCTGCACTCGACCAGGGATCGTGTTCAAGCGAGCCATCAGCGACTCGAGCTCATTCTGAAGTGTCTCCCCGGGCCAGAGCGTCGAGTCGATGCGAGATGTGGCGACCTTCAGCCTTGCAAGATAGTCCACGACAACTGCAACACGGGACTCCAGTCGGAAAACATTCATGGCAACTTCGTCGTTCACCGGAGAATTGATGGGGTCGAGGTTTGGTTCCAGCCGGCTAGTTTCTTCTTCAAAGTTTTGACAAAATTCTGGAAGGACGATCACCGAGTCAAGGCGATGGTCGAATGGAAAAACCACGATTGGAAATGATTGCTGAGCATAGAGCTTTACCTTCAAGCATAAGGAACAGCTTCTTCGCAAGACCACTCAGGAAGGCCTCCAGATCATTTTTCTTCCCAGTCAACTTACTGACTTGGTCGGTCAGGGCAGCTTTATCAGTTTTCAGTCGACTGACTTCCTTGTTGGCGATCCCAAGAGCAGCTTTTAGATTGGTATTGTCTTGTTCAAGCTTGGTGACTGAAGTTAACTTCTCGTCAGCAAGCTTGATCTTCTCAGCCAGTTCAAGGTCTTTTTTCTGTTGGGCCTCCCTTACCTTACCTGCAAGTTACAACAAGATCAGATTTTGAAACAAACGAAGGGAAAAAGCAGTCGTCAAGGTCTCACCAAACATACCTTCGGTCTCCTCCTTTGCCTTCGTCAGATTCTCCTGAACCAGCTTCAAATTCAGCTCGAGCTGAATGTGCTTGTTTTCCAGCTCAGAGTAGCGAGCCACAAGATCACAGGAGTTCTGCGAAGAACCAATCGACTAAATGTCAAATATAATTCACTTCCGAGTGAAAAAGGAAAAACCACACGTTTCTAAGACTACAGCCGAATACAAGCATTCGACCGTAGTCTCGGGGACCACACCCAGTGGGTGCACTCAGCGTGCCCCCACTAATCCCATTGAAGAGAGTCGACCAGTCGACCTCAAAAAAAAAGATGATGTATTCTTTAAAGACTGTAATCGACTGCAAGCAGTCGACCACAGTCTCGGGGACTACACCCAGTGGGTGCACTCAGCGTGCCCCCACTAATCCTATTGAAGACAGAGTCGACCAGTCGACCAGTCGACCGGCTTTCGAAATCCATTCGCCATAGTCGGATGACGGAAAGACTGAAATTGTAAATCCTAAGGCCGACTGCCAGCAGTCGACCTTAGCCTTGGGGACTACACCCAGCGGGTGCACTCAGCGTGCCCCCGCTAACACGGAGTCTAAATCGACACACCCACTGGGTGACTACCATAGATGCTGGAAAGAAAAGTTTTTGATAGCATATCCTAACAGAACAAATGGTGGTCGACTGACCTGAACATTGCTTTGGAGGGCGGAACTGGCGTCGTAAGCTGCCTGGCTCGCATCCCGGATGGCCCTTAACTGCTCCATCATGATCCCTGCCTGGCGTATCGCCTCCTTCGCGGTGCCAGCTTGGTCCTCTGGGACGTGGTGCGTCGTGAAGAGGGAGGGCTGCTGAGCACTCGTCAGTGGATCTGCGAAGGACACAGTGTGTCGAGTGGTGTTCTCCTCCTCCGCAACCAGAGTCTCAGGCGTCGTCACATCCTGGGGCACCCTGCTGGCAGACGCTTTCCTACTCCTTCTGTGCTTCAGCGGTTCCTCATCTTCATCATCCTCAGGGAGAGTGATAACAACATTGGGTGGAGCTATAGAGAAGAATCAGGATTAGAGATCATAAGTCAGTCGACTAAAAACGGCGTTAAGAGTATAGTACCTGGTTTTGAGGTTGCTGCGTCCTCCATCTCATGGTCATCAGCCCGGGCTGAGGTCTCGGAAGTAGCAGCACTGCAACTCCAAAGAATCAGTCGACTAACCCCAGCGCCAGCCAGAGATAAAGTTCGTACAAAATAAGAAGACTTAAGCAGCATGATTACCCTGATATGGTGGGGATGGACACCTTCATCTTCAGCAGGAGCTTGGTCCGCTTTGACGGAGCCACCCTGAGCTGCTTCGACGCCTTTTCAGTCGGCGCCGGAGAGGTGGTCCGAGGGCGCTTGGTCGACTGTGCAACGGCCGCAACCCCCTTGCCACGTTCAGTCGCAGGGTCGTGGACAAGCTTCGACCGCCTTTCCGAGCGCGGTGGTACGACCTCCTCCTCCTCTTCTTCCTCGTCTTCAGCATCATCTTCATCACCGTCATCATCGTCATCGTCATCATCATCCTCAGCAACGTCCGAGTCCCACTCCTCCTCCTGGCTCTCGCCCCCACTCGCTTCATCCTCCTCAGTCGGAGCCTGTGCCCCATTGGGCATCGAGTACAGCTCGGTGAGGGCCTGATAGACATCAAGACAAAGATCAATCGACCGATTGGCAGAATAAACAGAAATGAATATGACAAGAACACAGTGGGGAGCAGAGCAGGCATACCTTGTTTGAATCACTGTGGTGGTCGAGTGGAGGAATCCTTCTGGCTCCGCGTGGGTTATCCTTGTTTCCGGTAACGGCGGCCATCCACCTTTCCAGAGTGGCATCGTCGACTACTTCTGGATGGACCCGAGTCTCATCCTCAGTCCCACAGTACAACCACATGCAATGGCTCCGGAACTGAAGGGGCTGGATACGGCGCCTAAGGAAAACCTCCAGGAGATCCATGCCCGTCACTCCCTCCCGAACCAACTGTACTACGCGCTCCACCAACATCTTCACGTCAGCTTTATCCTCCGGAATCAACTTCAGAGAGGAGGGCTTGTTCACTCGGTCCATGGTAAACTGAGGGAGTCCACTCGACTGCCCCGGCGTCGACTGATCCTGGCAGTAGAACCAGGTCGACTGCCAGCCTCTGACTGACTCGGGAAATGTCATGGCTGGGAAGGTGCTCTTGTTCCTCACCTGGATCCCCAGGCCCCCACACATTTGGACAACTCGGGTTCTTTCGTCGCCTGGGCTCGCCTTCTTCACGGTCTGAGAGCGACACGTGAATATATGCTTGAACAAGCCCCAGTGCGGTCGATAGCCCAGAAAACCCTCACACATGGACACGAATGCGGCAAGATAGGCGATAGAATTCGGGGTAAAGTGGTGGAGTTGCGCTCCAAAGAAGTTCAAGAAACCACGGAAGAAAATACTCGGCGGCAAAGAAAATCCGCGGTCGACATGGGTAGCCAGCAGCACGCACTCACCTTCCTCTGGCTGGGGCTGCCATTCTTTCCCCGGAAGCCTTGCAGCTCCATGAGGGATCAGACCCTCGTTGGCCATGTCGAGGAGGTCCTTCTCCGTGATGGTCGACTGGATACAATCTCCCTGGACCCAGCCCTTCGGCAGGCGGGATCTAGACGAAGACCCACCGCGGCTGGTGGATCTCCCCTTCGCCTTCTCCGTCGCCGACGCCTTCTTCGCGCGTTCCAGCGCCGCCGTCTTCTCCTTGGCCATGGTTGCCGGTGAGACGCGCGAGGAGAAGTTGTGCGGAGGCGAGAGCGAGCGCGTTGGGCGGAGACGAAGGGAGCAGAGAAAGAGAATGCTGAGGCACTGTTCGAAAAACCCTCGCCGGGCACATTTATAAGGTCCCTTCCGAGTGGATGACAGGTGGGCCCGATCGATCTAATCATATCCTGGAACAGTTATGCAGGCGGGATACGTGGCGAAGAAAGCGGCGCGGGGATCGAGGCGTCTATGTCCCGTCCCATCCGAACGCCGCTGTCCGCTCCGCTTTGCGCGATTCCCCAAATTTCGCATCCCGCGGAATCCGCGAACGGCAGATCTGTCTGTCAGGCGCGGGATTTCCTGCGATCCGTCGCTCGGAAATTGTCGAAGCCCGAAAGATCACTCGATGAAAGAAAAGAATGGATCGAGTCGACTGAAGACAAGTTGCTCACTATCAACGAAGAGATTCTTTGGTCCAGAACAACGCACAACCAGTGTGCAAAGGTTAATAGGAAACAACATCAACTCCTTCCTCACTCGAAGCCTCAATCCATTCGGGGGCTAATGATGGAGTCATGTACCTAGGGTAGGGTCACAGACCTGATCTAAGTACCCTGCCCAAGGACACCCTTAGGAGAGGTCACCTTCCAGTCGACCAACGAGGGACTCACTCGACTGACTTGAAGGACTCGACCACGAAGGCTCACTCGACTACCAGGAGGTCAAAAGGCACTCTGCACTGCAACGGCCTGTAGTTAAGTAGACTTTATGTTAGTTAAGACACTTTATGTGGGACGTTACAAATAACGCCCCGAACTTAATGTCCCTTAAACCCTTCATTACGTGGGCTGGCTGGGGTCCTGGCGCACTCTATATAAGCCACCCCCCTCCACAGGCAGAAGGGTTCGGCACCCTGTAACTCATATACACGCAATCCACTCGACCGCCTCTGGGCTCCGAGACGTAGGGCTTTTACTTCTTCCGAGAAGGGCCTAAACTCGTACATCTCTTGTGTTTACAACCTCTCCATAGCTAGGACCTTGCCTCTCTATACCTACCCCCACTCTACTGTCAGACTTAGAACCACGACAAGCAGCGCTCACTCGCATTCACTATGAAGCATATTATTATCGTTGTAGAGGTTAAGATGTCAAGGTAATTAGAGGTGATACTAAAAGCCTCAATTCCACGCCTTTGCATTTGGTAGGGGAGTATGTGATATATTACCGAGTGGGCCCAGAGATACCTCTTCATCATACGGAGTGACAAATCCCAGTCTCGATTTGTGCCAACCCAACAAACACTTTCGGAGATACCTGTAGTGCACCTTTATAGCCACCCAATTACGTTGTGTCGTTTGGTACACCCAAAGCATTCCTATGGTATCCGGGAGCTGCATAATCTCATGGTCTAAGGTAATGATACTTGACATTAGAAAAGCTCTTAGCAAACGGACTACACGATCTTGTGCTATGCTTAGGATTGGGTCTTGTCCATCACATCATTCTCCTAATGATGTGATCCCGTTATCAACAACATCCAGTATACATGGTTAAGAAACCACAACCATCTATTGATCAACGAGCTAGTCAACTAGAGGCTTACTAGGGACATATTACGGTCTATGTATTCACACATGTATTATAGTTTTCGGTCAATACAATTATAGCATGAACAATAGACAATTATCATGAACAAGGAAATATAAAAATAACCATTTTATTATTGCCTCTAGGGCATATTTCCAATAGTCTCCCACTTGCACTAGAGTCAATAATCTAGTTACATTGTGATGAATCGAACACCCATAGAGTTCTGGTGTTGATCATGCTTTGCTCATGGAAGAGGTTTAGTCAACGGATCTGCGACATTCAGATCCATATGCACTTTACAAATATCTATGTCTCCATCTTGGACATTTTCGCGAATGGAGTTGAAGCGACGCTTGATATGCCTGGTCTTCTTGTGAAACCTGGGCTCCTTGGCAAGGGCAATAGCTCCAGTGTTGTCACAGAAGAGAGTCATCGGGCCTGACGCATTAGGAATAACTCCTAGGTCAGTAATGAACTCCTTCATCCAGATTGCTTCATGTGTTGCCTCCGAGGCTGCCATGTACTCCGCTTCACATGTAGATCCCGCCATGATGCTTTTCTTGCAACTATACTAGCTGACTGCCCCACCATTCAAAATGTACACGTATCCGGTTTGTGACTTGGAGTCATCTAGATCTGTGTCAAAGCTAGCATTGACATAACCCTTTACGACGAGCTCTTAGTCACCTCCATAAATGAGAAACATATCCTTAGTCCTTTTCAGGTACTTCAGGATATTCTTGACCGTTGTCCAGTGTTCCATGCCGGGATTACTTTGGTACCTCCCTACCAAACTTAGGCAAGGTTCACATCAGGTCTGGTACACAACATGGCATACATAATAGACCCTATGGCTAAGGCATAGGGGATGACACTCATCTTTTCTCTATCTTCTAACGAGGTCGGGCATTGAGCCGTGCTTAGTTTCACACCTTGCAATACAGGCAAGAACCCCTTCTTAGACTGATCCATATTGAACTTCTTCAATATCTTATCAAGGTATGTGCTTTGTGAAAGACCGATTAGGCGTCTCGATCTATCTCTATAGATCTTGATGCCTAATATGTAAGCAGCTTCTCCAAGGTCCTTCATTGAAAAACACTTATTCAAGTAGGCCTTTATGCTTTCCGAAAGTTCTATATCATTCCACGTCAATAGTATGTCATCCACATATAATATGAGAAATGCTACAGAGCTCCCACTCACTTTCTTGTAAACACAGGCTTCTCCATAAGTCTGCATAAACCCAAACGCTTTGATCATTTCATCAAAGCGAATGTTCCAACTCCGAGATGCTTGCACCAGCCCATAGATGGAGCGCTGGAGCTTGCACACCTTGTCAGCAAAACCTTTCGGCTGCATCATACAATTCTTCCTTAAGGAAACCGTTAAGGAATGCCATTTTGACATTCATTTGCCATATCTCATAATCATAGAATACGACAACTGCTAACATGATTCAGATGGACTTCAGCTTCACTACGGGTGAGAAGGTCTCATCGTAGTCAACCCCTTGAACTTGTCGATAACCCTTAGCGACAAGCTGAGCCTTATAGACGGTCACATTACCATCTGCATCAGTCTTCTTCTTAAAGATCCATTTATTTTCTATGGCTTGCCAATCATCGGGCAAGTCAGTGAAAGTCCATACTTTGTTTTCGTACATGGATCCTATCTGGGATTTCATGGCTTCAAGCCATTTGTTGGAATTCGGACCCGCCATCGCTTCTTCATAGTTTGAAGGTTCACCGTTGTCTAACAACATGATTTCCAGGACAGGGTTGCCATACCATTCTGGTGTGGAACGTGTCCTTGTGGACCTACGAAGTTCAGTAGTAACTTGATCTGAAGTTTCATGATCATCATCATTAACTTCCTCCCTAGTCGGTGCAGGCTCTACAGAAAGATCTTCCTGAGTTGCGCTACTTTCCAGTTCAAGAGGTAGTAATTCATCAAGTTCTACTTTCCTCCCACTTACTTCTTTCGAGAGAAATTCTTTCTCCAGAAAGGATCCGTTCTTGGCAACAAAGATCTTGCCTTCGGATATGAGGTAGAAGGTATACCCAATGGTTTCCTTAGGGTATCCTATGAAGACGCATTTTTCCGACTTGGGTTCGAGCTTTTCAGGTTGAAGTTTCTTGACATAAGCTTCGCATCCCCAAACTTTTAGAAACGACAACTTAGGTTTCTTCCCAAACCATAATTCATATGGTTTCATCTCAACGGATTTAGACAGTGCCCTATTTAAAGTGAATGCGGTTGTCTCTAAAGCATAACCCCAAAAGGATAGCGGTAAATCGGTAAGAGACATCATAGATCGCACCATATCCAATAGAGTGCGATTACGATGTTCGGACACACCATTACGCCGAGGTGTTCCAGGCGGCGTGAGTTGTGAAACAATTCCACATTTCCTTAAGTGTGTACCAAACTCGTGACTCAAATATTCTCCTCCACAATCTGATCGTAAGAACTTTATTTTCCTGTCATGTTGTTTCTCTACCTCCTTTGAAATTCCTTGAACTTTTAAAAGGTCTCAGACTTGTGTTTCATTAAGTAGACATACCCATATCTACTTAAGTCATCAGTGAGGGTGAGAACATAACGATAACCACCGCGAGCCTCAACGCTCATTGGACCGCACACATCAGTATGTATGATTTCCAACAAGTTGGTTGCTCGCTCCATTGTTCTAGAGAACGGAGTCTTGGTCATTTTGCCCATGAGGCATGGTTCACACGTGTCAAATGATTCATAATCAAGAGACTCCAAAAGTCCATCTGCATGGAGTTTCTTCATGTGTTTGACACCAATGTGACCAAGGCGGCAGTGCCACAAGTATGTGGGACTATCATTATCAACCTTACATCTTTTGGTATTAACACTATGAATATGTGTAACATCACATTCGAGATTCAATAAAAATAAACCATTGACCAGCTGGGGATGACCATAAGACATATCTCTCATATAAATAGAACAACCATTATTCTTGGATTTAAATGAGTAGCCATCTCGCGTTAAACGAGATCGAGATACAATGTTCATGCTCAAAGCTGGCACTAAATAACAATTATTGAGGTTTAAAACTAATCCCGTAGGTAGATGGAGGTAGCGTGCTGACGGCGGTCACATCGACTATGGAACCATTCCTGACGCGCATCGTCACCTCGTCCTTCGCCAGTCTCCGCTTATTCCGTAGCTCCTGTTTTGAGTTACAAATATGAGCAACCGCACCGGTATCAAATACCCATGAGCTACTACGAGCGCTGGTAAGGTACACATCAATAACATGTATATCACATATACCTTTGGTGTTGCCGGCCTTCTTATCTGCTAAGTACTTGGGGTAGTTCCGCTTCGAGTGACCATTTCCCTTGCAATAAAAGCACTGAGTCTCGGGCTTGGGTCCATTGTTTGGCTTCTTCCCGGCAACTGATTTACCGGGCGTGGCAACTCCCTTGCCGTCCTTATTGAAGTTCTTTTTACCCTTGCCTTTCTTGAAACTAGTGGTCTTATTCACCATCAACACTTGATGTTCCTTTTTGATTTCCACCTCCGCTGATTTCAGCATTGAATACAACTCAGGAATGGACTTCTCCGTCCCTTGCATATTGTAGTTCATCACAAAGCTCTTGTAGCTAGGTGGGAGCAATTGGAGGATCCTGTCAATGACCGAGCCATCTGGAAGATTAACTCCCAGCTAAGACAAACAGTTGTGCAAACCAGACATAATGAGTATATGCTCGCTGACAGAACTATTTTCCTCCATCTTACAACTGTAGAACTTGTTAGAGACTTCATATCTCTCGACCCGGGCATGAGCTTGGAAAACCATTTTTAACTCTTGGAACATCTCATATGCTCCGTGCTGCTAAAACCCTTTTGGAGCCTCGGTTCTAAACTGTAAAGCATGCCACATTGAACCAGAGAGTAATCATCACTATGCGACTGCCAGGCATTCATAACATCTTGAGTTGCTGGGAAAATGGGTGCGTCACCTAGCGATGCTTCAAGGACATATGCTTTCTTGGCAACTATGAGGATGATCCTCAAGTTTTGGACCCAGTCCGTATAGTTGCTACCATCGTCTTTCAGCTTGGTTTTCTCTAGGAACGCGTTGAAGTCGAGGGCAACATTAGCGTGGGCCATTTGATCTACAAGACATAATGTAAAGATATTTTAGACTATGTTCATGATAATTAAGTTCATCTAATCAAATTATTTAATGAACTCCCATAGACATCCATCTAGTCATCTAAGTGATACGTGTTTCGAGTCAACTAGGTCGTGTCCGATCATCACGTGAGACGGACTAGTCATCATCGGTGAACATCTCCATGTTGATCGTATCTACTATATGACTCATGTTCGACCTTTCGGTCTCTCGTGTTCCGAGGCCATGTCTGTACATGCTAGGCTCGTCAAGGCAACCTAAGTGTTTTGCATGTGTAAATCTGGCTTACACCCGTTGTATGCGAACGTTAGAATCTATCACACCCGATCATCACATGGTGCTTCGAAACAATGAACTTTCGCAATGGTGCACAGTTAGGGGGGACACTTTCTTGAAATTTTAGTGAGGGATCATCTTATTTATGCTACCATCGTTCTAAGAAAATAAGATATAAACATGACAAACATCACATGCAAATCATAAAGTGACATGATATGACTAATATCATCTTGCGCCTTTGATCTCCATCTTCAAGGCGCGGCATGATCACCTTCGTCACCGACATGATACCATGATCTCCATCATCTCCATCATCGTGTCTTCATGAAGTTGTCTCGCCAACTATTACTTCTACTACTATGGCTAACGGTTAGCAATAAAGTAAAGTAATTACATGGCGTTTACATTGACACGCAGGTCATACAATAAATTAAGACAACTCCTATGGCTCCTGCCGGTTGTCATACTCATTGACATGCAAGTCGTGATTCCTATTACTAGAACATGATCAATCTCATACATCACATATATCATTCATCGCATCCTTTTGGCCATATCACATCACATAGCATACCCTGCAAAAACAAGTTAGACGTCCTCTAATTGTTGTTGCATGTTTTACGTGGCTGCTATGGGTTTCTAGCAAGAACATTTCTTACCTACGCAAAAGATACAACAGTGATATGCCAATTGCCATTTAACCTTTATAAGGACCCTTTTCATCGAGTCCAGTCCGACTAAGGTGGGAGAGATAGACACCCGCTAGCCACCTTATGCATGAATTGCATGTCAGTCGGTGGAACCTGTCTTACGTAAGCGTACGTGTAAGGTCAGTCCGGGCCGCTTCATCCCACAATGCTGCTGAATCAAGATAGGACTAGTAACCGTAAGCAAATTGAACAAACCAACCCCACAACTACTTGTGTTCTACTCGTGCATAGAATCTACACATAAACCTGGCTCTGATACAATTGTTGGGGAACGTAGCAATAATTCAAAATTTTCCTATGCATCACCAAGATTAATCTAGGAGATTCTAGCAACAAGAGAGAGAGAGGGAGTGCATCTTCATACCTTTGAAGATCACTAAGCGGAAGCACTACAAGAACGCGGATGATGGAGTCGTACTCACGACGACTCAAATCACGGGAGATCCGATCTAGTGCCGAACGGACGGTGCCTCCGCGTTGAACACACGTACAGCCCGTGGACATCTCCTCCTTCTTGATCTAGCAAGGGGAGAGGAGAAGTTGAGGGAGAGCTCCGGCAGCACGACGGCGTGGTGGTGGAGCTCGTGATATTTCTGCAGGGCTTCGCCAACTCTACGGAGGAGGAGGAGGTGTTGGGGAGGGAGAGGCTGCGCCTGGGGAAGGGGTGCGGCAGCCCTCCCACCCCCCACTATTTATAGTGAAAGGGGAGAGGGGCCCGGCCCCCTTAGATCTCATCTAGGGGGGGGGCAAGGGGGAAGGCTTGCCCCCCAAGCTAGGTGGGGCGCCCCCCTTAGGGTTTCCCCCAACCCTAGGCGCATGGGCCCTAGGGGGAGTTGGCGCCCAACCCACCTAGGGGTTGTTCCCCCTCCATATTCAGCCCATAGGGATCTCCGGGGCAGGTGGACCCTCCCGATGGACCCCCGGAACCCCTTCGGTGGTCCCGGTAC
Source organism: Triticum dicoccoides (assembly GCF_002162155.2). NCBI lineage: Eukaryota > Viridiplantae > Streptophyta > Magnoliopsida > Poales > Poaceae > Triticum > Triticum dicoccoides. Next base: position 622,900,210 of record NC_041391.1, read on the forward strand.
AATACCGGTAACCCCCGAACACTTTCGGCGACCAGATAAGGACTTCCCATACATAAATCTTCATCTCCGGACCATTCCGGAACTCCTCGTGACGTCCGGGATCTCATCCGAGACTCCGAACATCCTTCAGTAACCACATACTATTTCCCATAATAACTCTAGCGTCACTGAACCTTAAGTGTGTAGACCCTACGGGTTCGGGAACCATGCAGACATGACCGAGACATCTCTACGGCCAATAACCAACAGCGAGATCTGGATACGCATGTTGACTCCCACATGTTCCACGATGATCTCATCGGATGAACCACGATGTCGGGGATTCAATCAATCCCATATACAATTTCCTTTGTCCATCGGTATGTTACTTTCCCGAGATTCGATCATCGGTATCCCAATACCTCGTTCAATCTCGTCACCGCAAAGTCTCTTTACTCGTTCCATAATGCATGATCCCGTGACTAACTCCTTAGTCACATTGAGCTCATTATGATGATGCATTAATGAGTGGGCCTAGAGATACCTCTCATCATACAGAGTGGCAAATGCTAGTCTCGATTCGTGCCAACCCAACAGGCACTTTCGAAGATACCTGTAGTGCACCTTTATAGCCACCCAGTTACGTTCCGACGTTTGGTACACCCAAAGCATTCCTACGGTATCCGGGAGTTGCACAATCTCATGGTCTAAGGAAATGATACTTGACATTAGAAAATCTCTTAGCAAATGAACTACACGATCTTGTGCTATGCTTAGGATTGGATCTTGTCCATCACATCATTCTCCTAATGATGTGATCCCGTTATCAACAACATCCAATGTCCATGGTCAGGAAACCACAACCATCTATTGATCAACGAGCTAGTCAACTAGAGGCTTACTAGGGACATATTACGGTCTATGTATTCACACATGTATTACGGTTTTCGGTCAATACAATTATAGCATGAACAACAGACAATTATCATGAATAAGGAAATATAATAATAACCATTTTATTATTGCCTCTAGGGCATATTTCTAATAGGGAAATCATTTATTAACCTTATGGGATAACGGGCATGCGAAAAATATAGTTGATGGCCTATGTGGTATGAAGTCTACCTAGAGTAGAACATATTCGATACCAGGAACCACCCACTTTTGCACATGAAGTGTTTAGAGATACGATAAATCATATTGGTAGTTATGATTTCGGAAACCTCGAGAACGCTTTACTACTCAACCATCGTCCATACTAACTTATTGCCATTTTAATTCTTCTTTTCACCTTCTCATCTATTGAATAGGTAAAGTCCTTTTTATCTTGTTTCCCTAGCAACTGATAGAGTAGACTATTTTCAAACTCCAGTTTGGATACATATGGAACTGTGTAACTGACAACGTAGTTGTGCGGTTTGTGGTGCCTTCCTTTTCGTTCCCTATGGGGTTGACACTTAACTTATCATAAAAGTGCTATAACAACTATGTGCACTTGCAGGACATCATCTTTACACTAATTTATAGACATACAACGTAATTATAGTAAAAGTTGTGCTATGAAAACTAGAAAAAGTCAAGTGCACCTTAGATTTTTGGGCGGAGGAGTATATCTCGGGTTCAAGATTCTAAAATAGCCACAGTATACCTAAATAGCTAGCCCCCACTAACTATTTCTCTCAACATGCAAGCATGCCACATCAGCGCACAACATGCAACAGAAAAGGCCCACCCCCACTATCATATATCTTTCAACATGCAAGCATGCCACCTCAACATGAAACATGCATGAAAAAAGAACCATCTCAACATGCAAACATACATGTGAATTTTCTTTGTATTATGTTATTAATATTTAATAAACATTTTATAACTATATAGTAATGAAATATAATATATTATATGTATTTCAATTTTAGGTTTTTATATTATTATTTTAAATATTCATGTTTCATACAACGAATCACATTGAAATATGTTGTAAAATATTTCCGCAACAATGTGCGGGGTATCATCTAGTATCCCAATTAAACACACACAACAGTTACGCCATGCAAGAGTTAAGTTTTTTTAAACATCCCCATATATTCACTAATTAAAATATTATTGCAATCATTCAATACAACATACGCCACGCAGGGCAGGAGATAAGATAAAGACCTCTTATGCACTGGCTCTAAAAAGTATTCATGACGACTAGCAGCCGCAGAGAAACTGCCAGATGCTTCTCTTCACGCCGTTGCGGCCATACATTTTCCCTTGCTTCCACCTGAGATCGATCGCTGCCTCCACAAAGCTGAAATGCTCCAAAAATTTGCTCCTGGTACAACAGAGAATTCCTGGCATAAGTTACCAACTTACCATCTACAAAAATAAATGTTTCAGTAGCAAATTTCTGTAGCAGAGCATATATGTTTCCTCCGTCGTTGCCACCGTCACAGCAAGGCAGGGAACATACCTGAGAATACAACTGCTTGAAGAGCTAATTAAGCAAGTCAGGATTTGTGCCTTTGATTGATGCGAATAAGCAGCACTTCCAAACGCCTCTTTAGAAGTCACACACTCACACTGACACAAGCAGTTAGCTCCACTTAGTTAATTAGCACCTCTACCCCACATGTTGGTCTGGGAGTGTGCCTACAGCAGACTTTACTAGGAAAAGAACATGGGAAACCACAACAAAATTCAGGGGAGTCAATGTTGAGTGCTCTGCTCATAGTAGTATCCAAGTCACACGACCAAAGAAACTTGGGTTGCACGTACCTGGAAAAGTACATGAACAATCACACAAAATAAAAAAGCTAAGTTGGACTTAGTTTGCGCTTGTCATAGAATGTTTAGTGAAAGATGCTTGCTAAATCTTGCCAAGTACTCCATATTCTGCTCGCGGTAGCTACTTTATTATTTTCTCTGGTACTTGACCAGTGACCAGTGTTAGAAGTGAAAACTAACTGAAAATGACTTCTGAAGGACTCGGGATGACCTGACTTTTTCCTTTTGACAATTCTGACGCTTTCGTGTGACGCTGTCAGTCAGTCAGTGTGAGCATATGACCACGACTGATAGCTTATAATTTTAACATGGCTCCGAGATTTGATGCCTTCAATGCATCGAGTATTGATTGGATCCCTTTGGCGCCGGCCTTCGCCCAAGCATGCACGTCGTCTTGGATGCAGGAGAACAGAAAGCTCGTGGAGGGTTGTCATTGGTCGAAGATACACGCGTTACGGTGCTTCCGAATTGCCCAATCTATCAAGGGGACAATCGACACAAGCGCCTTGTGGAGCAGGGGGGAGGGGAGGGGGGGTTGGAGTTGGTCGCGGTCCTCCACCAATCATAAAGGGTGAGATCGCCATTTTGTGGGCCTATAGTAAATCTGCACCATGCCAACGTGTGATACCAGATTTCCTTGGAGAAGACGCAATCGACCAACAAGTGATGGATGTCTTCGGTGCCTTGGCACGCATCGCGGAGGGTGAGCCAATCCGCGTCGAGCCAACCTTTCGGCTCTCCAGCACCGGTCCTGTTTTGGTGAGCCAGAGGAAGAGTTTGGCATCAGTAGGAGCCCAACCTTTCCTTGTTGGCCTCTGGTCCATGTCCTGGACGGAACCTTGGAGAAGGGCTCTATAGCAAGTCGAGGCGGAGTATGATCCACTGTTGGTCCAGCGCCAGCGAATGGAGTCAGGTTCAGGGGATAGAGTCACTTGGAGGAGGCGCCTCCATAGATCGATGTACTCAATGGTGGCGATGACACCCAGCGTGCTGCGTATGTCATTGACCCATGCCCGGTTGAGGAGCCCCTCGTGCACAAGCCCTTTGCTACGGCAGCGACGAGGGGCCAACGCGAAAAGGGTGGGTGCAAGCTCGGCAATGGGTTTGCCGTCTAGCCAGTGATCAAGTCGGAACCTGCAAGTCCGACCATTACGCTGAGTCCATGATAGAAGCAAAGGTGTCCCGTCTTTCGATGAGATGGTGGCTATCGTTTTGGTGGAAGTCGACTTTGATGATGCAACTACGAACATGCGAGGAAGTCGCGCCTTAGCAGTCCGAGAGGTTATTGACCACGCCAGAGCACGATCAACCTGACCACGAAGGTCTATTTCCTGCAAGCAAACGAAGAACAAGCAAGAAACTAATATTGCAATCTGGATATTGCGAATAACAGAGGAAAGCTTTGTTAATAAAGGTGGGGTTCTGTGACGCCTTTGTCTGGTCGTTGAACACAAACGAAGTACGCGAAGTTACAGCTATGTCGAACTTTTAATCTAAACAAAACCCAATGTCTAAACGGTGCCCTAAGGGCTGTATATATGGAGGAAGAGGGGGGTGGATTTCATGGCCCTTGGTGAAGGAGTCCGAAACCAACCCTATCTCTTGTTACCCCACACATACGGACTCTAAAAATAGCCTATACTTATGTATTTTGAAATTACATGGGCCTGGCCCAATAAAAAGGTGACGTAGCACCTAGAATAGCCTCTGGACAAAATTTATGAAGTGTCATCTTGTATATTTCGTCCAAGGCTTTATGCACTCGTTATAGTGGCTTCAAAGTCCTGAAATCATCACTTGTAACTCCGTTCTTGTTCCCCTTGCGCATGCCATCATCTCCATGCTTGTTCTTGCTCCAATATTCATCCTTCTCCAAGCTAGGCCCTTCATCTGTAAGCAAAATGAATGTATCCAATTTAGGCAGCATCATATTCTCATGAACATTAGAATCATTACCAACAAACGAAAGTACCTGGTAATTTAATTGGCGTGCGCAAGCTCTAGTAATTGGTCCAGTATGTATAGCAGTAGGGGCTGTGGGTGTAACATTGGTATTGATGTCCTCATCATTCTCCCCTTCTTGAAATTAAGTCGTCCTCGACGAAAATTCATCTTCCTCACCCAGATAAGGCTTCAAATCTGCAATGTTAAAAGTGGGACTAACCCCAAAATCTGCAGGCAGCTCAAGTTTATATGCATTATCATTTATTTTCTTTAACACCTTAAAGGGACCATCAACACGTGGCATTAGCTTTGATTTGCACAAATCAAGAAATCTATCCTTACGCAAATGTAACCAAACAAGATCTCCAGGTGCAAACAACATGTTTTCTACCCTTATCTCCAGCAAGTTTATATTTAACATTCAGATGCTCAATGTTTTCCTTAGTTAACTCATGCATTTTTAAAATCAATTCAGCATGTTGTTTAGCATCAAAATTAACTTTATCCGAAGATGGAAGAGGCAACAAATCAATAGGTGCACGAGGTAGGAAACTATACACAACTTCAAAAGGCCACATCTTAGTAGTAGAATGCAATGAACTATTATAAGAAAATTTAATATGAGGCAAGCAGTCCTCCCACATTTTCTTATTATTCTTCAAAACAACCCTAAGCATAGTAGACAATGTTCTATTGACTACTTCAGTTTAACCATCAGTTTGGGGGTGTCAAGTAGTACTAAAAAGCAGTTTAGTCCCCAACTTAGCCCATAAACATCTCCAAAAGAGGCTAAGAAATTTAGTATCACGATCTGAAACAATAGTATTTGGCACACCATGCAAGCAAATAATTTCACAAAAGAACAAATCAACAACATTAACAACATCATCGCTTTTAAGATATGGTATAAAGTGTGCCATTTTCGAGAATCTATCCACGACAACAAATATGCTATCTCTCCCCTTCTTTGTTCGAGGTAAACCTAAAACAAAGTCCATTGATATATCCTCCCAAGGAACACTAGGTATAGACAAAGGCATATATAAACCATGAGGATTGAGTCATGACTTAGCTTTTTGACATGTAGTGCAGCGAGCAATAAAACGTTCAACATCCCGTCTCATCTTTGGCCAAAAGAAATGTGTAGCAAGTACATCCTCCGTCTTCTTCACGCCATAGTGTCCCATTAATCCTCCTCCATGCGCCTCATGCAACAACAAAAGATGAACGGAGCTAGCTGGAATGCATAGCTTGTTAGCACGGAACACAAATCCATCATTAATGACGAACTTGTTCCACATTCTTCCTTCTTTGCAATTCTGCATTACATCTTTAAAATCATCATCATGCACATATTGATCTTTGATTGTCTCCAAACCAAATATTTTGAAGTCAAGTTGTGAAAGCATAGTATAGCGACGAGATAATGTATCAGCAATAACATTTTCTTTTCCCTTCTTGTGTTTAATGACATAAGGGAAAGTCTCAATGAATTAAACCCATTTAGCATGTCTATGATTCAGTTTAGCTTGACTTCTAATATGTTTCAAAGATTCATGATCAGAGTGTATAACAAATTCTTTGGGCCATAAATAATGTTGCCATGTTTCAGTCCGAACAAGAGCATATAATTCTTTATCATAAGTAGAATAATTCAAACTAGGCCCACTCAATTTTTTAGAAAAGTATGCAACAAGTTTGCCATCTTGTAATAACACACCTCCTAATCCAAGTCCACTAGCATCACATTCAAGCTCAAAAGTCTTATTAAAATCAGGAAGTTGGAGTAAAGGAGCATGTGTTAACTTATCTTTCAATACCGTGAAGGATTCTTTCTATGCGGTACCACAAACAAAAGGCACATCTTTCTTTGTAAGCTCATTGAGAGGTGCAGCAATGATGCTGAAATCTCTCACAAAACGCCTATAGAATCTAGCGAGGCCAAGAAAACTCCCCACTTGTGTGACCGTTTTGGGCCGCGGCCAACTCTCAATAGCTTCAATCTTGGCTTTGTGAACTTCAATTCCCTGTGGAGTAACAACATAGCCAAGAAAAGATACTCGGTCGGTCCAAAAGGTGCACTTCCCAAGGTTACCAAACAAACGTGCATCACGTAGAGCAATAAAAACAACACATAAATGTTCCAAATGTTCTTCCAAAGATCTTCTATAAATCAATATGTCATCAAAGTAAACTACCACAAATCGTCCAATGAAAGCACGTAAAACTTCATTCATTAATCTCATGAAAGTACTAGGTGCATTAGTTAACCAAAAGGCATGACTAACCACTCATGTAATCTAAACTTAGTTTTAAATGTTGTTTTCCATTCATCTCCCAATTTCATACGAATTTGATGGTATCCACTACGCAAATCAACTTTGGAGAATATTGTAGAGCCACTCAATTCATCAAGCGTATCATCTAGCCTAGGAATAGGATGACGATAACGAATAGTAATATTATTAATGCCTCTACAATCAACACACATACGTGATGTACCATCCTTTTTTCAGCACTAGAATAATAGGAACAACACAAGGACTAAGGGATTCGCGTATATAACCTTTGTCGAGCAGCTCCTATACTTGACGCATAATCTCCTTCGTCTCCTCTGGATTGGTACGGTATGGTGCACGGTTGGGTAATGATGCACCGTTAATTAAGTCAATCTGATGCTCAATCCCTCACATGGGAGGTAATCCCGGTGGCACGTCTTGTGGAAAGACGTCAGCGAACTCCTGCAAAATGTTAGTGACAGCAGGAGGCAAAGAGGAAGGCACGTCCTCAAATGAAAATAATGCCTCTTTGCACACAAAAGCATAGCAAACAGATTTGTTGAAATCTAGCTCATCAATATCAGATTTAGTGGCAAGTAAACATGCACTTTTCAATTTAATTTAAGAAGCAACACTAGATGGTTTATTATTAGGCTTCATTTGTTGCTCAAATTCTTTTGCCATAATCTGATTTTCACTATTATTCTTCTCTTGTTTTGCTTTATTAGCTCTATTAATATCATCTTTCAAAATGGAATCAGGAGTCATAGGAAGCAAAGTAATATTTTTATCCTTATGAACAAGAGTATACTGATTGTTTCTACCATGGTGTACAAAATTTTTATCAAATTGCCATGGTCGACCAAGTAATAAGGAACATGCTTGCATAGGTACCACATCACAATCAACATAATCAGCCTATGTAGAGATACTAAAATGCACACGAATAGTACGTGTTACCTTAACCTTGCCGCTGTTGTTGAAACATTGGATGTAGTAAGGATGTGGATGTGGTCTTGTGATGAGAGATAGCTTCTCCACCATCTCCATTCTAGCCAAGTTGTTGCAGCTCCCTCCGTCTATGATGACACGCACAAAACGTTCCTTCACAACGCCCTTTGTATGGAACACATTATGCCTCTGATTTTGCTCGGCTTGTGTGACCTGCACACTCAAAACACGTTGAGCAACTAAACATTCATACCTGTCGGCGTCTTCAAGAGCCATGTATTGCGTCTCATGATCAGAATCATCTCCACCATGTTCTTCACTTGTAATAAGAGCTAAAGTCTCCTCATCATAGTCACTAGCGGACTCATACCCACCATCCTCAGTAGCAATCATCACACACTGAGATTTGCATTCTCGCGCATAATGTCCTCTTCCCTTACAACAATGACAAATAATATCACTTGTGTGCCCTGTTGATGCCATGGAAGAAGAAGAGCTCTGTGCAGGCCCGGTAGGTGTGCTCTTGGCAGATAGTGGTGGTTGTGCCTGCTTTCTTGTATCACGGCTGGAGATGGCGCCTGATGGAGGTGCTGGTGCAGTGGAAGTAGAGGACACACGCAGTGTCCATGATGAAGGTCGACCTGCAGAAAAGTTAGTTCGCGCCAATGCTTGTCGATCCTGCACTTCACGTTCAGCTTTACAAGCAAGATGGAATAAATGAGTGATATTAGTATACTCCTTATACTCTAGAATGGTCTGAATCTCTCTATTTAATCCACCCATAAAACGTGCAAGCATAGCTTCATTCTCCCCAACAATACCACATCTAATCATGCCAGTTTGTAATTCTTGATAATATTCTTCTACAAAAAATTTCTCTTGTCTTAAACGCTGCAATTTTTGAAGCAATTCACGTTGATAATATGATGGAACCCAATGAGTACGCATAACAGTTTTTGAAGAAGCCCGAGTAGTTGGAATAGGATATAATCTACAATGTTCAGACCACCATACACATGAAAAACTAGTGAAAGCACAAACAACAACAGCAACCCGTCTCTCCTCGGGATATTGTAAACATGTAAAACGTTGTTCAGTTTCTAACTCCCAAGTAAGATATATATTAGGAACATATCTACCCTCAAATGGTGGAATATTCAATTTCAGTTTAGGAATATGGTCATTATCTCGTACCTGAGGTGGTGGTGCAGGCCTACCATTACGATTATTTGCATGTGGACGACCTGGTGCTGGTGGTTGCATGTAGTGCTGATTTTGATCAACCTCATCCTCATAATCGCCCGCATAATCGTCATCCTCCTGGGTACCAGCAGCAGTAGTAGAAGGAGCGAAAGAAGCATCAACAATAGGTACAATAGCACCAGAATTTTGACAAAGCTCAATTGGAACGTGTTGTGCTCATCCCACATGATTTGGACGTCGTTGTAGTTGTTGTTGTAGAGGTGCGACAGGTGCAGCCGGCGGTGGCTGTGGAAGGCGCCCGAGAAATTCATTAAACTTGTTATCGAGCTTTGTTTCGAACGTCTTCTCAATGCCATCTATCTTCTCCATGGCCTCTTCAAATCTGTTTAGCACATCTTGCACCTGTCCACTCATCATTTGCTGAAATTTATCAGGTAGCTGTTTGTTCGTCATGTTCTCCCAATCAGTCTCATCAGCTTGTGATCCTGCCATGGTCAGCAGCAATAGAAACGCAAAAGAATATGATCCTACGAACTACTAGGAAGTGGTGGTGATGGTGGTGTGTCACAAATCCTTCAAGCGAATCTCAAATTCTTACCAGTTCTTACCCAGCAGCAGGTGGTGATCGGCAACCATTGTAGTCAAAACTCTCAAAGCTTGAATAGAGCGATTACCAGGGAGAGTCAAATGCACGATGTAGATATATGTGGAGCTGGGAAGGCTTATGATATGGTAGCAAAAAGGATCAACAATAATCAATTCAGAGATGCAAAGTTGAATAAACGCTCAACGACGGTACTATGCTGGTCCTAGGCTAGACTGTGCTAGAGACGCGAGCCTAGAGCACTAACAAAATCACGACGCTGCACGGAAACAAGGGAGAAGCCCACTCTCTTTTTTTGCACTTTTTTTTGCGCTCCTCTTTTTTTTTCTCCGAAAATCACTATAATGGCGAGTGTCTCAAAACTCTTCCCAAGTCAAGATAACAGGATAGACACGAAATTTTTTCGACCAATTTTTTTTCGACTGCCCGGACCCAAAAACTGGAAACGGGTAAAAAAAACTTTCTATGATAGCAACTGTCTCAATACGCTGGGAAACACCTAAAAATAGGATAGCCAGATTTTTTTTTGTCAAGTGCGTTTTTGGAAAATTTTGGGCCTAAACGGAGGGTGGTTTTTGGACTCTTTTTTTTGGAAACCAACCTCTTCTACGGACGGCAAAAGATTGCTGGAGTCCGAAACCTACTCACACAAGGAAAACACAAATCTGCAAACAGATGGATCTCGAAAGTAAACCTAATATGAGATGGACACGGAGGGGTGGTGATATATGGATGTGGGACGATGGTGGTATATGGACCCAGATCGGTGTTGGTATATGGACTCGGATCTGTGTTGGTATATGGACTGATGATAGATGGCAGGGACGATGTATTTGGTGTGGTGGTAGTATATGGCAGCGGATAATGATGGTGCAGCGGTGGCGTGAATACCCGTGAACAGAACTCGAAACTCTAAAAGACTAGACACTAAGACCAGCAACTAGACACGACGATGCAACCGAAAATTCAACAAAGAAAAATACTGAAAATACTATGCAAAGGGTCAGACTGGTTTGGATATGATGACCTAACCCTAATTATTTTGTGGCTTTTTCAGGGACTGTAGGTATGAAGAACAAACTCGATCTAAACTACGAAAAACTATAAAATCTCACCGAGCTACCTGGAAATCTGATACAACTTGATAGAAGCAAAGGTGTCCCATCTTTCAATGATATGGTGGCTATCGTTTTGGTGGAAGTCGACTTTGACGATCCGACTACGAACGTGCGAGGACGTCGCGCCTTAGCAATCGCTAAACCAACTCCGAGAGGTTATTGACCACGCCGGAGCACGATCAACCTGACCACGAAGGTCTGTTTCCTGCTAGCAAACAAAGAACAAGCAAGAAACTAAGATTGCAATCTGGATATTGTGAATAACGTAGGAAAGCTTTATTAATGAAGGTGGGGTTCTGTGATGCCTTTGTCTGGTCGTTGAATACAAACGAAGTACACGAAGTTGCAGCTATGGCGAACTTTTAATCTAAACAAAACCTAGTGTCTAAACGGTGCCCTAAGGGCTGTATATATGGAGGAAGAGGGGGGGGGGGATTTAGTGGCCCTTGGTGAAGGGGTCCGAAACCAACCCTATCTCTTGTTTCCCCACACATACGGACTCTAAAAATAGCCTATACTTATGTATTTCGAAATTACATGGGCCCGGCCAAATAAAAATGTGACGCAGCACCAAGAATAGACTCTGGACGAAATTTATGAAGTGGCATCTTGTATATTTCGTCCAAGGCTTTATGCACTCGTTATGGTGGCTTCAAAGTCCTGAAATCATCACTTGTAACTCCGTTCTTTTTCCCCTTGCGCATGCCGTCATCTCCATGCTTGTTCTTGCTCCAATATTCATCCTTTTCCAAGCTAGGCCCTTCATTTCTAAGCAAAACAAATGTATCCAATTTAGGCAGCATCATATTCTCATGAACATTAGAATCATTACCAAGAAACAAAAGTACCTGGTAATTTAATTGGCGTGCGCGAGCTCTAGTAATTGGTCAGCAGCAGGGGCTGTGGTGTAACAATGGTATTGATGTCCCGATTAGTCTAGGTGGTAGATGAGCGGAAGAAGTCGCGAACGCCGGCATCCACAGGAAGACGGAGGTGGTGCCAGGGGCGGGAGGGGTCCGTGATGCATAATCGGAGCCATCTTGCATGGAGGGAGATGCTGGTACGCTGGATGTCACGCATGCCGATCCTCCCTGGTCGAGGGGGAGGCATACACTTTTCCAGTTCATGAGGCAGTTTCCGGACCGGGCCTCTTTCTAGCCGTGCCAGAGGAAGTCTCGGATTAGTATATTCACGAGTTTCACGATGGGTGGCGAGAGGGCCATAGCTAGCAGAAGATGGATAGGCATGGCACTCAGGACATGGCGCACTAGGGCGAGGCGATCTCCGTGGGAGAGTAAGCAAGCTTGCTAGGTGTCGACACATTTCTCGATCTTCTCAACAAGGGGCATAAGCGTTATTGTGGTGATCTTCCTGACCGAGAGAGGGAGGCCCAGGTAGTTTATGGGGAAAGCCCTAGTTGGGTAGGACAACATCTCCCCCGCCAGAGTAGTGGCTTCAGGCGCGCAACAGATGGGCGTCACAGAACACTTCGCGAAATTGGTCTTGAGGCCCAATGCATGGCCAAACAACTTGAGGACGCATGGCCTTAAACTCTCTTCCTTGATTGGTTACACAAAGCCTCAAGAAGCCGAGCTTCGCTTCTTTTGTCTCCGTTTGGTTCATTCCAAATCTCGCAAGGATTCACACGCATGACAAATAAATAAAACAAGTTTGCAAGATTTATTTCTGAATATGATCACATGACACTTATTTACATGCTCCTTGCTGTAGAAGAAGCTATCCTAACACAACCACACCACTACAAACCAATTCAATCAAACAACTTAGCAATATCTAATCACATACACTTCTTAAAACTGAACATCAAGCAACTTCTGGCGACCTATATTAAAGACATTCACTTATGGTGAACCACGTCCCACAGAGGAACTGCCAGGTGCTCTTCCGATCTTAATTAGTTGCTGGTCTGAGGTGACCCATAGCCACAGAGGAGCTGTCAGATGCTCATCTTAACGTTGTTGGACGTTCGCTTTCCCATTCTGAAATGCTCTTCAACATATCTCTGAGCGACACTGGATGAAATGCTCCAAGATGAAGATCCTGGAAAACAAGAGTAGTAACATGGTAAGCAGAAGCCATTGTTGGCTGGAAGCTCAGACAACTGTACAGTCTCACCACTCTGAACATACCTGAAAGTAACAACACTGGAATTAGTTAAGCTACACAACAACCTCAAATAAATTGCAAAAAACCACCACAATTGAGGATCCCAATTCACAAAATCATCATCTTTTTTTTCAAAAAAACCACCACCATTGTGGTGACAGTTTTCAAAAAACACTAAATGAGCAATTAGAGTTGTTTGAGTGAAAATATGACCAATGGTTCCCAATCACAGGTGCCATGTGGCCTGGGTAAAGACGGTGTTGGTTACAATCCGTTAGAAAGTTTCACTCCATGTTAAGCTAGATGTAGGACTCACCCATCGGTGTGCTTGCTCCTCCCCCTTTTTTCAACATTCTTACAAACACCTCCCGTGCGCTGCCGTCATCTTCTCCATCATGGATCTCGAGCTGCTCATCCAGGGGTTCCGGTAAAGTTGGCATCGGCGCGGAGTCCTCGTCGAAAGATGGCTTCGGACACAGCATGAGGTGGCGGCGAAGCCATGGCCGTAGCCACCAAGGTGGCTGGTCATGGCCGAGCCGGGTCATGCGCGCTGCTCCGTCCGTAACCGGCGGCGAGCGGAGCGTGGAGCAGGATAAAGGAGGAGGAGGGGAAGCGCGTGGGGACGAGGTGGAGGTGGCTTGCCACAGCCGGTGAGGTGGCAAGTCGTGGCTGAGCCGGGCGGCATGATAGGGTAGGACGCCCCCGGAGAGTACTGCCTCGCTACCGATTGTAGCCCGCGTAGCCACCGCTAACGAATCGCTGACAGACCATGTCCCTCAACTCCGTCTCCTTGCGCTGATATCCCTCACCGACGGGTTCGAGTAGGGACGCCCGGAGATGACCGAATCAAGCTTTTCTCGGCCGCTTGCACCGGCCGCTCCTCGTTGTCGATTCTGTTGGTGTCTAGCCTACTCATTGAACCACGACGATCACTAGAGACTGCTACGTCTTGAGCTTGCGTTGGTTTTCCTTGAAGAGGAAAGGGTGATGCAGCACAGTAGCGTAAGTATTTCCCTCAGTTTTTGAGAACCAAGGTATCAATCCGGTAGGAGGCTCCTCACAAGTCCCACGAACCTACACAAACAAACAAAGAACTCGCAACCAACGCGATAAAGGGTTGTCAATCCCTTCAGGCCACTTGCAAAAGTGAGATCTGATAGGGATAATATGATAAGATAAATATATTTTTGGTATTTTGTGATATAGATGCAGAAAATAAAGATGCAAATAAAAATAGATTGGAAAATTATATGATAAAAGATAGACCCGGGGGCCATAGGTTTCACTAGAGGCTTCTGTCAAAATAGCATAAGTATTAAGGTGGATGAACAAATTACTGTCAAGCAATTGATAGAAAAGCGAATAATTATGAGACTATATAGGCATGATCATGTATATAGGCATCACGTCCGCAACAAGTAGACCGACTCCTGCCTGCATCTACTACTATTACTCCACACATCGACCACTATCCAGCATGCATCTAGAGTATTAAGTTCATAAGAACAGAGTAACACATTAAGAAAGATGACATGATGTAGAGGGATAAACTCAAGCAATATGATATAAACCCCATCTTTTTATCCTCGATGGCAAAAATACAATACGTGTCTTGCAACCCTTTCTGTCACTGGGTAAGAACACCGCAAGATTGAACCCAAAGCTAAGCACTTCTCCCATGGCAAGAAAGATCAATCTAGTAGGCCAAACCAAACTAATAATTCAAAGAGACTTGCAAAGATAACTCAATCGTGCATAAAAGAATTCAGAGAAGATTCAAATATTATTCATAGATAAACTTGATCATAAACCCACAATTCATTGGATCTCGACAAACACACCGCAAAAAGAGATTACATCGAATAGATCTCCACAAGAGAGGGGGAGAACATTGTATTGAGATCCAAAAAGAGAGAAGAAGCCATCTAGCTAATAAATATGGACCCGAAGGTCTGTGGTGAACTACTCATAACTCATTGGAGGGGCTATTTTGTTGATGTAGAAGCCCTCCGTGGTGGATTCCCCCTCCGGCAGAACGCCGCCGACGGCTCCAAGATGGGTTCTCGCGGATACAAAAGGTTACGGTGGTGGAAATATTTCTTCGGTGGCTCCCTGGATGTTTTTGGGGTATGTAGGCTTATATAGGAGGAAGAAGTACGTCAGTGGCCACCCAAGGGGCCCACGAGACAGGGGGCGCGCCCTGTAGGGGTGGGCGCGCCCCCCACCCTCATGGCTGCCTCGGCTGCTTCTTGACTTGCACTCCAAGTCCTCTGGATGATGTTCGTTCCAAAAATCATGCTCCCGAAGGTTTCATTCCGTTTGGACTCCGTTTGATATTCCTTTTCTTCGAAATACTGAAATAGGCAAAAAACAGCAATACGGCCTGGGCCTCCGGTTAGTAGGTTAGTCACAAAAATGATATAAATGTGTAAAATAAAGCCTATAGACATCCAAAACAGGTAATATAATAGCATGAAACAATAAAAAATTATAGATACGTTGGAGACGTATCAGAGACAAGGAAGAAACAAGAGAGAGAGGACACGAGCTTTCCCGGCGCACAAACGCCTCCGGCCGCACGAACAACCCCTTGTATTTCCGGCGAGCTCAAACTCTTCCACACACACCACCCCACGGCGAGAACATATACACTCCGAGAGGCTACATCTCTCTCTCTGGCTCGTTTGGCTCTACCACCTGCCAGCACCTTAAGTAGTAGACGCACACGTACACAGCTCATGCGCCACACCGGCCACTAAGCCATGCCCACACGCATTAGCTAACCACTAGATACATGCACTACATGCACGCACACCACACCGGCCATCCACACATGACCCGGCCAAACACATGGGCATGCATGGGCTAGCTAACAACCTGGTCATGGACTTGCACCACGCACGCACGCACCCATGCGCGCACCTCATGTGGTTTACTCCAACATAGGCCTCCAAGACTTCCCAGTACCCACTGAGCTCTCTCGCCGCATCGAAGGGAGCTCCTCTCAATTTCCCCCCATCTTCTCTGCTCTATTTCACGCCGTAGCGCCATCCCCCAAGAGCAACGAGCACGACCACCGCCATGGCCGGCAAACTCAAGCAAGTCGTGCCTCCCTACCTAGTCCTGTAGTCCAGTAGCATGCGGGTGGTCCTTTGATTCCCCTGAGAAACTCTTCGTCTCACCCCCATTGTGGTCTGCTCCCGGCGGCCTCCTATAGTCCGACGACGGCTGCTTCGTCGACCAAAGGCTCGTACAGGAACATGACCTTTTGGGCATGTCCTGCATCCATATTCAGCTTGTGGTTGGAGGCCATGGCAAGCGGCCGAGCGTGCTGCTGCATGGCGCAGGAGCTAGCGGTGCTAGGAGGTTCGTCGGCCAGCGGCCTGGCTGGCCGAAGCCACATGGCGTGCATGTACGGAAGCGCTAGGTTCTCCTCCTCTGCTGGCTGCTATGCGTGGGGAAAATTCAGGGTGGATGGAATGGGGTTGACCAATTATGCCATCTATCCTCCATCACGTAGACATGTCATCAGGACCCATTGGTCAAATTTGCACTTAAACAGTTCTAGTTGAGTGATTAGCGTTTTCTGAAAACTATCACCACAATGGTGCTGGGTTTTTGAAAAAAAAACTAAAGGTGGTGGTGATGAAGTCATGTACCTAGGGTAGGGTCATGGTCCTATCCTAGGTACCCTACCCAAGGACACACTTAGAAGAAGCTACCTTCCAGTCGACCAAGAGGGACTTCACTCGACCAAGAGGGACTTCACTCGACGATGAAGATAGCCACTCGACCATGAAGCTAACCACTCGACGGCCAGGAGACCTAAAGTCACTCAGCACGCAACGGTCTGTCATTAAGTAGCTTTAATAGTCTTCATGGTATTTTATGAGGGCGTTACCAGTAACCCCCTGTCTTAATGTACTTTAAACCCTGCATAACTGAGGGCCGGAGGGGTCGGACGAACTCTATATAAGCCACCCCCCTCCTCAGTGTAAAGGGTTCGCACCCCTGTAAGTCATATACAAAGAAACCAGTCGACCGCCTCCGGGCTCCGAGACGTAGGGCTATTACTTCCTCCGAGAAGGGCCTGAACTCGTAAAACACTCGTGTGTACAACTACTCCATAGCTAGGATCTTGCCTCTCCATACCTACCCCCCATTCTACTGTCAGACTTAGAACCACGACAGTTGGCGCCCACTGTGGGGCCGGTGTCTTAGCAACTTTTTGGAGAAGTTGCAGTTTGTCCGATTGCCTTCATCATGGTTTCTGGCGGAGCTCTGGTCGAGGGCCGCGAGATCCGTCTCGGTGCGCTCGCTTTCATCGCCGACGACTCCGCTTGGCTCCAGGAGGCACCACTCGACATCGACGCGCTCCCCGTCCGCGGGGCGACGCACTTTCGGGCGTGTGTCCGTGGCGTCCTGATGCGGCAGCCGTCGACCCCATACCGGTCGACTCCTGTGCCGTCCTCCCTGCCTGTCTCCCGCCAGTGCAAACGCTCCGGTCGGTCGAGGCTTCAGCGGTGGGTGAGACATGCAGTGGCTCGCCAATCGGCCACCACCCATGTCACGGCAATTGAGCCTAACGAATCTCTCTACGGCCTGTTCGATCTGTCGACTGGCTCCGTAGAGACTGCATCCGAATGCGACAGCAGTGACCCAGCGGCGGAGGTCCTGATGGTCAACGGGCCTCGTAGCCCTCCCGGTTTCCCTCGCACTGACGGGATGGACGACGGAGGCGACCCCGCTCGAGACCACGAAGAATATCAACCCGAGCCACTCACTTCTCAGCAAAGAGAAGATCTTCGCCGCCAGAACATGGATGCCCTGCACACTCCCATCGCAGGAGAAACTCCTGAGGCTCGTGCTTTGGAAGAGGCGCGTTTGGCCAACTTGGCTGAACGCACTCGACTGGAGAACCTCCAGCGAGCACTCGACGAGCGTGCGCGTCAACGAGTGCCTGACTCCAGCCGACGTCAGCTCTTTCCGCAACCGACTCAGGTATATCGAACCCCGATACAGAATTTGGCAGCTGCAGCCCGTATAGCGGAGTCAATTCAGCCCTCCCAGTCGGAGGCTGGAAGAGGCTTGATGCAGATCAGGGATTTGCTCCGGGCAGCAGGAGATCAGAATTCAGTTGTGTCATAGTCGCGCAACATGATTCACAGTCGATCCGTCGCTGCGAATACTGTTCAGTCGGCTCATAGCCCAAGGTCACCTCCGAGGCGCGTGGGACGTGAAGGGCGGCGGGACCACTATGATGACCGATTTGATCGTGATGATAGGCGTCGAGTGCCCACTCCTCCCCCAAGAAGTGGGTCTAACGCCCATCGGCAGCAAGATGACAGACGCCAGCTCAGTGTTGGGCGGAGAGCTCCGGTCGACCCTAGAGAACCAGGCTTTGACGCGAGATCCATCATCGTGCAAGGTTTGGTCAATCGGAACAGAGCTCATAGAGGTGGCCATGACAGAGATGTGCCCACTAGCAGCCGAGTCCATGTTTCAGGTCCAGAATGCTTTAGCAGAGCCATCAGAGCCGCAGTGATACCTCCCAACTTCAGGTTGGCTACTGGGGTAAGTAAGTTCACCGGAGAGTCCAAGCCTGAAACTTGGCTTGAAGACTACCGAGTGGCGGTACAGATTGGTGGAGGTAATGATGAGGTGGCCATGAAGCATTTTCCACTCATGCTAGAGGGTTCGGCCAGGGCGTGGTTGAATCAGTTAGCTCCTAGCAGCATTTACACCTGGGAAGATCTTTCTCGAGTGTTCGTCAGGACGTTCGAGGGAACTTGCAACCGACCGGCCGGATTGACGGAGCTGCAAGTTTGCGTACAAAAGTCGATTGAAACATTGAGAGATTACATCCAGAGATGGATCACTTTGCATCATACCGTGGAGAATGTGTCGGACCATCAAGCGGTCTGCGCCTTCAAGGATGGTGTCAAGAACAGAGAGTTGAGCCTGAAGTTTGGTCAAACCGAAGATATGACCCTGAGTCGAATGATGGAGATTGCCACCAAATACGCTAACGGTGAAGAAGAGGACAGGCTCCGGAGTGGCAAGTATAAGCCGAGTCAGTCGGAAAAAGGAAACCCCAGTCAGAAGCAGAAGCGGAAGGCCGAGCCAGCTGCTCCTGGAGAGGCTCTGGCCGTGACTCAGGGCAAATTCAAAGGGAAGCCCAAAGGATCTTGGAACCCCAAGAAGGTAAAGGATAAAGAAGGAAATGACGTGATGGATCTACCGTGTCACATCCACACGAAGAAAGACGAAGAGGGTAACTTCATCTACCCGAAACATACCACTCGCCAGTGCCGACCCTTAATCCAGTAGTTTCAAGGAGAACAGCCCAAAGACAAAGAGAAGGAGTCGGACAAGGCCGAGGACAAGGAGGACAGTGATGGAGGGTACCCTCATGTCAATTCCACCCTGATGATTTTTGCTGACGTAGAGAGCAAAAGTCGACTGAAAGTGATCAACCGAGAGGTAAATATGGTTGCTCCAGCGACACCAAGCTATCTGAAATGGTCGCAAACTCCCATTATGTTCGACCAATCCGATCACCCCACTCACATCGCCACCCCTGGGAGGCAAGAACTGGTGGTCGACCCAGTCGTCGAAGGCACTCGATTGACGAAGGTATTGATGGATGGCGGCAGTGGGTTGAATATACTGTATGCAAAGACGCTCAAGGGAATGGGCATTCTGATGTCCAGGCTCAGCTCCAGCAACATGAGTTTTCACGGAGTCATTCCTGGGAAGAAGGCTGAGTCACTTGGTCAAATAGCTCTGGATGTAGTGTTCGGCGACTCGAAGCATTTCCGCAAGGAGAAGCTGACGTTTGAAGTCGTGGATTTCCAGAGCGCTTACCACGCTATTTTGGGAAGACCAGCCTATGCCCGCTTCATGGCTCGACCATGTTATGTATACCTCAAATTAAAGATGCCTGGCCCCAAGGGCTTGATCACTATCACTGGCAGCCGGAAGAAGGCAGAAGAGTGTTTCCAGAAAGGCTCGAAGATTGTGGATGCCCAGATAACAGTGGTAGAGCTAGAAGAATACAAGAAAAATGCAGATCCGAGTAATTTGCTGCGGGCCAAGAAGCCCGCCACAGAGTCGGCGTGCCAGTCGTCGGGGGAGACAAAGCCAGTTCATATCCACCCGACTGACCCCAACGCAGCTCCGACCCATATTTCCACAACACTCGACTACAAATAGGAAGAAGCACTCATCCAGTTCCTCCGTGAGAACTGGGACATCTTTGCATGGAAGCCAGCTGACATGCCGGGTGTTCCTAGGGGACTGGCTGAGCATCGCCTTAGAGTCGACTCAAAACGAAACCTGTTAAGGAACATCTTCGACGGTCCGCCATTCAGAAGAAAAAAGCCATTGGCGAGGAGGTGGCTCGACTCCTTGCAGCAGAGTTTATCTAAGAGATATACCACTCTGAGTGGCTCGCCAATGTCGTCATGGTTCCCAAGAAGGACAACTCGCTTCGCATGTGCATTGATTTCAAACATATCAATCGGGCCTGCCCAAAAGATCATTTTCCTCTCCCTCGCATCGACCATACTGTCGACTCGACTGCGGGATGCGAGAGATTGTCTTTTTTAGACGCCTATTCCGGGTATCATCAGATCCGTCTGTATGGACCTGACGAAATCAAAACAGCTTTCATCACTCCATTCGGGTGCTTCTGTTATATCACCATGCCATTCGGTCTCAAGAATGCCGGAACCACGTTCATGAGAATGATTCAAAAGTGTTTACTCACTCAAATCAGTCGGAATGTGGAAGCGTACATGGATGATATCGTGGTCAAGTCTCGAAAGGGTTCCGACCTGTTGACTGACCTAGCTGAAATATTTGCCAACCTCAGGAGATATGATATCAAGCTCAATCCATCAAAGTGCACATTCGGAGTGCCTGGAGGAAAGTTACTCGGTTTTTTCGTTTCAGAGCGAGGAATCGACGCTAACCCAGAAAAAGTTAGCACCATACTCCGAATGAAACGCCCTATGCATGTGCACGATGTCCAGAAGCTTACTGGATGCTTGGCCGCATTAAGTCGATTCATCTCTCGCCTCGGTGAAAAGGTGTTGCCTCTTTACCGACTGATGAAGAAGGCAGACAAGTTCGAGTGGACTCCAGAAGCTGATGCAGCATTCGCCAAGCTGAAAGCTCTGCTCTCCACCCAGCCGGTGCTTGCTGCTGCAATCAGCAAAGAGCCTCTGTTGCTTTACATTGCAGCCACAAGACAAGTCATCAGTATAGTACTTACGGTCGAGCGGGAAGAGGAAGGTAGAACCTTCAAAGTTCAGCGCCCAGTGTATTATCTCTCTGAAGTTTTGACCCCATCGAAGCAAAGATATCCTCATTATCAGAAGCTCGTATATGGGATCTACATGACCATGAAGAAGGTTGCTCATTATTTCTCTGATCATGACATTACAGTCATCAGCGACGCACCATTGTTAAAGATTCTGCACAACAGAGATGCAACTGGTCTAGTGGCTAAATGGGCGATTGAACTCCTTCCCCTTGATATCAAATTTGAGGCAAAGAAAGCCATTAAGTCCCAGGCTATAACATATTTCCTTGCCGAGTGGATTGAACAGCAGCAGCCAACTCAAGTTCACTCGGAGCATTGGACCATGTTCTTTGATGGCTCTAAGATGTTAAATGGTTCTGGTGCTGGGGTAGTTTCGGTTTCTCCCCGAGGAGATAAGCTCAGATATGTGCTCCAGATCCACTTTGATTCCTCCAACAATGAGGCAGAATATGAAGCCCTTTTGTATGGGTTGCGCATGGCCATTTCACTCGGCGTCCGTCGCCTTATGGTTTATGGCGACTCAGATTTGGTGGTCAATCAGGTGATGAAGGAGTGGGACGTTAGAAGCCCAGCCATGACTGGATACTACAATGCAGTGAGGAAGCTCGAAAAGAAATTTGAAGGGTTAGAACTCCATCACGTTCGCCGACTGAAAAATCAAGCAGCCGATGACTTGGTGAAGATAGGTTCCAAGAGAGAAGCCATTCCGAGTGGTGTGTTTTTGGAGCATGTTCACACACCATCGGTTCAAGAAGATCCTTTCACTGAAGAAGTCCCGCAGCCCAAAAGCGCCACTGATCTGACTGAAGTCACGGTCCCAGCTGTGGTCGACTTGATCATGGAGGTTTTGGTCATCACTCCCGATTGGACAGTGCCCTATATCGTCTATATTTTGAGAAAAGAACTCCCTGAGAATGAAGAAGAGGCTCAGGAGATTGTCCGCCGATCCAAAGCCTTCACCGTCATGAGGGGTCAGTTATACAGAGAAAGTGCGACTGGAGTCAGCCAGAAATGCATAACACCGGAGGAAGGTCGAATGATTCTCAACGACATCCACTCGGGGACCTGTGGCCATCATGCGTCTTCTAGGACCATCGTGGCTAAAGCATACCGACCTGGTTTTTATTGGCCCAGAGCGAATGAAATGGCAAAGGAGATAGTCGACAAGTGTGAGGGATGTCAATTTTACTCCAATATGTCACACAAGCCCGCCTCAGCTTTAAAGACCATGCCACTCGTTTGGCCCTTTGCAGTATGGGGGTTGGATATGGTCGACCCTTTGAGAACAGGCAGAAGCGGTCTCACCCATGTGCTGGTAACAGTCGACAAGTTCACCAAGTGGATTGAGGCCAAACCCATCAAGAACCTCGATGTCGGTACTGCTGTCAGCTTTATCAGAGAATTGATATTCAGATATGGAGTTCCGCACAGCATCATCACTGACAACGGGTCAAACTTCGATTCCAAAGAATTCAGAGCTTTCTGCACGTCTCAAGGCACACGAGTCGACTATGCTTCAGTCGCCCATCCACAGTCGAATGGACAGGCAGAACGAGCCAACGGCTTGATCTCAAAGAGTTGAAACCCCGTTTGATGCGTGATCTCAAGCATGCGGCTGGTGCATGGGTCGACGAACTTCCCTCAGTGCTTTGGGGGTTAAGGATGACGCCCAACCGGCCGACTGGAAGAACTCCGTTCTTCTTGGTCTATGGAGCTGAAGCAGTCTTGCCGAGTGACCTTCTCCACAATGCTCCTCGGGTCGAGCTCTACACCAAAGCTGAAGCAGAACAAGCACGGAAGGATGCAGTCGACCTTTTAGAGGAAGAAAGAGAGATGGCTCTGATCCGATCGACCATTTATCAACAAGACTTGCGTCACTTCCATGCCAAAAACGTGAAGAGTCGAGCCTTCCAGGAAGGAGATTTGGTCCCCCGAGTGGATCAGCAGAAACCACACAAGCTCGCTCCTTCTTGGGAAGGACCCTTCATCGTCACCAAGGTTCTCCACAATGGATCATATCGTCTTTACAATGTCGAGCATCAGATCGACGAGCCCCGGGCTTGGAACGCGGAGCTTCTCCGCCCCTTTTACACTTAAGTATTCACTCGGATGAGTTGTAATAAAAGTACTTCTGTAGTTTATTTATCAAAGACAAAGAGTTTTATAATTTTCCCAGTAATTGTTATTACTTTTTGTCCACATAAAACAATCCCCCAGCGGGTGGCTTGGCTGCGAATCTGATTCGCCCAAGTCTGTAACAAAAAATCCTACCGAGTGGTAAGCCAGCCTTCCACTCAAAGGCTTAGCTTTGAAATCCGTTTCGCCTAAGTTAAACAAAATCCTACCGAGTGGTAAGCCAGCCTTCCACTCGAAGGCTTAGCTACGAAATCCATTTCGCCTAAGTTAAACAAAATCCTACCGAGTGGTAAGCCAGCCTTCCACTCGGAGGCTTAGCTGCAGTCCAAGTACTCGCCTAGGTTTTCGAAAATCCTACGAAATCCATTTCGCCTAAGTTAAACAAAATCCTACCGAGTGGTAAGCCAGCCTTTCACTCGGAGGCTTAGCTGCAGTACAAGTACTCGCCTAAGTTAAACAAAATCCTACCGAGTGGTAAGCCAGCCTTCCACTCGGAGGCTTAGCTGCAGTACAAGTACTCGCCTAAGTTAAACAAAATCCTACCGAGTGGTAAGCCAGCCTTCCACTCGGAGGCTTAGCTGCAGTACAAGTACTCGCCTAAGTTAAACAAAATCCTACCGAGTGGCAAGCCAGCCTTCCACTCGGAGGCTTAGCTGCAGCATTGCGCTTGCCTAAGCACAAATACAATGTGCACTCTGCGAGGAGGACGAGGTGCAGGTCGACTGCTACCCTCTCCTTCCGAGCTACGCCACAAATACAACGTGCACTCTGCGAGGAGGACGAAGTGCAGGTCGACTGCTACCTTCTCCTTCTGAGCTACGCCACAAATACAACGTGCGCTCTACGAGGAGGACGAGGTGCAGGTCGTCTGCTACCTCCTTCTCCAGAGGTACCACATGAAAATCCTACCGAGTGGAGAGCAAACCTCCCACTCGGGGGCTTAGCTACAGCCCAGTGCTCGCCTAAGTTTTTGAAAATCTTACTGAGTGGAGAGCAGACCTCCCCACTCGAGGGCTTAGCTGCAGCCCAGTGCTCGCCTAAGTTTTTGAAAATCCTACCGAGTGGAGAGTGAACCTCCCACTCGGGGGCTTAGCTGCAGCCCAGTGCTCGCCTAAGTTTTTGAAAATCCTACCGAGTGGAGAGCGAACCTCCCACTCGGAGGCTTAGCTGCAGCCCAGTGCTCGCCTAAGTTTTTGAA
>NC_041391.1:622925525-622964577 GCF_002162155.2 Triticum dicoccoides
CGAGTGGAGAGCGAACCTCCCACTCGGAGGCTTAGCTGCAGCCCAGTGCTCGCGTAAGTTTTTGAAAATCCTACCGAGTGGAGAGCGAACCTCCCACTCGGAGGCTTAGCTACAGCCCAATGCTCGCCTAAGTTTTTGAAAATCCTACCGAGTGGAGAGCAAACCTCCCACTCGGAGGCTTAGCTGCAGCCCAGTGCTCGCCTAAGTTTTTGAAAATCCTACTGAGTGGAGAGCGAACCTCCCACTCGGAGGCTTAGTTGCAGCCCAGTGCTCGCCTAAGTTTTTGAAAATCCTACCGAGTGGAGAGCAGACCTCCCCACTCGGGGGGCTTAGCTGCAGCCCAGCGCTTGCCTAAGTGTATCAGGAAACAAGTCGATTGCAATGAGCACCTCACTTTAGCCTGCAAAAGACACCTCAAACCAAATGCAAACATATTCAACGTCAAATCCAAGTTCGGATAACACTTAACGGAACCGAAAGTGCTCTGGCGCTAAGCCTGTTAAGGTTTGTCGGTTACAAAACTCACTCGGCGTACCGAGGCAAATTTAAAGTATCAAGCTCAGAAGTTTTTTACCCCTCCTGTGGAGGGCTGGAAGGTGCAACAAACTCATCCATGTCGATTCCATCTGCAATCCGAGTGGCAGCGGCGATGAAGGTCTCCATGAAAGATCGGAAATCATGCTTCTTGGTGTTAGCCACCCTAAGGGCCACCAGCTTGTCCTCTCATGCATCCTTGCAGTGAACGCGGACCAGAGGCAGAGCAACATCCGCGCCACACCTGGCAGAAGACTTCTTCCACTCCTGCACTCGACTTGGGACCTCGTTCAGTCGAGTCATCAGAGACTCAAGGTCGTTCTGGAGCGTCTCTCTTGGCCAGAGTGTTGTGTCGATGCGAGAAGTTGCGACCTTCAGCCTTGCGAGATAGTCGACGACAGTAGCAACGCGAGATTCAAGCCGGAGCACATTCATGGCGACTTCATCTTTCACGGGAGAGTTGATGGGATCCAGGTTTATTTCCAGTCGACCAGTCTCCTCTTCAAAGTTCTGGCAAAATTCTGCAAGCACAACCACGGAGTCAAGACAACAGTCGGAGATCACAGTTAAAACGTCTGTTTGAGACAAAAGATTACCTTCAAGCATGAGGAATAGCTTCTTGGCGAGTCCACCCAGATAAGCCTCCAGATCGTTCTTCTTTCCCACCAACTCACTGGCCTTGTCATTCAGGGCAACCTTGTCACTTTTCAGTCGACTGACCTCCTTGTTAGCAGCATCAAGAGCAGCCTTCAGATTGGTGTTCTCTTCTTCAAGCTTGGTGACTGAAGCCAGCTTTTCATCTGCGAACTTGGTCCTCTCTATAGCCGTTTTCTGCAACTCAGCAAAGTCAAGGTCTTTCTTCTTCAAGGCATCCCTCACTTTGTCTGCAAAGTTACAGTGAGATCAGACTCTGAAACAAATGAGAGACAAAGGCAGTCGTCGAAGGCCTCACCAAACATACCTTTAGCTTCCTCTTTCGCCTTCAATAGGTTCTCTTGGGTCAGTTTCAGATCAAGCTCGAGCTGGATGTGTTTGTTCTCCAACTCAGTATAACGGGCCGCAAGGTCGCAGGATTTCTACGAAGAACCAATCGACGGATGTCACAGACAAATCACTTCCGAGTGACTAAGGAAAAATCATAGCGTTTCTAAGACTACGGCTAAATACAAACATTCGACCACAGTCTCGGGGACTACACCCAGTGGGTGCACTCAGCATGCCCCCACTAGTTTCATCAGTTAGAGTCGACCAGTCGACCAACAAAAAAAAATGGGAGGTGTTCTTCAGACTATAGACGACTGCCAGCAGTCGACCACAGTCTCGGGGACTACACCCAGTGGGTGCACTTAGCATGCCCCCACCGGTCTATGAATCTATTCGACCTAGTCGAGTAAAGAAAAAACTTAAGACATACAGACTATGGTCGACTGCCAGCAGTCCACCATAGCCTTGGGGACTACACCCAGTGGGTGCACTCAGCGTGCCCCCACTAACCCAGAATTTCAATCGACACACCCAGTGGGTGTAGGACAAACTCTAGGAATTTCAGAAAGAAGAGTTTTCAAATATCATATCCTAACAGAACAGGCAGTGACCGACTGACCTGAACATTACTCTGAAGAGCTGAACTGGCGTCATAGGCTGCCTGGCTGGCTTCTCGTATTGCCTTCACTTGCTCCATCATGACCCCCGCTTGGCGTATTGCTTCTTTAGCAGCAGTAGCTTGGTCTTCTGGAACGTGGTAGGTTGAGAAAAGCGAGGGTTGAGAAGCACTCGACGATGAAGGACGAGCACTCGCCAACGGCACCGCAAAGGTTACGGTAGGCCGAGTGACATTGTCTCCCTCCACGACCAATGTCTCGGGTGCTGGCACATCCTGAGCCGCCTTGCCAGCAGATGCTTTCTTGCTCCTTCTCTGCCTCGGTGGTTCCTCGTCGTCATCGTCGGGAAGGTCGATAACGACATTAGATGAAGCTGTAGAAAAAGAATCAAAATTAGAGACAATAAGCCAATCGACTGAAGATGGAACTACAAGAGTCATACCAGGTTTAGAAGTAACAGCATCCTCCATCTCCTGGTCTTCAGCTCTGGACGAGGTATCAGAAGTAGCAGCGCTGCAGTTCCAGAAGTCAGTCGATTAGCTCATGAGTCGACCAAGAATAAGTTCATGTGGAACAGACAAACTCAAGCTACACCATTACCCTGAGATAGTGGGGATCACCATCTTCATCTTCGGCAAGACCTTCGCCGACTTCGACGGTGCCACTCGAGATTGCTTCGGAGCTTTCTCAGTCGGCACCGGAGAAGTAGTCCGAGGGCGCTTGGACGACTGCGTGACGGTTGCGACCCCCTTACCACGCTCGGCCGCGGGATCATGGACAAGCTTCGAGCGTCTTTCCGAGCGAGGAGGTACAACTTCCTCCTCCTCCTCCTCCTCCTCTTCCTCCTCACCAAAGTCATCACCCTCATCATCGTTGTTAGCATCCGAATCCCACTGCTCCGGGCTTTCGCCCCCACTTCCTTCCTCCTCTTCAGTCGGCGTTTGCGCTCCATTGGGCATCGAGTATAAATCAGTGGTGGCCTGTCAGACAACAAAACAAGGATCAATCGACCAATTCGCACCGAAGCAGAATGAATAAAGCAAGATTACAATTGGAGATAAGTGGTCATACCGTGTCCCTCGAGGGTTGTCCTTATTCCCTGTGATTGCGACCACCCACCTCTCCAGTGTGGCGTCGTTGACCGCTTCTGGATGGACCCGAGTGGTATCTTCGGTACCACAGTACAACCACATCGGGTGGCCTCGGTACTAAAGCGGTTGGATGCGTCGTCTAAGGAAGACCTCCAGAAGATCCATACCCGTCACTCCGTTCGTAACGAGTTGGACTACGCGCTCCATCAACATTTTTACCTGAGCTTTCTCCTCAGGAAGCACCTTCAGAGAAGAGGGTTTGTCCACTCGGTCCATGGAGAACGGAGGGAGACCAGTCGACTGCCCCGACATCAACTCGTCTTGGCAGTAGAACCAAGTCGACTGCCACCCTCTGACCGACTCAGGAAGGGTCATGGCCGGGAAAGTACTCTTATTCCTCATCTGAATCCCAAGACCCCCACACATATGGATAACCTTAGTCCTCTCATCATCCGGACTCGCCTTTTTCACCGTCTGTGAGCGACAGGTGAATATGTGCTTAAAGAGACCCTAGTGTGGTCGACAACCCAGGAAGTTCTCGCATATGGACACGAAAGCAGCAAGATAGGCAATGGAATTGGGAGTGAAATGGTGGAGTGGCGCCCCAAAGAAGTTCAGAAACCCTCGGAAGAAAACACTCGGCGGCAGAGAGAATCCACGGTCTACATGAGTGGCTAGGAGAACACACTCACCCTCCAGGGGCTACGGTTGACACTCGGTCCCCGGAAGCCTTGCTGACCCGTGGGGGATCAGACACTTGTTGGCCAGGTCATTGAGATCCGTCTCGGTGATGGTCGAACGGATCCAATCCCCTTGGACCCAACCTTTTGGCAGGCGGGACCTTGACGAAGATCCGCCCTGACTGGACGCTCTCCCCTTCGCTTTCCCCGTCGCCGTCGCCTTCTTTGCTTGCTCCAAGGCCGCCGTCTTCTCCTTCACCATTGTCGTCGGCGAAGCACGCGAGGAGTGGATAGGCGGAGGCGAGAGCAGGCACAGCGGGCGGAGGCAAAGAGGGCAGAGAGGAGAATGGGAACGCACTGTTCAAAAACCCTCGCCCGGCGCTTTATATAAGGACGGTTCCGAGTGGCTGACAAGTAGGCCCGGGCGGTCCTGTCACATCCCGAAACAGTCGCGCACGCATGATACGTGGCAAAAAAGGCGGTGCGGAAATCGAGGCGTTCACGCCTTATCCCATCCGAGTACCGCGGTCCGCCCTGCTTCACGCGCTTCCCAAAATTTGGATCCCACAAAATCCGCTAACGACAGATCAATCTGTCAGACGGTAGATTTCCTGCGATCCGTCGCTCGGCAGTTCACTAAGTTCAAAAGTTCACTCGATAGAAGAAAAGAATGGATCAAGGCGACTGAAAGAAAAGTTGATGCCAACGCCAAAAAAGAAAAATCGCTGATCCAGGATACGACATCATCAGTGCACGGGAAATAGGTCGGAGAAAATTATCAACCCCTTCCTCACTCGAACGTCGATCCATTCGGGGGCTAATGATGAAGTCATGTACCTAGGGTAGGGTCACGGTCCTATCCTAGGTACCCTACCCAAGGACATACTTAGAAGAAGCTACCTTCTAGTCGATCGAGAGGTACTTCACTCGACCAAGAGGGACTTCACTCGACGATGAAGATAGCCACTCGACCATGAAGCTAACCACTCGACGGCCAGGAGACCTAAAGTCACTCAGCACGCAACGGTCTGTCATTATGTAGCTTTAATAGTCTTCATGGTATTTTATGAGGGCGTTACCAGTAACCCCCTGTCTTAATGTACTTTGAACCCTGCATAACTGAGGGCCGGAGGGGTCGGGCGAACTCTATATAAGCCACCCCCCTCCTCAGTGTAAAGGGTTCGCACCCCTGTAACTCATATACACAGAAACCAGTCGACCGCCTCCGGGCTTCGAGACGTAGGGCTATTACTTCCTCCGAGAAGGGCCTGAACTCGTAAAACACTCGTGTGTACAACTACTCCATAGCTAGGATCTTGCCTCTCCATACCTACCCCCCATTCTACTCTCAGACTTAGAACCACGACAGGTGGCTTTAAGAATTAGGGTCCCCAATAGTGGTGGTTTTTTGTAATTAACTCGCTGCTGGACGATGAAAAGGGAGCAACATGAACATGGATTGGCCGCACATGCTAATTGTCGATGATCGGCATTCGATTCATGCCATGCATGAGAGATCTTGGGAAATTTGATTAGCTGGAAGCTCACTAATTTAAAATGCTAAGAATTAATGGGGCTAACAAAATGGCACCGAAAGTTCACATTGAAATGGCATTAAGATGAGCCCAGCAAGGTGATGTCAGGATTGGCAACATCCAGTTCACTTCCACATTCCATATGGTAGGGATCATGGTATGTGCCGCCAAAAACTAGGACAAGGGACGATGTCTAAGTATTTAACCAAAAACTACCACAATTCATGGAAACGTCTCGAAAAACTACCACTTTACGATTTTGTGCGAAAAACTACCACTTTTGTCCTCATCGGTGGCAAAAAAACTACCAAGTCGTGTAACCGCTCGCTTCACCGGAGTTAAGCTCGAATCTGATCGGTTGGGCCCATGAACCAGGTGCCACCGTCGCCCATCGAGCATTAACGGCTGTTAACGGCGCGTCGACGGTCCCAACAGACTGTCGATGGTCCAATAAGTGGCCCCATAGTCAGAGCGATCTCAGCCACTCCCTCCCTCCTCACTCGCTCACTCATACTCATCCTCTCACTCTCTCCCTCCTCGCTCGTCCCCGCTCTGAGCATATCGCCATCGCCGCCGGCGGCATTGCTGCTGGTAGAACTTGAGGATGCCATCCTAGAATGCCGAGGAGAGCTCGGATGAGGACTGCATGGTTTCAATGGAATCTCAGCTCTTTTTAAGTGCATAGTGCATAATGGTGGAACGGAGTTAGGGTTAGTTCCTCCAAATTCGAGATTCCAAGTTAATTTTAGTTTGATTCCAAGTTTCTTTTGCAGGAAAGCCCCGACAGTGTGGTGGATCCATCTTTCTGTGGTTCTTTCATCGTATCTTGGCCAACGTGCATGATGCATCATCAAAGGCCGAAGAAGATGGTAGCTTTTGAAGGTGCTTTGACAGGGAGGCGATTCCTCGGTTGTCCTTTGCAGCAGGTATTAAATCTTGAACGCTTACTTGTTTAGCTGGTGGAGATGTGTGGTGTGTGATGTGTTTTTCTCCTGGAGATGTGTGGTGCAGCAGGTAATAAGTTGTGTAGAGATGTGTGATGTGTTTAGAACTCAAACTGAAAAGTGCCATACATATGGAAGTGTTGGAAATATGCCCTAGACGCAATAATAAAAATGGTTATTATTATATTTCCTTGTTCATGATAATTGTTTATTGTTCATGCTATAATTGTATTGACCGGAAACCGTAATACATGTGTGAATACATAGACCGTAATATGTCCCTAGTAAGCCTCTAGTTGACTAGCTCGTTGATCAATAGATGGTTGTGGTTTCTTGACCATGTATATTGGATGTTGTTGATAACGGGATCACATCATTAGGAGAATGATGTGATGGACAAGACCCAATCCTAAGCATAGCACAAGATCGTGTAGTCCGTTTGCTAAGAGCTTTTCTAATGTCAAGTATCATTACCTTAGACCATGAGATTATGCAGCTCCCGGATACCATAGGAATGCTTTGGGTGTACAAAACGTCACAGCATAATTGGGTGGCTATAAAGGTGCACTACAGGTATCTCCGAAAGTGTTTGTTGAGTTGGCACGAATCGAGACTGCGATTTGTCACTCTGTATGATGTAGAGGTATCTCTGGGCCCACTCAGTAATGCATCATCATAATGAGCTCAATGTGACTAATGAGTTAGCCATGGGATCACGCGTTATGGAACGAGTAAAGAGACTTGCCGGTAACGAGATTGAACAAGGTATAGGGATACCGAGGATCAAATCTCGGGTAAGTAACATACCGATGGACAAAGGGAATTTTGTACGGGATTGATTGAATCCCCGGCATGGTGGTTCATCTGATGAGATCATCGTGGAACATGTGGGAGCCAATATGGGTATCCAGATCCCGCTATTGGTTATTAACCGGAGAGGTATCTCGGTCATGTCTGCATGGTTCCCGAACCCGTAGGGTCTACACACTTAAGGTTCGGTGACGCTAGAGTTGTAATGGGAATAGTATGTGGTTACGAAGGTTGTTCGAATTCCCAGATGAGATCCCAGACATGACGAGGAACTCCGGAATGGTCCGGAGGTGAAGATTGATATATTGTACGAAGGTTATTGGAATACGGAATTGTTCCGGTGGTACTAGGTGACGACCAGTGTGACTGAAAGGAGTTTCGGAGGCCCCTGCAAGTGTTGGGGGCATTATGGGCCAAGGGGAGGGGGCACACCAGCCCACTAAGGGGTTGTGCTCCCCTTCCACCCCATCTCATGTAACCTGGAGAGGTGGGGGCACCACCCCTAGGGCAGCCGCCCCTCCCGGCTTGGGGGGCAAGTTTCCTAGGGGGTGGGGGGCGCCCAAACCCATCTAGGGTTTCCCCTGGCCGCCGCCCCCTCCTCTAGATCCATCTAGAGGGGCCGTACCCCTCTCCCCTTCCCCTATATACAGTGAGGGGGTGGGAGGGCAGCCAAACCTTCCCCTGGCGTAGCCCCTCCCTCCTCATACATCTCCTCCTCCTCCGTAGTGCTTGGCGAAGCCCTGCAGGAGAACCACGAGCTCCACCACCACCACGCCATCGTGCTGTCGGAGTTCTCCCTCAATTTCGCCTCTCCCCTTTCTGGATCGAGAAGGAGGAGATGTCCCCGGGCTGTACGTGTGTTGAACGCGGAGGCTTCGTCCGTTCGGCGCTAGATCGGATCTTCCGCGATTTGAATCACCGCGAGTACGACTCCATCAACCGTGTTCTTGTAACGCTTCCACTTAGCGATCTTCGAAGGTATGAAGATGCACTCCCTCTCTCTCTCTCTCTCTCTCTCTCTCTCTCTCTCTCTCTCTCGTTGCAAGAATCTCCTAGATTGATCTTGGTGATACATAGGAAATTTTTGAATTATTTCTACGTTCCCCAACAGTGGCATCATGAGCTAGGTCTATGCATAGATTCTATGTACGAGTAGAGCACAAAGTAGTTGTGGGTGATGATTTGTTCAATTTGCTTATAGTTACTAGTTTTATCTTGATTCAGCGGCATTGTAGGATGAAGCGGCACGGACCGAACTTACACGTATGCTTACGTGAGACAGGTTCCACCGACTGACATGCACTTGTTGCATAAGGTGGCTAGCAGGTGCCAGTCTCTCCCACTTTAGTCGGATCCGATTCGATGAAAAGGGTCCTTATGAAGGGTAAATAGCAATTGGCATATCATGTTGTGGCTTTTGCGTAGGTAAGAAACGTTCTTGCTAGAAACCCATAGCAGCCACGTAAAACATGCAAACAACAATTAGAGGACGTCTAACTTGTTTTTGCTGGGTATGCTATGTGATGTGATATGGCCAAAAGAATGTGATGAATGATATGTGATGTATGAGATTGATCATGTTCTTGTAATAGGAATCACGACTTGCATGTCGATGAGTATGACAACCGGCAGGAGCCATAGGAGTTGTCTTTATTTATTTATGACCTGTGTGTCACTGTATAACGCCATGTAATTACTTTACTTCATCGCTAAACTGTTAGCCATAGTAGTAGAAGTAATAGTTGGCGAGACAACTTCATGGAGATACAATGATGGAGCTCATGATGATGGAGATCATGGTGTCATGCCGGTGACGATGATGATCATGGAGCCCCGAAGATGGAGATCAAAAGGAGCAAAATGATATTGGCCATATCATGTCACTATTTGATTGCATGTGATGTTTATCATGTTTATGCATCTTATTTGCTTAGAATGACGGTAGTAAATAAGATGATCCCTCATAATAATTTCAAGAAAGTGTCCCCCCTAACTGTGCACCGTTGCGAAAGATCATTGCTTCGAAGCACCACGTGATGATCGGGTGTGATAGATTCTAACGTTCACATACAACGGGTGTAAGCCAGATTTACACACGCGAAACACTTAGGTTGACTTGACGAGCCTAGCATGTACAGACATCGCCTCAGAACACAAGTGACCGAAATTTCGATGAAAAGGGTCCTTATGAAGGGTAAATAAAAATTCGCATATCACCGTTGTGGATTTTGCATAGGTAAGAAACGTTCTTGCTAGAAACCCATAGAAGCCAAACATGCAACAACAATTAGAAGACGTCTAACTTGTTTCTGCAGGGTATGCTATGTGATGTGATATGGCCAAAAGGATGTGATGAATGATATATGTGATGTATGAGATTGATCATTTTCTTGTAGTAGGAATCACGACTTGCATGTCGATGAGTATGACAACCGGCAGGAGCCATAGGAGTTGTCTTAATTTATTGTATGACCTGCGTGTCAATGTAAACGCCATGTAATTACTTTACTTTATTGCTAACCATTAGCCATAGTAGTAGAAGTAATAGTTGGCGAGACAACTTCATGAAGACACGATGATGGAGATCATCATGATGGACATCATGGTGTCATGCCGGTGACGAAGGTGAACATGCCGCGCCTTGAAGATGGAGATCAAAGGCGCAAGATGATATTGGCCATATCATGTCACTTTATGATTTGCATGTGATGATTGCCATGTTTACATCTTATTTTCTTAGAACGACGGTAGCATAAATAAGAAGATCCCTCACTAAAATTTCAAGAAAGTGTTCCCCCTAACTATGCACTGTTGCAAAGGTTCGTTGTTTCGAAGCACCACGTGATGATTGGGTGTGATAGATTCTAACGTTCGCATACAACGGGTGTAAGCCTAATTTACACACGCGAAACACTTAGGTTGACTTGACGAGCCTAGCATGTACAGACATGGCCTCGGAACACGAGAGACCAAAAGGTCGAACATGAGTCGAATGGTAGATGCGATCAATATGGAGATGCTCACCGTTGATGACTAGTCCGTCTCACGTGATGATCGGACACGGACTAGTCGATTCAGATCTTGTATCACTTAGATGACTAGAGGGATGTCTATCTAAGTGGGAGTTCATTAAATAATTTGATTAGATGAACTTAATTGTCATGAGCATAGTCAAAAGATCTTTGCAAATTATGTCATAGCTTGCGCTTTAGTTCTACTGTTTCAGATATGTTCCTAGAGAAAATTTAGTTGAAAGTTGATAGTATCAATTATGCGGACTGGGTCCGTATACTGAGGATTGTCCTCATTGCTGCGTAGAAGGCTTATGTCCTTACTTAATGCACTGCTCGGTGTGCTGAACCTTGAGCGTTGTTTGTGGATGTTTCGAACATCTGACATACATGTTTTGATGACTACGTGATAGTTCAGTGCGTAATATTAAACGGTTTAGAATTGAGGCACCGGAGATGTTTTGAAACATCTGGGAACATATGAGATGTTCCAAGAGCTGAAATTGGGATTTCAGGCTCATGCCCACGTTAAGAGGTATTAGACCTTCGACAAGTTTATTAGCCTACAAACTAAGGGAGAAAAGCTCAATCATTGAGCATATTGTCAGATTTTTCTGAGTACTATAATCATTTGAATCGAGTGGGAGTTAACCTTCTAGATGAGATAGTGATGGTTCTCCAAAGTCACTGCCACCAAGCTACTAGAGCTTCGTGATGAACTATAACATATCAGGGATAGATATGATGATCCTTGAGCTATTCGCGATGTTTGACACCGTGAAAGTAGAAATCAAGTAGGAGCATCAATTGTTGATGGTTAGTAAAACCACTAGTTTCAAGGAGGGCAAGGGCAAGAAGGGATACTTCATGAAATAGCAAATCAATTGCTGCTCTAGTGAAGAAACCCAAGGTTGAACCCAAACCCGAGACTAAGTGCTTATGTAATCAGGGGAACGATCACTGAAGCAGAACTACCCTAGATACTTGGTAGATGAGAAGGCTGGCAAGGTCGACAGAAGTATATTGGATATACATTATATTAATGTGTACTTTACTAGTACTCCTAGTAGCACCAGGGTAATAGATACCGGTTCGGTTGCTAAGTGACAGTAACTCGAAATAAAAGGCTACGGAATAAACAGAGACTAGCTAAAGGCGAGGTGACAATATGTGTTGGAAGTATTTCCAAGGTTGATGTTATCAAACATCGCACGCTCCCTCTACCATCGGGATTGGTGTTAAACCTAAATAATTGTTATTTGGTGTTTGCGTTGAGCATAAACATGATTGGATTATGTTTATCGCAATACGGTTATTCATTTAAGGAGAATAATGGTTACTCTGTTTATTTGAATAATACCTTCAATGGTCTTGCACCTAAAATGAATGGTTTATTGAATCTCGATCATAGTGATACACATGTTCATGCCAAAAGATATAAGATAGTAATGATAGTACCACCTACTTGTGGCACTGCCATTTGAGTCATATTGGTATAAAACGCAAGAAGAAGCTCCATGTTGATGGACCTTTGGACTCACTTGTTTTTTGAAAAGTTTGATACATGCGAACCATGTCTATTTGTATGTACGCATGAGGAAACTCCAAGCAGATGGATCGTTTGGACTCACTTGATTTTGAAGCACTTGAGACATGCAAATCATACCACATGGCCAAGATGACTCAAAAGCCTCGTTTTCAATAAGATGGAACAAGAAAGCAACTTGTTAGAAGTAATACATTTTGATGTGTGAAGTCCAATGAGTGCTGAGGCATGCAGTGGATATCGTTATGCTCTTACTTCACAGATGATTTGAGTAGATGCTAAGTATATTTGCTTGATGAAACACAAGTCTGAATTATTGAAAGGTTCAAGTAATTTCAGAGTGAAGTTGAAGATCTTCGTGATAAGAGGATAAAATGTCTATGATATGATCATAGAGATGAATATATGAGTTGCGAGTTTGGTACACAATTAAGGCATTGTGGAAATTGTTTCACAGCTAATACCGCCTGGGACACCATAGTGTGATGGTGTGTCCGAACATCATAGCTGCACCCTATTGGATATGGTGCATACCACGATGTCTCTTATTGAATACCACTATCGTTTATGGGTTAGGCATTAGAGACAAACACATTCACTTTAAATAGGGCACCACGTAATTCCGTTGAGATGACACCGTATGAACTATGGTTTAGAGAAACCTAAGCTGTCATTTCTTGAAAGTTTGGGGCTGTGACGCTTATGTGAAAAAGTTTCATCTTGATAAGCTCGAACCCAAAACGGATAAATGCATCTTCACATGACACCCAAAATAGTTGGGTATACCTCCTATGTCAGATCCGCAAGCAAAAGTGATTGTTCTTAGAAACGGGTCCTTTCTTGAGGAAAAGTTTCTCTTGAAAGAATTGAGTGGGAGGATGGTGGAGACTTGATGAGGCTATTGAACCATCACTTCAACCAGTGTGTAGCAGGGCATAGGAAGTTGTTCTTGTGGCGCCTACACCAGTTGAAGTAGAAGCTGATGATAGTGATCATGAAACTTCAGATCAAGTCACTACTAAACCTCGTAGGTCGAGAAGGACGCGTACTGCTTCAGAGTGGTACGATAATCCTGTCTTGGAGGTCATGTTGCTAGACAACAATGAACCTACGAACTATGGACAAGCGATGGTGGGCCTGGATTCTGACGAATGGCTCGAGGACATAAAATCCGAGAGGGGATCCATGTATGAAAACAAACTGCAGACTTTGGAAGAAGTACTTAATGGTCGTAAGGCTGTTGGGTACAGATGGATTTTAAAAGTAAGATGGACAATGATGGTAAGTGTCACCATTAAGAAAGCTCGACTTGTCGCTAAGATGTTTTCCAACAAGTTCAATGAGTTGACTACGATGAGATTTTCTCACTCGTAGCGATGCTAAGAGTCTGTTGGAATTATATTAGCAGTTACTGCATTATTTATGAAATCTTGCAGACAGGATGTCAAAACATTGTTTCCTCGACGATTTTCTTGAGGAAAGGTTGTATGTGATACAACTAGAAGGTTTTGTCAATCCTAAAATATGCTAACAAGTATGCAAAGCTCCAGCAATCCTTCTAAGGACCAGAGTAAGCATATCGAAGTTGGAATATACGCTTTGATGAGATGATCAAAGATTTTGGGTTTATCCAAAGTTTATGAGAAACAGTATTTCCAAAGAAGTGAGTGGGAGCACTACAGAATTTCTGATGAGTATATATTGTTGACATATTGTTGATCAGAAATGATGTAGAATTTCTGGGAAGCATATAGGGTTGTTTGAAAGGTGTTTTTCAATGAAAAAGCTGGATTAAGCTACTTGAACATTGAGCATCAAGATCTATAAGGATAGATCAAAATCGCTTGATAGTAATTTCAAATGAATACGTACCGTGACAAGATTTTGAAGATGTTCAAAATAGATCGGCAAAGAAGAAGTTCTTGGCTATTTTATAAGGTGTGAGTATTGAGTAAGACTCAAGACCTGAACACGGCAGAGGAGAGAGAAAGGACGAAGGTTGTCCCCTATGCTCTACAGTATGATGTGCTGTGTACCGCACCTAAAGTGTGCCTTGCCATGAGTCAGTCAAGGTGTACAAGAGTGATCCAGGAATGGATCACTAGACAATGGTAAAAGTTATGCTTGGTGGACTAAGGAATTTTTCTCGATTATGGGGGTGGTAAAAGAGTTCGTCGTAAAGGGTTACATCGATGCAAACTTTGACACTAATCTGGATGACTCTAAGTAGTAAACTGGATTCATATAGTAGAACCGTTCACTACTAAGGAAAACGTTATACACAGAACTTTAGCAGTAGCGATTGTTAAAAAAGCTCGCTAGTGCTAGACAGCAGTAGCGCGTGCCAAATAAGCGCGCTGCAGATGCATATATAGAAGTAGCGCATCTCGCTGAAAACTCGCTACTACTAAAATTTCGACCACTAAGCCGATGGGCTACACATAGTAGTAGCGATCTTCTAGAAACCGCGCTGTCGCTAATATTCTTATAGCAGCGCGTTTACGTGTAGAGTGCTACTGCTAACGAAAATAAAATAAAATGAAAAACAAATAGAAAAGTAAATGAAAATGAAAGAAATAGAAAAAGGAGAAAGGAAAAATATAAAATGTAAAGAAAAATAAACGGAAAAGGGAAAAAAGGATGAAGGAATAGCAGTAGCGCGTTTGCAAAAGCGCGCTGTAGCTAACTTAGCTATAGCGCATTTTCCCTAACGTGCTACCATTATTTTTGACTTAACCCAAAAAACAGTTTCCCCTGGCCACCACTTGTCCCCCAAATCCCTTGCCCCACTCTTCGCCGCCGTCTCCTCCACTTCACCGTCGCCCCCACTTCGCCGCAGTCTCCTGCCGGCGTCGACGCCGCGCTCATCCTCACCGCCTCCGCCTCTCGGGCCACCCTCGACCTCACCGTCGCCGCCCTCGACCTCTCCGCCATCGCACCCGACCTCACCGCCGCCGAGCCCGCCCAGGAGCGCCGCCTCTTGATCATGAGCCCTCCCTCGCTGCCCCTACCTCCGTTGCCGAGCACCTCCCCGCCACTGTGTCTCCCCTCTCTATAAGCCCCCCACCCCTCCCCCACCCCCTCTCTCTCAGCTTTTTCTTCCTCTGCCATCTTAATTAGCAGTAGTAGTAGATGTTAATTAGTACTAGGGTTCATACATAATGATTTTTAGTTGTAGTAGTAGATGTTAATTAGTAGTAGTGATGGTACTAGTTAACTAGGGCAATATGGTTAATAGTAGATGTTTTTTAGTTAGGGTAATAATAGATGTTAAGTAGTAGATAATGTTGATGTTAATTAGTTCAGTAAGGTTTAGTTTTTAAATTGAGTTTGTTTAACTAGATGTTAATTAGGGCAGTAGGGAATTTAGTTTAGAGTAAAGTAATTTAGTTCAGTAGTTAAATAATTATAATCTATATTTGGTTTTTGAATTGAGTTTGAGAGAGCATGAGATTTGTGTAGATTTTCTTGTAGCGTCAAACGCTAGGACATGCAAATTTGAAGTGGTCAGGATATACGAAAATTCCTCAATTGTGTTTGCACATGCATGTTTCGATTGTGCCCAAATGGCCTTTTGTTGTTTCCAGGGAATGAAGATGAGTGGCCTATGTTTTGCCCGAATGTTGATACATTTCCATTCCGGCAAATTTCAGGTTCTCGATTTGTCCACTTTTTAGCAAAGGTCATGCCGAAATTTTCCGTGAATTTCGGCATGACTTGTGCTACGAACTAGGACATATCGAGTGCCCGGGATTTGCCGCACCGTGAAGGAGTCAACCTTCCTGCAAAACAATAGGCCTTTTTTATGTCATTATTCATTTTATTAGGTCTAGAATTAATTGACTAGATGTAATCTTAGGAAACATGGCTAGCAACGATGAAGGACAGTGTTTTGGTGATTGCGACGACGTCTACCGGGCGGTAGACGAATTTTTGAGCCTTGCTGACGATCAACCGATGTTGTTGCTGGGCCCACCGGTGGCATCGGGGACTGAGACCGACACGCCGACCAGTGCTGAGACTGAGACCGGCGCTGAGACTCAGACCGGCATCAAGACCGGCATTGAGATTGAGAATGGCGCTGCCTCGGGGAGCGGAGCCGGTGTAGAATCGAAAGCAAAGAGGCAACGACTTCCTAACAAACTCAGGACTACTAGACTGGTGGTCACGGAGGTGGATGGTGGAAATTTTAGTTTAGCGACCCGGCAATGAAGAAGATAAACAAACACGCCATGACCAAGTTTAGCGACGTGTTGGCCGCCTAGAAAACAAGGGTGAAAGCAAGGATCATCGACAAGAAGGAACCCTACTCCGAGATTGTAAAGGATAATCCGACAATCACGGAAGAGCAGTTTCAAATATTAAAGGCGACTTGCGAGGCTGAAGCTGCCGAAAAAAGTCTAAGTACATGAAGGGGCTTCAAGAGAGGAACATTGGGAGCCATCACCTCGGAAGCCGTGGTTACGGCGGGAAGAGGTCCAAATGGGCCAAGGAGGATGCGGAAGCCGCGAGTCTTGGCATCCCAGACCCCTTGGCGGAGTTCACCGTCCCGAAGGAGCGTGACGTCCTCAGGGGCCGGCACCGTTGGGACCCAGTGAAGAAGGTTTACGAGACAAACGCGGTCACGTCGGAGTTCATTACACTGCTGGTAGTTTTAGTTTCTGATCAATTCGACTACACACGTTAGTCATATTTGTAAACAATCCTTGTGCCTTTTGCAGAGAGAGCAGCACATGATTGCGGCCAAAAGCGACTCGTCGTCTGAGGCATTGGCGAGGCCCAAGTGGGACACTCCATTCAACCGGGCATTGAACATATTGCAACGACTCCCTGTGGAGATTCGACCGTTGTATGGACGCGCACAGTGTCGGAGACGGCGCCATGTGGAAGAAGTACTATCGTGAGACCGCGGAGGAGAGAAAGGAAAGACGGAGGTTAACTGAAGAAAACATCGACAAGAAGGTTGAGATTGTGGTTGAGAAGAAATCATCTCAGACAGTCGCAACAGTGGTAGCTGCCGCAAAAACAGGTGGTTGTAGATATGTCTACTTCCTTGGTTCCGGCCGTTTTCAATTGGACCAGGCAAAATCCAGAAAAAAATGCAACGGACTTTCCCCTTGCTGACTTCTTGGGGAGCAGCTCGACTAGCGTTGCACTAGCACCTGCTCCCACACCGGCTCCCGCACCTGCTCCCGCACCTGCTCCCGCACCAGCTCCCGCACCGGCTCCCGCACCTGCTCCCGCACCGGACGTGCTTAGCGGTGCTTCATCTTTGGCTGAGCTCGACGCCCTCACGGTATCTGTCACACCGGCCCCCTTCAATAAATGTATAATCTCCCATTTTCATTTCCTTTTGGATGTCTCACATCGCAGACTTTTCTTTGCAAGCCGACGAAACCTTGTGCACCATATTGTACACCATCGGCGACCAGAAGGTGGACGTGGGGATGGCGACGATAATGGAGACGAAGGAACCATTGTGCCACAACTGGCCGACCCCCCCGAACGTCTTCAAGGTTTCTGTGGCCAGTATCAAACCGGGCCACGAGAATTTGCCTCCTCCGATACTAGTGGGGGATGACGACGAGACCCCGCGGCGGCTTGGTGATTGTTGCAATGGGTGGTTCCTGTTGTGGCCAAAGAGTCTGCTTCATCTGGAGGCGGCCGAGAGCACACCCACGAGCACGCAGCCTCAACAAGGTATAAACATCAACACCCCACCTACCCAATTAGCGTCGGGTGTTGGGTTGGGTGATAGCGGATGGGGTAAGAAAGAGGCTCCATTAGTCGCTGATGACGTCGCCATGAATGAGGATGAAGATGACGATGGAACTCAACAATATGTCTATACTGACGCCTACTCAGGGTTTGAGCGTCATGAGTTGGTGCCTGAATTGCCGTCTCCGGAGGCTGAACGTATTATGGACGACCTTCTGGTAGTAAAGAAGTCTACGAAGAGAGTGAGGAAAGGCAAAAAAGATGATTCTATGATCCAGCTTTCTCAGCTGCCTCGACTTTAGGACCGTATAGATATCCCCGATGCGGATAAATGGCATATCCCCGGTAAACCAATCCTACCTGCAAGAGTGCTAGGGGCCAGTTTCGGCGATCTAAGAAGACTTCATGACGATGTGTTGCGGATAGAGAAAGGCCTCATCGCCTCAAAAGATCCAGGACACCCACTCTACGTGGTTAACGTTCCGCGGCAATTGTCGTACATCGACTGCTTCCCCGCGGATAAGTTCTTCCTTCGATTTGATTACATATTCGACATGTTTCACGTGAAGAAGCTGGATTTTACGTTTGTCTGCCTTTATGTCTTGCACATGAACTACATCATAGGGGTTGAGCAGATACCTTATATCTGTGTCGCTGACCCGTACTACATGCACGAGGGCTTCTTGGGAGTCTGCAAAAAGCACCGTGAATACGCGAGGGAATACATCGTCAGTTTCATGCTCGCCAATAAGGACAAGGAGGCGATTCTCGTGCCTTATCATCCCGTGTAAGTCATCTGCGCGGATATCCTTCCTTCGATTTCAATCATTCATTTGCATGGTGGAGGCTAATTAATTTGGGGTGTACTTATTTTGCACAGCGGCGGGCACGCCGTCCTCATCATCCTCTACCCCCGATACTCCCACGCTCTTTACTTGGACTCGTCGAATAACATTCACAAAAAGGATTACACCCACATCAAGGATGTTATTGACAGTGCTATGTTTTACTACCAAGCTGGGGGTGGAGAGGTCATGGACAAGAAGAGAAGGGGCGGCAGGCTCGCCTTCAGCCATAAGACTGACTTTTGCTGCATCCAGCAACCGAGTGATTCTCTTAATGATGGATTATATGTCCTACACCACATGCTGGAGCATAGACGGGATCACCAGAACCTTCGCATGTCATCTAGATCCGGCGATGCCCATGTTCTGCAATGGGAAAAGAACGTAGGAGATATCGAGGATCATCGACTTCGAGCTGAGTTCTATCACATCCAGCGCGAACTTGCCCAAATCATCATGAAGGAGGTCGTCGGAAAGATAAGGATGTTCTACAAAGAAGGACAAATGTCGCGGGAAGACGTCCGAACATTGGTAGCATCTCAGCGTCTTGACGTGAAGCCTTTCACTAAGCTCGGGGACTATCTCCCAGACATCGATGGATGGCACGACATGTTGGAGTGATTGCCGATATATGACAATGTGTCCGTTTAGTCCATACTTTCTGTATGACAAAGCTTTGAGTTATGCATGGCGAAACTTTATTTGAGATGTAATTAAACCATCCTCCTCATCGACTAGCGAAGATCACTCTAGTTAGGGCATTTTGGGTATGATGAACTTTGTTATTATGCTTTTGATATGTTGTTTCTATTTTTGCCAAGTCTGTCTCTTTCTATTGCTCAACTATATATGTTGCATATCATTGACTCATCTGACGATGCAGTTGCATAGATCATCGATGGCTGATGTGTACTACACAACCTTATTCTTGTAGATGTTGTTGGGCCTGCAAGTGCACAGGTTTGTAGGACAGTAGCAAATTTCCCTCAAGTGGATGACCTAAGGTTTATCATTTCGTAGGAGGCATAGGATGAAGATGGTCTCTCTCAAACAACCCTGCAAGCAAATAACAAAAAGTCTCCTGTGTCCCCAACACACCCAATACAATAGTAAATTGTATAGGTGCACTACTTCGGCGAAGAGATGGTGATACAAGTGCAATATGGATGGTAGATAAAGGTATTTGTAATCTGAAATTATAAAAACACCAAGGTAACTAATGATAAAAGTGAGCACAAACGGTATTGCAATGATAGGAAACAAGGCCTAAGGTTCATACTTTCACTAGTGCAAGTTCTCTCAACAATAGTAACATAGATAGATCATATAAGAATCCCTCAACATGCAACAAAGAGTCACACCAAAGACACTAATAGCAGAGAAAAAATGAAGAGATTATGATAGGGTACGAAACCACCTCAAAGTTATCCTTTCTGTTCTATCTATTCAAGAGTTCGTAGTAAAATAACATGAAGCTATTCTTTCCGCTCAATCTATCATAGAGTTCATACTAGAATAACACCTTAAGACACAAATCAACCAAAACCCTAATGTCACCTAGATACTCCATTGTCTCCTCAAGTATCCGTGGGCATGATTATACGATATGCATCACACAATCTCAGATTCATCTATTCAACCAAGACAAAGTACTTCAAAGAGTGCCCCAAAGTTTCTACCAGAGAGTCAAGACGAAAACGTGCGCCAACCCCTATGCATAGGTTCATGGGAGGAACCCACAATTTGCTCACCAAAACATACATCAAGTGGCACATGATATCCCATTGTCACCACAGATAATCACGACAAGACATACATCAAGTGTTCTCAAATCATTAAAGACTCAATCCGATAAGATAACTTCAAGAGGAAAACCCAATTCATCACAAGAGAGTAGAGGGGG
This sequence comes from Triticum dicoccoides, assembly GCF_002162155.2. Classification (NCBI taxonomy): domain Eukaryota; kingdom Viridiplantae; phylum Streptophyta; class Magnoliopsida; order Poales; family Poaceae; genus Triticum; species Triticum dicoccoides. Next base: position 622,945,744 of record NC_041391.1, read on the forward strand.
AGAAACATCATAAGATCCAACTATAATAGCAAAGCTCGGGATACATCAAGATCGTGCCATAGAGAGAACACGAGAGAGAACACGAGAGAGAGAGAGAGAGAGAGAGAGAGAGAGAGAGAGAGATCAAACACATAGCTACTGATACATACCCTCAGCCCCAAGGGTGAACTACTCCCTCCTCATCATGGATAGCACCGGGATGATGAAGATGGCCACTGGTGAAGGATCCCCCTCCGGCAGGGTGCCGGAATGGGCTCCCGAGAGGTTTTTGGCGGCTACAGAGGCTTGCGGCGGCGGAACTCCCAATCTATCTTGATATTCGATGTTTTTAGGGTACATAGGCTTATATAGGCGAAAGAAGTCGGTCGGGGGAGCCTCGAGGGGCCCACAAGAGGGTAGGGCGTGCCAAGGGGGTGGGCGCGCCCCCTGTCTCGTGGCTTCCTCGATGACCCCCCGCTTGCACTCTAAGTCGCCTGGATCATAATCTTTCCAAAAATCACGTTGCCGAAGGTTTCATTCCGTTTGGAACCTGTTTGATATTCCTTTTCTTCGAAATACTGAAACAGGTAATAAAACAGCAATATGGGTTGGGCCTCCAGTTAATAGGTTAGTCCCAAAAGTAATATAAAAGTGTATAATAAAGCCCGTAATCATTCAAAACAGATAATAAAATAGCATGAATGCTTCATAAATTATAGATACGTTGGAGACGTATCAACATCCCCAAGCTTAATTCATGCTCGTCCTCGAGTAGGTAAATGATAAAGAAATAATTTATGAAGTGTGAATGCTAGTAGGTGCACAAGTTGATCAATAATTATTTCAATCACCTTTACTAGCATCATTATATGTCATGACAGTAGTTCATCTCATAAAACTTTTCATGATCAAGTAACAAGCTATTCATATGTTAAAGCATAGACCATAAACTTTCTTGAAAACTAGCAAACTTCATTCTTAGTCATTAAACAATTGCAATTCATCCTATTTTCAGGAAGGGTCTATGTTAGAGCTTTGATTTAGCAAACTTCACATACTCAACTATCATATAGTCTTCCACAATTGCTAACACTCACGTGATATTAATGAGTCCAACGTTTTAATCAAACACAGAGAAAGATAGGGGCTTATAGTGTTGCCTCCAAACATATTCACCTTTGGGTGATGTCAACAATAATAGTTCATGCTAACGTACATCCAATTGGATATATATATATCAGGATCACCCTAACACAAAGTGCTTGCCAAAGGATAAAATGAAAAAGGGAAAGGTGAAGATCACCTTGACTCTTGCATAAAGTAAAAGACATAAAGTAAAAGATAGGCCCTTCGCAAAGGGAAGCAGGGATTTGCAGAGGTGCCAGAGCTCGATTTTGAAATAGAGATAAATAATTTTGAGAGGTATGATCTCATTGTCAACATAACAACCAAGAGTTCCCAATATCTTCCATACTACATACATTATAAGCGGTTCCCAAACAGAATGGTAAAGATTTTACTCCCCCTCCACCAACAATCATCAATCCATGGCTTGCCCAAAACAACGGGTGCCTCCAACTAACATCAAACCTGGGGGAGTTTTGTTTGCAATTATTTTGATTTGATTTTGATCTTTTTGACCATGGGACTGGGCATCCCGGTTACTGCCACTTTCTCGTGAATGAGGAGCGGAGTCCACTCCTCTTGAGAATAACCCACCTAGCATGGAAGACACTGACAGCCCCTAGTCGCTACATGAGCAATTCAGGCATACAAAACAGATTATAATTTGAAGGTTTAGAGTTTGGCACATGCAAATTTACTTGGAACGGCAGGTAAGTACCGCATATAGGTAGGTATAGTGGACACTCATGGCAAAAACTTGGTTTAAGGATATTGGATGCACAAGAAGTATTCCCGCTTAGTACAGATATTTAGGCTAGCAAGGGGAGAAAGGCAAGCTCAACATGTTTGAATGATCCATGACAATATACTTTAACTGAGATGTGAGAAAACATAACCCATTACGTTGTCTTCCTTGTCCAACATCAACTCTTTAGCATGTCATACTTAATGAGTGCTCACAATTATAAAATATGTCCATGATAATATATTTATATGTGAAATCTCTCTTCCTTCAATATTCTTTCATGAATTCTTCAAATGATTAATACAATGCTTGCTAACCGTCAATAAATTTACAACCTCTACTTCTTAAATGTAAAGTCACTACTCCCCATGGGAAAATCAAATGAATCGTATATAATTTCAGATTTATGACATTCAACTCACAACCATTTACTCAAAGGATATAAGTGAAGCACACGAGTAAATGAAAAACTACTCCAAAAAGATATAAGTGAAGACCAATGAGTAGTTAAATGATTATGCAACTATGTGAAGACTCTCTCTCATTTAAGAATTTCAGATCTTGGTATTGTATTCAAATAACAAGCAAAGCAAAATAAAATGACATTGCAAGGATAGCACAACTAATGTGAAGAAGCAAAAACTTAGGCTCAACCGATACTAACCGATGATTGTTGAAGAAGAAAGGTGGGATGCCTACCGGGGCATCCCCAATCTTAGATGCTTGAGACTTCTTGAAATATTATCTTGGGGTGCCTTGGGCATCCCCAAGCTTGAACTTTTATGTCTCCTTAATTCCTCCCATATCATGGTTTCTCTTTTTATCAAAAGCTTCATTCACAACAAACTCAACAAGAACTCGTGAGATAGGTTAGTATAAATCAATGCAAAACCTTATCATTTTCTACTATAACAAATCACTAAGATTATTATTCAACTTTGAATACTAAATGTCTCTGCATATTTAATACTCCTATCCTAAAATAGAATCATTAAACAAGCAAACATATGCAAACAATGCAAACATAACAGCAATCTGCCAAAACAGTACAGTCCGTAAAGAATGCAAGATTCATCATAGTTCCCTATCTCCAAAAATTATAATAAAAATACTATGCTGTAGAAGGTTTATCAGATCTCGTTATGCAAAAAGATTCATCATTATATCACTCTCTGACTTTTCTAGGGAATTTTTGCAACAGAGGTAAACTTTCTGTTTTGAAACAGCAACATGTATACTTGCAAAATAAGCATGGTAAAGGCTATCCTTGACATTTTTGTTAAAAATATAGATTCAAGACATTATTATAAATAACATAAATCAAATACTAACAAAATAAGATGACTCTCCAAGCAAAACACATATCATGTGGCGAATAAAAATATAGCTCCAAGTAAAGTTACCGATGAATGAAGACAAAAGAGGGGATGCCATCCGGGGCATCCTCAAGCTTAGTTGCTTAATTGTCCTTTAATATTACCTTGGGGTGCCTTGGGCATCCCCAAGCTTTGGCTCTTGCCACTCCTTATTCCATAGTCCATCGAATCTTTACCCAAAACTTGAAAACTTCAACCACACAAAACTCAACACAAAACTCGTAAGCTCCTTTAGTATAAGATAATAAAACCACCACTTAGGTACTGTAATGAAGTCATTATTTATTCATATAGGTGTTAAACCCACTGTATTAAAACTTTTATATGGTTCATACCATTACATACTAGCCATAGATTCATCAAAATAAGCAAACAACACAATGAAAACAGAATCTGTCAAAAACAGAACAGTCTGTAGTAATGTGTATCAAACGTATACTTATGGAACCCCAAAAATTATGAAATAAATTGGTGGACCTGAGGAATTTGTCTGTTAATCATATGCAAAAAGAATAAACCTAAAAGCATTCTTCAGTAAAAAATGTAAGATAATCTCGTGAGCGCTAAAGTTTCTGTTTTTTACAACAAGATCATAAAGACTTCACCCAAGTCTTCCCAAAGGTCCTACTTGGCACAAAAACTAATTAAAAAATGAAACCACATCTAACCAGAGGCTAGATGAGTTATTTATTACTAACCAGGAACAAAAATCAAGAAACAAAAATAACATTGGGTTGCCTCCCAACAAGCGCTATCGTTTAACGCCCCTAGCTAGGCATGATGATTTCAATGATTCTCACATAAAAGATAAGAATTGAAACATAAAGAGAGCATCATGAAGAATATGACTAGCACATTTAAGTCTAACCCACTTCCTATGCATTGGGATTTTGTGAGCAAACAAATTATGGGAACAATAATCAACCAGCATCGGAAGGTAAAACAAGCATAACTTCAAAATTTTCAACACATAGAGAGGAAACTTGACATTAATGCAATTCCTACAAGCATATGTTCCTCCCTCATAATAGTTTTCAGTAGCATCATGAATGAATTCAACAATATAACCAGCACCTAAAGCATTCTTTTCATGATCTACTAGCATAGAAAATTTACTATTCTCCACATAAGCAAATTTATTCTCATTCGGAATAGTGGGAGTATCATAAGAGACTTGAATACTATAATTTGTTTCCACATTAAAAGAGTAATGTTCAGAAAAAGGGTAATCATAATCATGACAAGTTTTATAAATATAATCATCACTACTTTTTATAGCATAAGTTTTATCACAATAATCATCACAGATAGCAACTTTGTTCTCATAATCAATTGGAACCTCTTCCGAAATAGTGGAATCATCACTAAATAAAGTTGACACTCTTCCAAATCCAATTTCATATTCATCACAATAAGATTCAATATCCTCCAATATAGTGGGATCAATACTACCTAAAGTTGAGACTCTCCCAAACTCACTTTCATCAATATAATCATCATAAGTAGGAGCCATGATATCATCATAACAACTTTGCATATCAAAACTTGGGATGCTAAAAATATCATCTTCATTAAACATAGCATCCCCAAGCTTGGGACAATCATTAATTTCAGAAAACATATTCTCAAATATTTCATACTCATCAAACATAGCTTCCCCAAGCTTGGGCCTTTTCATATCATAAATGTAATCATCATCAATAGTATGGATAGCACCAATAGTATAGCAATTATCATCATCACAATGAGTAGTAGGAGCAACATCATTTGGGAGGGATACCTTTTTACCTTTACTGCTCCTCCTCTTCCTTTTCTTCTTCACATTATGTGTGGGTTCAACCTTCTTTATTGATGGGATTGGTTGAATAGAAAGCTCCTCCTCGTTAGCTGATTCATCATAAGAAATAATAGGAGGAGATTGGGAAGTCTCTTCACTTTCATTAGTATTATCATCATCTTCTATTTGCTTTCTTTTCTTTATGTAATTGGCAATATAAGTATTTTCAATGCAATTCACCGCACAATACAAATAAATCTTCTCTAGATCAAAATCAAGAAATCTATCAAGATTAAACTTTGGAATACCCTCAGTTATACGTTTCATTTCTTCATACCCCAAAAGAAGACTAAGCTTTTTATGATGCTCAAGGGTAATCAAATTATCACAATTTTTGGCTATGATTTGGTCATGAAACAATTTGCATTGGAGATTTAAATGACCACGTTCATTGCAAAGTTCACAAGGAGCGCAAAAAATATTGAGTTTTTCAGCACAATAATCAAGACTTTCTTGCAACCTTTTAGTTTCTAAATACTTATGCCTCTTGGAATATATATCTTCTCTATTCAGTGTGTTCATGCAAACATGCACTCCACAAAAGTTGACATGATCATAAGAGATATTTTCATCATGACTAGTGCAATCATCATTAATACTATGGATATTAAAAGAGTTCATACTAACAACATTGCAATCATGCTCATCATTCAAATATTTAGTGACAAACATTTTATAGATTTCTTCTTCTAGCACTTGAGCACAATTTTCGTTACCATCATTCTCACGAAAGATATTAAAAAGACGAAGCGTATGAGACAAACAAAATTCCATTTTTTTGTAGTTTCCTATTATAAAATAAACTAGTGATAAAACAAGAAACTAAAACACTCGATTGCAAGATCTAAAGATATACCTTCAAGCACTCACCTCCCTGGCAACGGCGCCAGAAAAGAGCTTAATGTCTACTACACAACCTTCTTCTTGTAGACGTTGTTGGGCCTGCAAGTGCACATGTTTGGAGGACAGTAGCAAATTTCCCTCAAGTGGATGACCTAAGGTTTATCAATCCGTAGGAGGCGTAGGATGAAGATGGTCTCTCTCAAACAACCATGCAACCAAATAACAAAAAGTCTCCTATGTCCCCAACACACCCAATACAATAGTAAATTCTATAGGTGCACTAGTTCGGCGAAGAGATGGTGATACAAGTGCAATATGGATGGTAGATAAAGGTATTTGTAATCTTAAATTATAAAAACAGCAAGGTAACTAATGATAAAAGTGAGCACAAACGGTATTGCAATGATAGGAAACAAGGCCTAAGGTTCATACTTTCACTAGTGCAAGTTCTTTCAACAATAATAACATAGACAGATCATATAACAATCCCTCAACATGCAACAAAGAGTCACTCCAAAGCCACTAATAGCGGAGAACAAACGAAGAGATTATGGTAGGGTACGAAACCACCTCAAAGTTATCCTTTCTGTTCTATCTATTCAAGAGTTCGTAGTAAAATAACATGAAGCTATTCTTTCCGCTCAATCTATCATAGAGTTCATACTAGAATAACACCTTAAGAAACAAATCAACCAAAACCCTAGTGTCACCTAGATACTCCATTGTCACCTCAAGTAATCGTGGGCATGATTATATGATATGCATCACACAATCTCAGATTCATCTATTCAACCAACACAAAGTACTTCAAAGAGTGCCTCAAAGTTTCTACCGGAGAGTCAAGCCGAAAACGTGTGCCAACCCCTATGCATAGGTTGATGGGCGGAACCCGCAAGTTGGTCACCAAAACATACATCAAGTGGCACATGATATCCCATTGTCACCACGGATAATCACGGCAAGACATACATCAAGTGTTCTCAAATCATTAAAGACTCAATCCAATAAGATAACTTCAAGAGGAAAACTCAATTCATCACAAGAGAGTAGAGGGGGAGAAACATCATAAGATCCAACTATAATAGCAAAGCTCAGTATACATCAAGATCGTGCCATAGAGGGAACACGAGAGGGAACACGAGATAGAGAGAGATCAAACACATAGCTACTGGTACATACCGTCAGCCCCAAGGGTGAACTACTCCCTCCTCGTCATGGATAGTGCCGGGATGATAAGATGGCCACCGGTGATGGATCCCCCTCCGGCAGGGTGCCGGAACGGGCTCCCAAGAGGTTTTTGGTGGATACAGAGGCTTGCGGCGGCGGAACTCCCCATCTATCTTGATATTCGTTGTTTTTAGGGTATGTAGGCTTATATAGGCAAAACAAGTCGATCAGGGGAGCCTCGAGGGGCCCATGAGAGGGTAGGGCGCGCCCAGCGGGGGTGGGCGCGCCCCCTATCTCATGGATTCCTCGATGACCCCCGGGCTTGCACTCCAAGTCTCCTGGATCATAATCTTTCCAAAAATCACGTTGCCGAAGGTTTCATTCCGTTTGGACTCCGTTTGATATTCCTTTTCTTCGAAATACTGAAACAGGCAATAAAACAACAATATGGGCTGTTAATAGGTTAGTCCCAAAAGTAATATAAAAGTGTAAAATAAAGCCCGTAATCATTCAAAACAGATAATAAAATAGCATGGATTCTTCATAAATTATAGATACGTTGGAGGCGTATCAATGGCGAAGAAGTGCTACGCCAGGAGTATATATACGACGAGTGGCCGGAGTGTCAGGCCTAGGTGTACTGGTTTCCGGTTTCCGAGCGACAGGCAGTAGTTAGTTTAGGTTCATGCTAATGCGAGAGAGGGATACAAACTCATGTGCTGCATAGTTCCGCTCTCACTCAAAGTGATAGCTCTTCTCACGTATATCATTGTTTAGATGGATGATGATGTATTTGCAAGTAACCGAGACTTGTATCGCTATTTTCGAGATGATGATGAGAGACCACTTTGTGTTGGATGATGATTATGATGATGACATAATTTGATGAGACTAGTTGTATGTATATGCTATGATTACATTTGTATGTGTATGATATGCTAAAGATTATAGTATAAAGCCTATTCAAATACAAAACAGATATGCAGAAAAAAGCTAATAAAACTAGTAGTAGCGAGGGGGGGGGAGTTAGCAGTAGCGCCGCCTTACTAGTAGCGCTTCCCTGTATAAAGCGCTACAGATAATATCAGTAGCACTCTTCACTTAAGCGCGCTACAGCTATCCATGTATAGCAGTAGCGTGGGACGACAGGCGCTACTGCTACATGTTAGCTGTAGCGCATTATCAGTAGCGCATCGCCCCGTGCTACTAATAGGCCTAAAACCCGCGCTGTTGCTAGGCTTTTCCCTAGTAGTTGTTATTTGGAATAGTTCCAAATAGCGCGTGGTAGCTGCATCTACAAGATGACGTAGAGATTTGTAAAGCACACACGGATCTGAAGAGTTCAGACCTGTTGACTAATAACCTGTCTCACAAGCAAGATATGATCAAACCCCATGGGTGTTGGATTCATTACAATCACATAGTGATGTGAACTAGATTATTGACTCTAGTGCAAGTGGGATACTGTTGGAAATATGCCCTAGAGGCAATAATAAAAATGGTTATTATTATATTTCCTTGTTCATGATAATTGTCTATTGTTCATGCTGTAATTGTATTAACTGGAAACCATAATACATGTGTGAATACATAGACCACAACATGTCCCTAGTGAGCCTCTACTTGACTAGCTCGTTGATCAATAGATGGTTATGGTTTCCTGACCATGGACATTGGATGTCATTGATAATGGGATCACATCATTAGGAGAATGATGTGATGGACAAGACCCAATCCTAAGCATAGCACAAGATTGTGTACTTCGTTTGCTAAGAGCTTTTCTAATGTCAAGTATCATTTCCTTAGACCATGAGATTGTGCAACTCCCGGATACCGTGGGAATGCTTTGGGTGTACAAAACGTCACAACGTAACTGGGTGGCTATAAAGGTGCACTACAGGTATCTCCGAAAGTGTCTATTGAGTTGGCACGAATCGAGACTGGGATTTGTCACTCCATATGACGGAGAGGTATCTCTGGGCCCACTCGGTAATGCATCATCATAATGAGCTCAATGTGACTAATGAGTTAGCCACGGGATCATGCGTTACGAAACGAGTAAAGAGACTTGCTGGTAACGAGATTGAACAAGGTATAGGGATACCGACAATCGAATCTCGGGCAACTAACATACCGACGAACAAAGGTAATTGTGTACGTGATTGATTGCATCCCCGACATGCTGGTTCATCTGATGAGATCATCGTGGAACATGTGGGAGCCAATATGGGTATCCAGATCCCGCTATTGGTTATTGACCGGAGAGGTATCTCGGTCATGTCTGCATGGTTCCTGAACTCGTAGGGTCTACACACTTAAGGTTCGGTGATGCTAGGGTTGTAATGGGAATAGTATGTGGTAACCACAGGTTGTTCGGAGTCCCGAATGAGATCCCAGACATGACGAGGAACTCTGGAATGGTCCGGAGGTGAAGATCGATATATTGGACGAAGGTTATTGGAGTCTGGAATTGTTTCGGGGGTACCGGGTGATGACGAGTGTGACCTAAAGGAGTTTGGGAGGCCCCGGCAAGTGTTGGGGGGCCTTATGGGCCAAGGGGAGGGGGCACACCATCCCACTAAGGGGTTGTGCGCCCCTTCCACCCCATCTCACATAACCTGGAGAGGTGGGGGCGCCACCCCTAGGGCAGCCGCCCCTCCCAGCTTGGGGGCATGTTTCCTAGGGGGTGGGGGCACCCAAACCCATCAAGGGTTTCCCCTGGCCGCCGCCCCCTCCTCTAGATCCATCTAGAGGGTCCGGCCCCCTCTCCCCTTCCCCTATATATAGTGAGGGGGTGGGAGGGCAGCCAAACCCTTCCCCTAGCGCAGCCCCTCCCTCCTCATACATCTCCTCCTCCGTAGTGCTTGGCGAAGCCCTGCAGGAGAACCAAGAGCTTCACCACCACCACGCCATTGTGCTGTCGGAGTTCTCCCTCAACTTCTCCTCCCCCCTTGCTGGATCAAGAAGGAGGAGACGTCCCCGGGCTGTACGTGTGTTGAACGTGGAGGCGTTGTCCGTTCGGCGCTAGATCAGATCTTCCGCGATTTGAATCGCTGCATGTACGACTCCATTAACCGCGTTCTTGTAACGCTCCCTCTTAGCGATCTTCAAAGGTATGAAGATGCACTCCCTCTCTCTCTCGTTGCTAGAATCTCCTAGATTGATCTTGGTGATACGTAGGAAAATTTTGAATTATTGCTACATTGCCCAACAGGAAGCATATATGTGAAAGTAGATCTTGAGTTAACTGAATTCAATAAATGACTGAACCTGAGAACACCTGTTAAATGTGAACTGTTAGCTAAATATATCTGGTAGTTGTTAATTGAATATATCTGTTAACTAAAAAGAACAGAGTCAACTGAATTTATCTCTGCTACTAAATAAGGTGTTGTGTGCTTAGTTTGAAAGAATTATGTTTTCTTAATTCAGATAGCATTGAAGTAAACATAGGGTTTCACTTAACTGAATTCAGTTTATTACTTGAGTTATCTGTACTAAGTTTGTTAGCAAGGTGCTTTGTGCTTAACTTTAAAGAATTTCTTTTGTAGGATGGAGCTAACAACTGTGGGGTGGTGGAGTGGGTGGATGGTCCTTGGCCAGAGATTCTACAAAGGTGCCTAGCAAGGATTTGGGACATGTGCCATGAGAAGAATTCGGGTAGGGTGAAGGACAAACAAGCTCATGAGGAAGAGGTGGGCAAGCTAAAGAAGGAAATTGATTTCCCGTCAAACAACTACAGCCAGTTGGTGGAAGATGTATCCAAGCTTTTTGACTATCAAGATGGCAAGATGTCTCATGACATGGAATATACCAGTCAGGCAATCAATGAACTAAATGAGAAGAAGAAACAACTTAAGGATCAGGCAAAGATTGAGATAAGTATGGAAAAGCTGAAGCTTGACAAGGAGCAAAGGTGCATTCTTCAAAGCCAAGCAGATATTATTCAGAACATGAGTAAGGCCATGAAGGAGGTGGAGGGGGACAGGTACCTACTTAAGTAAGAGAAAAAGAAGCCAGAGTATCTGATTGCTAATCTGCTCAATGTTGGCATGCCAGCAAAGATAAGTCGGAGAGGTTCAAGGCAATAATGAATGAGTGAAGTGCTTGCTGTGTTGGTTAAGTAATTATTAGGCCTATATATAGCTGGCCTTGGAATGTCATGCATGTTAGGTGTATATTTTGGGAAAGTTTCATGTGCTTTCAGAACCTGAATCAAGATGGTATGAGGGAGGTACTGTTATGGTTTAAGAACTAGGTGGTTTTATCTATGATGTAATGACTTTTATGTTAAGACCTACTATGCTAAGTTAAGTAAGTAAGAATGTTTTATCTATGATGAGGCTGTTTTACTTTGCATATATTATGTGTAGACAATATCTGCATATATATATATATATATATATATATATATATATATATATATATCTAGCTAACTGACAGTAGTGACATACTTGGAAATGATAACATACATAGTCAGTGTTACCAATATCCAACTTAGATAGTCTGGCATAGATAGTGAACTGATAACATAGTAGTGGCATAGATAGTCTGACATAGATAGTGAACTGATAACATAGTAGTGGCATAGCAGTCTGACATAGTGCTGGCATACATAGATAGCAAGTAGATTACCAAACTAACTGAACTGACATAGAACTGACATAGGAGTCACATAGTGCTGACCAAACTGACAGACTAACTTACTGAACTAAGATAGGACTGACTAAACTAAACATTTCTTGGACTGGCAAAACTGAAGACAGCATCTCACTCCTTCTTTAGCATGTTCAGGCGTTGGGAGCGCCTCACCAAAGTCTTCTTCACCGCCGCCCTCTTCTTCTTGCCCGGTGCCGGTGCGACCACATCTTCCTCCTCAACAACTTCCTTCATGATGACGACCTTTGGGAGTTCTGCCACCTCCGGCAGCTTATCCACGTCAATTGGGAGGTTCTTGTCCCCCTCCACGGCATCGGGGACGGGCACCAGCAGCTGCACATCCGGTTCGTCATCGAAGAATACGATGAGCTCCTCCACCTTGACGTTAGAGGACTCATCATCAGAGTCATCAAATGAATCCACCTCGGAGTCGTCGTTTGGCCCGAGGACCCATGGATTGCACCTCTCCCAGTAGGCGTTGTTGATGGGGGCTGGGAGAGCAAGGACATCATCGATAAGATGCTCTGCCCTGGACGCAACGCACGCAGGATCCTCGCCTGCCGGCGGCATGGTGGATGAGCGGTACATCCACCAACAAGCGCACTGCCTGGGGTCGGGGGAGCGCTGCACCTCGCGCATCGCCCACAGAAGAATGGTCATCGGCGGGACAATGAAGGCACCAGGGAAGGCACACTGCTTTTTATCAGCCGTCATGACCTTCACAAGGCCGCAGGCGTGGTTCCTCATCATCTCCACACTAGGGAACCAGTGTGCGATCTCCCTGTACCACGCGTGCAGCTCTTGGTTGTTGCCGGCGAGCTCTTCGATGGCCTTCTGCCAGCCTAGGCTCCCATCCATGGCGATGGCGATGGGGTGCTTGTCGGCGTGGATTTCGACAGGAGAGAGGGGGAGTGTAGTGGGTAGTGCGAGCGGTGAGTGGGTGAGTGGGTAGAGAGAGCGGCGAGTGGACACGTATTAATGCCTGAGAATCCGAAACAATAAGTGGTAGGAAACTCACGCTTACGACGCAGGCGGGCGCAACACACGCTCAACACAGTAGGGGCCCACTAACATAAGATAACTAGGATGGCCGATGCTAGTCAAACAAATCACTAGCACTATCCCATTGGCATTGAACGCATGGTTGCAACCCACTGGTCTTGGGTTCGAGGCCATGCCAAACTATTTTTTTATTGGTTTTTTTTCTGGTTTTATAAAATGAATTTGTCTATGACTTTTGATTAATATGAACATGTCTAAATTGTAGAAATGCCAAGTAGCAATTAAAACAAATAAAAACATTTCTGAACATGCACTTGCCAGTATTACAAATTCAGTACCATACAATCAACATTCAAGTTCACTAGTCTGAATTTAACCATGCAAGTACCACAACACAAAGTTACAATAGATCGTTTTCCTCTCGTCCCTGTTTTCCTCTCGTCCCTGGTGGCTGGAACCCTAGCCGCCGCCAGGGGGAGGCCGATCTTCCAACGCCGCTCTCCGGTGGCTCCCCTCCGCCGGCGACCTCGGTCGTCAGTGGTGAGGGGGGTCGCCGGATCCACGCATGTGGATCGTTTTTACTCTCTCGTAGTCTAGGTTTTTAGGTTGTTCATCGTCTTTGCTTCGGTAGCGATGATGACAATGCTGAATAAAGATTCTTCGGATCCTTCCCTAATGAGGTCATCGGTCCTATGGTTGGGGATGGATTTGGAAACTAGTCTGTTCAAGCAAGGATGGCGTGGCGGCGACAGCATCCTCATGGTGGACCTGTGTCCTCGGGCTCCGCCATTGCGATGGTGTTTGCTCCAGCGTCGGCGCGGAGCTTGGGAGGTAGTTCAGGAGCGGATGCAGATTGTGGTCTGCATTGACGACATCTGGAAGACGGAGCATGTGCTGGGCTCGTGGTTGGTGGATGGCAGATATGGTTTCCTCCTTCGGCGTTTTAGTCGTGGTGGGCTGCCAGATCTGGAGTTCGATGGTGTGTCCGGGGTGTTGCCCCGGTCTGATTCGTTCAACGGTAAGGGTTTCACTTTTGGTGAGCCACCTTGGAGGTCCATAAAGCTGCATATCAACGATGGAGCCGCGTCGAGCTCGGGTGAGGAGGTGATTCATCATTCTTTTCTTCGGTGGCTGCTGCGGTGGTGCCGGAGGCAGGTGACGGACGTTGGTGTCAAGCTCAGAGATGTTCTGCTATCTTTTCAGTTTTGTCATGTCGGTCTTTACATGACTTGTACTTTGTTCTTTATGATATGAATGAGACACGTATTACCATGCAAAAAAAGTACCACAACACAAACTTAGTAGCATACAATCAAGATTCAAGTAACAGAACACAAACTTAGTAGCATACACTCAACATTGAAGTAGCAGAACAGAGTTTCAATTGTTCCCACTTGCACTGAAATAGGCTGCAAACTTGCCAGGAGGTTTCCTCTTCCTCTTGCCTATTAATATCCCCGGTTCTCTAGTAGATTTTCTCGGTGCATTGAATACTCTTGGAGCTCTCGTTGATGCTGATCCTCTTGGAGGTGTGGGTGAAGACTTGGCTGGTCCTGCTGAAACTGTTGATGCCGAACCTCTCTTAGTTGCTGCTATTTTTCCGTTCCTCATTGCTTTAGAAGGTGGATAAGATGAGGCTGGGATGTGTGAACTTTGGTGTTGATGTGGTGGTTGTGGAGGTAGATGTGTAGCACTAGAGGAACCCCTGAAAATTTCTCTATTCTCCTGCATGACAAAATTAAAACAGTTAGTAATTAGACCACACCTAAAATAATTAAACATAGAATGCAACATTTTTAAATGACCTGGTGTAAGTTCTTTCTCATCTCAAGACTTGGTTAGAGAGCTTTCCCATAGTTTCTATATCTATGGCCTTGTAGACCACAATTCCTGCATGTAATTGTTCCCATCCTGCTTGTGTCCTTTGGTGCAGGCACCTCAAACTGGCCCTTCCTCCTAGCTGTATGTTTCTTGCCTGGTTTTTCTTTGAACATTGGGGGCTCAATATCCTGAGTATGGGTGGCAGGCCAGAATTCAGGACCAGGGACAAGGTACACAATGTCTTTGTATGCTTCAATATATAGTGGATTTTTTTGAAAAATTCATGCACATAGTCCTCTGGGTGCATGTGAAGCTTGCTCATTGCTGCTATTGCATGACTGCATGTCACACTTGTCATGTCCCACCTCCTGCAGTCACATGATTTAGTAGCTATGTTCACACAGTACTGATTTTCAGCACTTGACACTTGCCAAATATCAGGACCAGCCCTATGTGCCTCACAAAATTTGGCATACTTCTTATTCTCCTCCAGTTTCTCTGAATAGTTGGGTGTAATCATCCACCTACTGGTCTCTGTCTTTTCCCTAGTCTTCTGCCTTTTGATCATCTGCTTAGTCCTAGTTCCTTCAAACATTGTCCTAATTGGTTTGGCCCTAACATCAAGGATCATTTTGTGGAAAACATCACTAAGGTTGTTCACAACAAGATCAATTTTGCAATTACAATCCATTGCAGACCTACACCAAGTCTCCTTCGGAATTTCCTTAAGCCACTTCCAGGCATCCTCACACTCTGCTTTAAGCTCTGCCATTGCTAATTCATGGCCATGTTTGGTGAATGAGTAGTTAGCCTGATCTACTAGCTTCTTTAGTTCTGCACCTCTGAAGCCAGCTGACTGAAAATTTGCATAGATGTGCCTAAGGCAGTATCTCTAAGGGGAATCAGGGAACACCTTATTTATAGTATTAAGAAGAACGTGTTTATAAATTAATAACCATGGTCAATAACAAAAATAAATTAAGCCAGTAATAGCAATATTTCTGAACTACTGGTAGAGATAGGGTGCATACCTTTTGCCTGCCAGAAATAATGGTGTAGGTTCCAAATTTGCTTCCATTTCCAATGCAACGTCTTAGCTGGGTTAGGAACCATGTCCAACTATCAGAATCTTCCTTATCAACCACACCAAAGGCTATGGGGTAGATGTTGTCGTTGCCATCTCTTCCTGTGGCTCCAAGAATTTACTGTCCTATTGTTAGCTTGATGTAGCAACCATCAAGCCCTGCATCCATACCCAAATTAGCTACCATAAATTTTTCAACAAGATATTTTGAAGAAAATATAGTTGTAGATTTACCTATAAAGGGCCTGCAACCATTAAGAAACCCTTTCTTTCATGCATGCAAGCAGTAGAACATGTACTTAAATCTAGGAGTTGGTGCAAGGTTTTCTAGGTCCTTAAATATTGTAACTATACACCTGCTACTAGGGTTTGTATCAATAACTGCTTGTAGGTAGTCCCTCAGTCTATAGTACTGCTCATTATGGTCACCTTGCACAACCGTAATAGGCTTCCTCCTTGCCCTATAGGCCACACTCCTTGATACATCAACTGAAAACTTGACTTTGTTGTTTTTAGTAAGTGCATCCACATGTGCTCTAGGATCTGCTCTAAGAGAAGACTCAACTGCTTTGGAAATCCACTTAGTAGTAACCTTTGTGTTCTCAGCTGATGCTAGACAAGTGTGCTCCATGTTACACTTCCTAATGCAAAAAGTTCTTTCATGAGATATCATGGATGCACACATGTAAAATTCACATCCATTCTCTCTCTGTGAACACCAAACAATAATTCTTGTTGGGGAGTTCATGTGGTAGTGAAAAGACCTCAAAGTCCTTGTATGAAACTCCCTTAATGCTTCTCTGAACAGGTAAACACTCTCAAAACACAAGCTCTTGCACAATAGTAAATGTGAATTGAGAATTGAGGGGTCAAAATATACCCTATCCTTCATCTTTTTTTATTACTCTTTGCCTTCTTCAGAAGGCATGGTAGTTCACCTTCATCTTCTTCTTCCTCATCACTTATGCCTACATCACCAGCAAAACAAAACTCATATGCTTCAGGAAACCAATCTTCAAAGCGTTTTTTCTCTACCTCATTGTGACATCTGCTACTTGGACCAGGATTCTTCACATTTTGCACAATAGCAGTAGTTTCCAATGCTCTATCCTCTTCAGGGCACACTCTATTTCCATTATAACAACTTCAGCACTCCCATCTGAATGAACTGAATCATCAAAACAAAATTCAGACACTTCAGTGTCTCCTTTAAAGTGGTTCAAATCTGCCTCTCTTTGAATCCTGCTCCTCTCTAGCTGAGCCTTTCTATCATTTATCTGATTCTGAAGCTCAGATTGCTCCACTACCTTTTTTCACACAGCAACTCTCTTGAGTGTTCATGTAATTCTCATTTTCCTGTGTACTACTTGCAGGTTCAACATCTCGCACAACCTTAATGTTCACAACCTTGAGATGATGATAAAACTCCAACATTTCATCAACACTAGCTTCATTACCTAAATACTTAACTCTTTCATAGTACATGTAATCACTCTCCCCATACCCTTCACTAGCAATGAGTGATTGTAGAGTAAGAAAAGAAATATTTATCTCATATAGACCCCTTTTCACAGGGTTTCTTCCTTCAAAATGAAACCATATGTCCCACTTCTGGTCAGCCAAACTGCACAAATAAGTGCTCATGAATTGAATTGAAATTGACAAAACTACAGGTGCAATACAGTTTACAACACATGTTCAACAAACAGAAACAAACACATCTTACTAATTTGCCACATTGAAGAAAACATGTTCATTTAAGCAAGAGATATTTCCATAACTGCAACCCATAGAACATCCAGGCGTCGGTGATGACTATGCGAGCGGTGCCTCCGGCTGCTGCAAGCCTGCCTGCGTCGCGTAATTGGTTCTCCCCAACCAGTTATCGACTTCAGAGAATGAGCCCACATCATCCAAACTTGTGCCTCCGCCGCCGCCGCCGCCACCCGTATCGCCGCCGCCCCCATCCGGAATCACCGACGCCATGGCAGCCGCCACCTAGGCCAGAGAGAGGGAGAGGAGGGAGAGAGCAAAGTGAGAGGGGAATGACTCAGATCTTGACCCGCACACGACCAATAGCCGCGGTTCCGACCGTAAACACGCCGTTAACACCCGTTCACGTGCGGCGAGCGTCGGTTGGCCATGGTGGCAACTAATTCATGGGCTCAGCCGGTCAGTTCGGTGCTTAGCGTGGGCGAAGCGGGCAGTTTCGCGAGTTGGTAGTTTTTTGCCATGGATTAGGACAAAAGTGTTAGTTTTCCGCACAAAATCGTAAAGTGGTAGTTTTTCGACGCATTTCCGTGAAATGTGGTAGTTTTTGGTTAGATACTCACGATGTCTAGAAGGACGATGGCCGTATCTAGATGGGTAGATAAGCGTGAGTAATTATAAAAAATAAGATCATATTCCCAGCAATAGTATCTACTATAGTACATACACCCTATAATATTTCTCTGCATGGTTGCCCAGATCGAGCGAGAAGGAGAAGCGCAGCTCAGCAGGGTCGAAGGAGACGGAGACACGGGGCTTGCGCACATCCGCAGCGAGCAGCGAAGCGTGCAGGCAGTGCCAGACCTCATCCTCATGGGCAAGCTGCGCCACCGATGGGAGAGAGAAGATGGTGCTCTTGGTGAACTTGGTCTTGAAAGCCAGCTTGAGCATGACCAGCGAGTCGTCCACGGAGGCGAGCTGCGGTAGCAGGAGGGCTTGGAAAGCACGGTCGGCCATGCCCTCCTACGGCTAGTCATGGAAGAATGAGGGCCCAGCGAGGCAAGACCGCCCATGGCCAGGACCAGCACCCTGACACGGAGCAGACGGCATGGGAGAGCCGCCGGAGGCAGCACCGGACCAATGGCAGCTTGGTGCTCCCTCTTGCGGCTACTACCATGTTTCTAGTGCTCTAGTACGTGGATGACACTCTTCTGATCTTCCGTGCTGATCTTCAGCAAGCTGGGGTCATTAAGGACATTCTAAAGGCCTTCTCAGATTTCTCTGGGCTGCATATCAACTTCAGCAAGAGCACCATGGTGCCAGTTGGGGTTCCTGAGGATATGGCCATGGATATTGCTCTGCTTCTCGGCTGCTCTCTGTCCTCTTTCCCGTGCAACTACCTCGGGCTGCCGTTTTCTCTCCACAAAATTTCCCATGCTATGCTCCTGCCTGTCATCCACATGGTTGATAAGCGCCTTTCAGGTTG
>NC_041391.1:622964747-622966926 GCF_002162155.2 Triticum dicoccoides
GCCTCACTCTCATCAACTCCGTGCTCGTTGGCATTCCCAGCTACTTCATGGCCTGCTTTTCGTGGCCGAGGGAATCAGACTACAAGCTTGAGAGTCTCCTGCGCGCCTTCCTATGGCAAGGCAAGAACAAGGTCAAGGGCGGTCAATGCCTTGTTGCCTGGGACTATGTTACTCTGCCAGGCAGCTCTGGTGGTCTTGCTGTCCGGGACCTGAGCGCTTTCAACGAATCGATGTCGTGCAAGTTTGTGGCCAAGGTTCTGCAACCGTATGATATTCCTTGCTATGTTTGGTTCGCCATGCAGTATTGCACTAATGACCTGTCCCTGGCTGCGCATCATGCTGATACGCCGTTCTGAAAAGGTTTCAAACAATGCATTCCTATGGTCATCAACTCCACTCGCTGCACGCTTGGCTCTGGGGCTCTAGTTTCCTTCTGGCATGATTGTTGGATTGGCTCTGGCCGTCTAAAGTTCTTGCTGCCCGTCATATACTCCTTTGCGAGGGATCCGTGCTGCTCTGTTGCTTCACAGTTCACTCAACAAGGCTGGGAGATTCAACTCCATCCAAACCTTTCGAGGGCTGCGCGCTCTGAGCTGCATGCTCTGCATGAGATCCTAGCTAACTTTGCCTCGGCAGGCGCGTCTGAAGATGCCCGATCTGCTTCTGGCGCTGGCAAAGGTGTGTGCACGAGTTAATTCTACAAGTTACTAACCTTCCGAGGGGTTCAAACCCCATACGAGCAGTGGATCTGGCATAAGCTTATCCCCTTGAAATACAGAACCTTCCTGTGGCTAGCATTATGGGGACAGCTCAACACTAGGGACAACATGGTAAGGAAAGGATGGTCTCCTATCGCCCCGCATGCACACTGTGATCTGTGCCCGGCGGTGGAGTCTTTTGAGCACCTGATTCTGCGCTGTTGCCCGTCACAAGCTCTCTGGGAGTACTTGCACCTGGAGGCCCTGGCTCTGTCTTGAGTAGGTTTGCAAAACATTGCTTCGCAGGCATCGGTGCAACTGGTTTTCAAGCGTAAGTGGAATATGGCATTCGCTGCTTGCTTGGTCTCGCTCTGGCATGCGCGTAACGACCCTTCAACAACAAGGTTTGGTCTGCGCCGTACCTCAGGCTCTATACAGCAAATTTGTTACGTCTGTGGCGTTTTCGCGCCAAACTGCCACAGGATCGGAGTGACATACTTTTTTTTCATTTTTTTTCGAAACGGAGTCAAAAGAATTGCCTCATCGATTAATTAAGAAGAAGAGAAGTGCCCAGTTAATTTACAGAAAACTGGGCCAAAACCGATACAAACAACCCAGAAGAGGGCTACTCATAGAACTCGAAGCACCACGAACATATACGCTGCCCACCCAATGCTCATAACACACAACACTCACAACCCTCAACACTTGATGAGAACATCGATGCAATGACTCAGAAGATCAAAGCCACGACGACGACACGAGAATGTGAGCACTATCCATCATGAAATCACATATGCCTTCTCTTTGCCGTCACACTTCTTGTGTTTGTTTCTTTTTGATTTCACCTTCACGAGGCAACCATCTGTCTTGCCGGATGTCGAGCGATCAGTCACCAAGCGGCTCTCAAAAGCCGGTGCCAACACACCACACGCATCCACATTCTTCAGATGCACACATGACAAAGATAAGTCATGTTCCTCACATGAGGTCGCCGATGAGTCCATCTTCATATTCTCTACTGACAAACTCATACAAAGCTCCCTAAGCTCAGGCATGATCTTCAACACCGGAGCCACGACAACGGCCATGGACTCGCCCTCAGTGGAAGACAATATAGGGGGCGAGGTAGGCATCGATGCTGAATTGTCTCCAGCACGAGGGGAGAAACATCCGAATAACTCCGCCCCCTTGTCCTCTCCAAAGCAAACACCGTTTGCACAAGGAGCATGCGACGTCAGAGTAGTCTTCAACATAGTTGACACGGCGGAGAGTCCACTCAGGGCAGCCTCCGCTGGCTCCAAAAAACGTTCAACCCGCGCCAGACTGCCTTGCAGCAGCATAGTCTGATCCAGAGCGGACTGCACCACCACTTCAGACTGGGTTGTTGAATTAGCAGAAGCAGAGACGACAGATGCCCAAGATCCAGAGCAGTGACATACTTTTTTGGGCTAGTCTGCTGGACGGCTAATGTAAACCCC
>NC_041391.1:622967156-623027527 GCF_002162155.2 Triticum dicoccoides
ACACACACACTCTAGTTCCAAGGTTGATGTGGCCTTGCACCCTGGTGCAATCACACGCTCATGTAATCGACCCTGTGGTCTCCAGGAAATATATAAGGTACTCTCTCCGTCTGAAAATACTTGTCATCAAAATAGTTAAAAGGAGATGTATCTAGAACTAAAACACGTCTAAATACATCCCCTTTTATCTATTTTGATGACAAGTATTTTTGGACGGAGGAAGTAGCAGCCATGCCTTTTCGTTTTAAAAAATATTTCTCTGCATTTTCAATTCGTTACAACATAATTATTTGGTAGTTTTACACGCACCTCCCGTATCTCTAGACACTTGTTTACCGCCCATATACACCGCACCGTTATAATCGTGATAATATATGAGGTCAGCAATTCAGCGACCCACGTCCACAGATATGCATCTTTCAGCCAATCTATGAGTTGACGACGTTGCATTTGTTCCTGATCTGGCCGCTGGCGCCGTTGAGGACGCCGATCTGGCCCATGCGCTTGATGGAGTTCTTGAAATGGTCGAAGAAGACGCCGTTGTCCTGCAGCTTGTCGACGAGCGCGGCGGCGCGGGCGTTGGTGAGCAGCGTAGCGTCGGAGGTGAACATCCCCTGCCGCGCCTTGAGGTTGACGAAGTAGTGGCTGTCGAAGGAGGTGCTGCTGCCGGGGTCCATGGGCACCACCGTCGTGTTGTCGTTCGGGTCCTGCTGGTTACGCCTGCACTGCCCCTGCTCGCACACATACATGCATTGTGGTCACGTAGTACGTCCTTGTCTTGCAGGTGCAAAACTAATTGATGAGATATAACGATGATATAATTAGTTAGGATGCTTGCTGCTGATTAGTGCTACGTACCTGGAGGAACTTGGCGTAGGGAGGGTTGAGGGAGGGGTCAGTGTCGGTGGGGTTGTTCTTGCCCGTGAAGTTGAAGAGCCTCGAGCTGAAGAGGTTGCAGTTGCCTATTCCGATGGTGTGTCCGCCTAGAATGTGGTTACATGTTCAATAAGTACCAGTGTAAAACGCTCTTATGTTTATAGAACGGAGGGAGTACTTTTTATTACAAGCACTTCGAAAAGAAAATAATAATAATTTAATCTGCCACATATATAAACACATCTATGCTAAGTAGAACTTTTTAAGCATATTCTAACCCTTCCGACCAGCACTCACTAGTCACTGGCTTTTCTACACCCTGTTTCTCTGTCCCGTGCCTCTTGCGCGTGACCGTTCATTCCCAAACGGCCTCACTGGATTCAACTGTACCAACTACTAGGAAAGAAGCTCCATCTACAAAAATTTGGAAGCAACCTCCCAATACGGATCGTCCTCTGATCAGTAGCCCAGTGTTGTTGTTAACGAACTACGTGGTCTTGTCGCCTTCATGACATCATTTCAGCCAGCTAAGAAGAGTACTAGGTGCAACCGCTCTCGTAATCGTTCAGCGTTCTCCTTCACTCTCCTTTTTCCTTCGTGACCGAATGTGACTTCTCTACCACATCCACTATAATTCTTTTAAGCTAGCTAGATAGCCTCAATAGTACTACCTCCGTCCTGGTTTATAAGTCCCCTTTGTAGTTTGTGTCAAATTTTGACTAAACGTTTAACTAACAAAATGTTAATGCATGTCAAGAAAAATTATCTCATTGGATTCGTATTTGAACATAGTTTTCAAAAATATAATGTTTAATGACATGCGTGAACATTTTGTTAATTTAATCTATGGCCAAAATTTAGCACGAAATACAATGGAGACCCATAAACCCGGAGGGATGTAGTAGGGTGCACCATCTTTGGCATGCATTAGATGCATGCATGAAGTGATATCTACTGGACATTCCATCGATAAAAAAAGTCGACCAAACACTGCAAACCTTATTATTATGGACGAGTACTTCATGCTGATAGCCACACAAGGAACACCGTGGTGCTTTAACACCCTATATATACTACTTGAAGTGTGGGAATCTCACGATGGCACGGTTATATTTGGAAATCCCCACAGTTACACCTCATGACAAAAATTCACGATGCTCCAACGACCTCGTCTAGCAACGGTAACACCTCTACTACTACGTACTTGTCAACATAGGTCTACAAATAGGGACGTGCATGGCTAGCACCACACACCTATCATCATTAAGGAATCCGTGATTTATGCCGAGTGGCAAGCCAACGTGCCTTGCAGTTGCAATCAATCGATCAGATTTGATTGGAGAGCTACGCGGCCTGCAACACAAGCACAACTGACCATGGATAGTACGTACGAGAGGAATGGGAGAAAGAAAAAGGAAAGGAACAATTCCTGGAGAAACGGATCGGCCACCGACGGTTTCGTCCGCTTTCCAGTAGAGCTAGCAAGCAGTCGTTGTCAAACTGTGGTCACATTAATTAGTCGTCGTGTTGCATGCAACCGCACATGAGATGTGTCACGAGGCACGTCCTTTGTTTCGCACCATACGATTTCAGTAATAAACACTAAGCTTGGCACTATACGTACGCACTTTCGTGAACAACAATAAGGGATGGGCCGTATTAGCAAAAGAAAAATTGTCTAAAAAAAAGTAGCAAAAGAAAAACCAATAAGGGATGGGCAGTACTTGATCGGTTTCACTGTACCACTATTTTTACCGTTCTTTTTCGTACTGTTAGGAGACGATCGAGCAAGCTAGCAAATGCATGCATGATCATTTATGGCCAGCAGCTTCACGTGCCAACGCATGGTCGTCACCCTCTCCAGCAAACGCCAAACAGTGTTGTACGTACGATACGTCATTCCGTATGAAGGCATGAACGCTGCATCTACGTACGTACGTTAACAACCATGGCATGTGGATGTGGTACGCACCTGAGAGGACGACGAGGTCCTGGAGGCCGAGGCCCTTGCCGGAGAAGTTGGTGAGGAGAATGTCGAAGGTGGAGGACGGCGCCGGGATCTCGTTCAACGCCTGCGTGTCGCTGGACACGGTGCCGTCCCGCCGCCCCGTCTCCACTTCCCACAGCTTCTTCCCGTACTGGAACGACACCGAGTCCCGCGCCGCCAGCGCCACGATGTCGGCGCACGAGACCACCCCCGGGCACGCCCGCTCCAGCGCCGCCTTCACCTCGTCGATGACCTCGAACCCGGCCAGCGACAGGTTCGGCGGCGCGTCCTTCTCCGCCGTGTTGGTTGGCGAGTCCAGAAGCACCGACGCGTCGCACCCCTATACACCAAAAAACAACGTGTAAATTGGTCGCAGCGACTTGCCAAACGAACGTAGACATGCACTGGCATGTACACTGACTGCTGCCTACCCTGACGAAGCAGTCGTGGAAGAACATGCGGAGGAACTTGGCGGCGAGCTCGCGGTTGCCGGCGACGTGCTTCCACACCACCTTCTGCGCGATGTCCTCCGCCTGCGGGCAGCTCTTCTTGTAGAAGCCCTTCTTCAGCCCGGCCGCCTGCGCCGCCGCAATGCTGGCGCTGCCGGCGAGGACCAGTACCACGGCCACCAGGCACACCATGCCCTTCATCATGTTATTACCTAGGCTACCTCCCAACATATGGTCTTTGGTGAGTTGACGAACAAGACCTCTAGCTAGCAGGCTGTATATATAGCACCCCTCTCTCTAGCTAACTTTATCTCAAAATCGGTGAAGACGTACGCATCACACATGACAAATGCATATACCTGTATTACTTAGTATATAGTACCATCGGTTATACGGCAACTAACTAGTTGCCTATGATAGCAAACACACTTCGTTAACCATGATTCCTGAATTTGCATCATCTGATGAAGTTAATAAATGTGTTTGTTATGTTTGATTGGGTTTACGTTACATACTCGGGTATGCATGCATGGGCATGTTTTAGGTCTAAGTCTCTCTCTCCAAGGGAGAATACTGTATACGAACGTACGTGCTAAGTGTGCGATCGTTGAGCGTTTGACGCCCTTGTCGCGGGATTAATGTGGGCTTTATTAGTTTCGCAACCACCACCCGTTATCAGAGGCGATCATGATATGACGTGAACATTTCAACGTCGATCTCCTAGCTAGTACTACGTGCCTTGCCTACACCCTAGCAGCTTCATCACTTTGTTTCTCTCGATTACATTGCAATTTTACATTACATTCATTTTATAACTTTTTCTTTGCTTGCCCACATTATCGGTGCTATTAATACACACCCGTGACAAACTGTTTTGTGTAACGTGCATGCCACAAAATGGCCGGCCGGGTCAACATGTGATTTGTTCGAGCAGTGCAGGACAGTCAATCATTGCCGCTTCCCAGCATGCATTAAGCCTTGTTGTTAGAGGTTGTGACCATAGTACAGAATAAAATAATGAAATAATAGTATGGTGTGATGTTACGTGGACCCGCGAAGAGATACTAATAGTTAATTAGCCCATGCACGAGACTTATATGACTTGTGGTTGAAGCATGGCAAGGACACGAGGCCTAGCTAGAGGTTGGTTTCATGCATGCATGTCCATGGGCCAACCAACCGGTAGCCGTGCAGCATTTCTAGCCACAGCCCACAGCTAGCACGTGCTCGTTAGAGGCCGAACATATGTGTTAATCTAAGTGAAATGCTTTAAGAGCCAGATGGTGGATTAGCAGTGTCGGCGAGCGTACGGTCGTAGTGCACTGTTGAGATGAACAGACAGATCTGAGCAAGGCTCGTCTTGTTCGCGACGGTACATGGCTGCCTTGATCCCAAATTTTACGGGCTTATCATTGGACGTGTTGCACAATAGCAGTCAGCTGAAGCGTACTGTACATAGCGTATTGTATATGTCGTAGCTCTTCATGGCTCCTACAGGTGATGGTGCAAATACTTCTGCACTTTTATCCCAACTCAAGCTAAAAAAACTTATTTAATGGCCATTCCTAACCGTTTTTGGCCCCAAATCTTTATTGTTGCTTTTTTTTCTCAATAAACGTTGGTTACATTTTTTTTCTTTTTTTTCAAAAAGGGGGACTCCCCGGCCTCTGCATCAGAACGATGCATACGCCCATATTTATAAATAAAATAGGTTCAACAAGGTTTCAAAGTCTGAAAATGAAAATAAAGGCTAGCTCACAGAGAGCCTCAACGCCAAAGACAAAAATGCCACAGAGCCACAACCGGCTGGCAAAACAAAGAGAGAAAAACTAATCGCATATTCTATTACATGACCGCCATCCAAACCGGTTGAAAATATCCCGCGCTACCATCTTCCACCGGACAGATTCAGTAACCAAACGCTCCCTGGCCTCCGTCGGAGTGAGTAAGGACCACATACGGATTGGCGCCGTAGCTCGGAATAAAACCTGCAAAAAATGAATAGTTGTTGTTCTGTTAAAAGCCAAATCATTTCTGCAGTTCCAAATTGCCCATAACAATGCACGTACTCCTACACGAATGTGTCTAGTTGTATCGGACTCTATCCCAACAAGCCACGTTCCAAATAACGTACCGACCGAATTCAGAGGAGTAATGTTAAAGGCAATTTGCACAGTGGGCCACAAAACTCTCACCAACGGGCACTCAAAGAAGAGGTGCTTAATGGTCTCGTCTCGATCGTAGAAACTACACCTAGTAGATCCTGTCCAATTGCGCTTAGCCAAGTTGTCCTTTGTTAAAATGACTTGTTTATGTACAAACCACTTAAACACTTTAATCTTCAAAGGAAATTTTACTTTCCAAACATGTTTGGAACTAGGAATGACACTAGAGTTAATGACATCGATATACATCGACTTAACCGTAAATTCTCCATACCTAGTAAGTTTCCAACACAACTGATCGGGCTGATGAGCTAACTGAACCTCCATCAGTCTTCTCACCAAATGAAGCCAAGCCTCCCACCTATCACCAACAAGCACCCTACGAAACTGGATATTAAGGGGAATGGACTGCATAATTGTTGCAACTAGCGCATCACGTCGTTGAACAATACGATATAGGGACGGGTACTGGAGCGCCAATGGCGTATCACCAAGCCAAGTATCCTCGCAGAAACGGGTATTGTTGCCATTACCGACAATAAACTTTGTTCTATTAAAGAAGGCTGCCTTAACTCTCATAAGCCCCTTCCAGAACGGCGAATCAGTTGGTCTCACTGTCACCTGTGACAAAGTCTTGGACCGCAGATACTTGTTACGGAGAATCTGTGCCCACGTTGCGTCTGTCTCAACTGATAATTTATACAACCACTTATTGAGAAGGCATCTATTCTTGACCTCAAGATTCTGAATACTAGACCCCCTTGGTCCTTTGGTCGACAGATGATATCCCATTTGGCGAGTCGGTACTTTCTCTTTAGTTCATCACTCTGCCAAAAAGTCCAGCCTTTTCCTAACCCCAACTGTAACTTCGAAGAAAGTAAGTAGGAACATCAACATACTCATGACCACCGAATTGATAAGAATCAACCGGCCTCCATATGACATGAGTTTGCCCTTCCAGCAACTAAGTTTTTTTCTCAAACCGACCTTCGATGCATTTCCACTCTCTGTTTGTTAGCTTACGATGGTGAATGGGTATACCTAGGTAAGTAAAAGGTAAAGCCCCTAATTCACATCCAAACAATTGCCTATAAGCCTCTTGTTCCTCCTTGGCTCTACCAAAGCAGAACAACTCACTTTTATGAAAGTTAATCTTTAAACCGGTCAATTGTTCAAATAAGCATAACACCAGCTTCACGCTTTTGCCAAGTCATGCCCCATCATCTAGAATGGACACACCCCCATCAACTAGATGAGGCACCAAGCCACCCACCTGACCGGCCTCCTTTGCCCTTCCTATGAGAATTGCCAACATGTTAACCACAATGTTGAAAAAAATAGGAGACATTGGATCACCTTGCCTCAGGCCTTCTGTCTGGAAATAATGACCTATATCGTCATTCACTTTAATTCCAACACTCCCTTTTTGCATGAAGGATTCTACCTGGCGTCGCCAAGCTTCATCAAAACCGTTCATGCGTAAGGCCTATTGAAGGAAGGGCCATTTGACTTTGTCATACGCTTTCTCGAAATCCACTTTGAAAACAACCCCATCTAGCTTTTTCGTGTGGATCTCATGGAGCGTTTCATGAAGGACCACAACCCCTTCAAGGATGTTCCTGTCTGGCATGAAAGTAGTTTGGGTAGGCTGCACCACAGCATGCGCGATCTGTGTGAGCCTATT
The DNA here is from genome assembly GCF_002162155.2 of Triticum dicoccoides. NCBI lineage: Eukaryota > Viridiplantae > Streptophyta > Magnoliopsida > Poales > Poaceae > Triticum > Triticum dicoccoides. Next base: position 622,974,318 of record NC_041391.1, read on the forward strand.
AGTCCCGACCTTGGTAAATATTTTGAAACTCACATTAAGAAGACAGATGGGCCTGAATTGCTCAATTCTCACAGCCTTTGTTTTCTTAGGAAGAAGGGTTGTCATTCCAATCGTTGGTTACATTTATTTATGCTATTTATATCCGTCTCTGCTTTTGGACTTGATGACTACGATGTTCCATGAACTGTATGTGGGGAATCTGCCCAAGTTCCAGCTCGACTCAAAGTTACCACGCTCCTTGCCAAAAGGGGTGATGCAGTTTAGATTCGGCACTACCGGCATATTTGAATTTCAAATATTTTACTAAAATCCATGCTAGTCGCGTTACCGCTGCTGCTCATAATGTGGTTAGATCAATGTAGATGACGTTTATGCTTAGCCTCCACATTATTGAGGGGACGGTAGTCTTGCATGAAACATACACGAGCTTCATTGAAGAAGCTATATGAGGTTATCTCCATGGTCAATTTTGAGAAAAGCATATGACCTTTCTTGCTGTAGTCGGTGCATATCAAAAGGCTTCGGGCCGGTTGGTGTTATAATTAATGTGTTGACAATGTCAAAGATGATAGAGTTGGTGTGAACGTTAATAATGTTATACTGTATATCATTACTTTCAAACTTGGAAGTGTTTTGCATCATGGAGATCTGATTCCCCAATACTCTTCAATATCGATCCCGGTATGGCCATCCTTATTGCACAGGCTAAGGACGATTGGTAAGTTGGTGGTCTTATTCCACACTTGGTAGATGAGGTGTGTGCATCTTATAATATGCAGATGACACAAGCATCTTTACGAAACATGACATGCTTATTCCACACTTGGTAGATGGGGTGTGTTCATCTTACAACACGTGAATGATACGTGCATCTTTATGGACACGTCGTGGGGAAAGGCTATTAATATGAAGGTAACCATATGCAACTTTTTAACAACTCTCTGGCCTAAAGATTAATTTCCATATAAGAAAGGTCTTATACTTTTGGAAGGTCAACACAACATTCTTTTTGGGTGTGAGGCTCACTATCTCCCTTTTCTGATACCCTGCCATCCCCATCAATCGTTGCAAACTAATAAACAAGGAATGGAAGGAGATTAAGGATCATTCCAGAAGAAAATTGAGCGATTGCAATGGAAAACGGTTATTCTATGATGGGAAACTTGTCCTTATCACTGCAGTGAACACAAGCATGATGATATATATGTTTTCCTTCGAGGTACTGAAGGTTGTATGGAAACAAACTGGATTACTATTGATCTAGTTTTTTCTGGCAATGTGATAAACATAAATCAACATACCGGCTAGCTACGTGGAGTATTGTATGCCGGAAGAAGTGTCAAGGATGTCTAGAGATTGACAATTTTGATATGAAGAACACATGCTTGCTTAGCAAATGACTATTCAAGCTACTCAGTGTGGATATGTATGACATTAGTTGATGTAGAACAAATACCTACAGTGCAAAATATTGTCTCAGCTTCTCGAGTGATGATACAGGCCACATACATTTCTGGAAAGGTTTGGTAAGGGTCCAATATGACTTCTTTACTTGAGGTTCATTCTGAAGGAAATATACCCTAGAGGCAATAATAAAGTTGTTATTTTATATTTCCTTATTCATGGTAAATGTTTATTATTCATGCTAGAATTGTATTAACTGGAAACTTGATACATGTGTGAATACATAGACAAAACACCGTGTCCCTAGTATGCCTCTACTAGACTAGCTCATTGATCAAAGACGATGGTTAACTTTCCTAGCCATGGACATGAGTTGTCATTTGATGAACGGGATCCCATCATTAGTGGAATGATGTGATGGAAAAGACCCATCCGTTAGCTTAGCATAATGATCGTTCAGTTTTCTTGCTACTGCCATTCTTCATGTCAAATACATATTCCTCCGACTATGAGATTATGCAACTCGCAAACACCGGAGGAATGCCTTGTGTGCTATCAAATGTCACAACGTAACTGGGTGACTATAAAGACGCTCTACAGGTATCTCCGAAGGTGTTTGTTGGGTTGGCATAGATCGAGATTAAGATTTGTCACTCCAAGTATCGGAGAGGTATCTCTGGGCCCTCTCGGTAATGCACATCATATGAAGCCGCAAGGAATGTGACTAATGAGTTAGTTGTGGCATGATACATTATAGAACGAGTAACGGGACTGAACTAGGTATGAAGATACCGACGACCAAATCTCGGGCAAGTAACATACCGATGACAAAGGGAATAACGTATGTTGACATTATGGTTCGACCGATAAAGATCTTCGTAGAATATGTGGAAACCAATATGAGCATCCAGGTTCTGCTATTGGTTATTGAGCGAAGAGGTGTCTCGATCATGTCTACATAGTTCTCGAACCCATAGGGTCCGCACGCTTAACGTTCGATGATGATATGTATTATATGAGTTATGTGTTTTGGTGACCAAAGGTTGTTCGGAGTCCCTGATGAGATCACGGACATGACGAGGAGTCTCGAAATGGTCGAGAGGTAAAGATTGATATATTAGAAGGTGGTATTCGGACACCGGAATGGTTCCGGTGTGTTTCGAATAATTATCAGATTACCGAGGGGTTACCGGAACCCCCCGGGGGAAGTAACAGGCCTTATGGGCCATAGGGGAGAGGCAAGGCAGGCCACGAGGAGGTGACGCCCCCCCATGGGGAGTCCGAATTGGACAAGGGGAGGGGGCGCGGCCCCCCTTTGCTTCTCCCTCTCCCTCTCCCTCTACTTCCCTCTTTCCCCCTCCGTTAGAAAGGAAGGGGTCGGACTAGGACTAGGAGTCCTAGTAGGACTCCCCCCCACTTGGGCGCGTCCTAGGTCGGCCCTCCTCCCCTCTCCTCCTTTATTTACGGGGGCAAGGGGGCACCTCTAGACACATCAATTGATTCTTAGCAGTGTGCGGTGCCCCCCTCCACTGTTTACTCCTCTGGTCATATTGTCTTAGTGCTTAGGCGAAGCCCCACGCGGATCACATCACCATCACCGTCACCATGCTGTCATGCTGACGGAACTCATCTACTCCCTCGACCCTTTGCTGGATCAATAGATCGAGGGACGTCATCACGCTGAAAGTGTGCAGAACTCGAAGGTGTCGTACGTTTGATACTTGATCGGTTGAATCGAGAAGACGTTCAACTACATCAACCGCGTTAAGCTAACACTTGCGCTTTCGGTCTACGAGGGTACGTGGACACACTCTCCCCCTCTTGTTTCTATGCATCTCCTAAACAGATCTTGCGTGAGCGTAGGATTTTTTTTGAAATTGCATGATATGTTTCCCAACAGTGGCATCTGAGCCAGGTCTATGCGTAGATGATATGCACGAGTAGAAGACAAACAATTGTGGGTGGTGATCGTCATATTGCTTACCACCAACGTCTTATTTTGATTCGGCGGTATTGTTGGATGAAGCGGCCTAGACCAACCTTACATGACCGCGTTCATGAGACCGGTTCCACCGACAGACATGCAACTAATTTTGCATTAAGGTGGCTGGCGGGTGTCTGTTTCTCGAACTTTAGTCGAATCGAATTTGGCTGTGATCGGTCCTTGTGAAGGTTAAAACATCAAACTTGATAAACCACCGTTGTGGTTTTTGTGCCGTAGGTCAGTATGGTTCATGCTAGAAGCCCGCAGCAGCCACATAAAACTTGCAACAACAAAGTAGATGATGTCTAACTTGCTTTTGGATGGCATGTTGTGATGTGATATGGTCAAGACATGATGTGATATAAGTTGTTGTATGAGATGATCATGTTATGTAAAAGTTATCGGCAACTGGCAGGAGCCATATGGTTGCCGCTTTATTGTATGAAATGCAAACGCCATGTAATTGCTTTACTTTATCATTAAGCGGTAGCGATAGTCGTAGACGCAATAGTTGGTGAGACGACCATGACACTACGATGGAGATCAAGGTGTCAAGCCGGTGACGATGGAGATCATGACGTTGCTTTGATGATGGAGATCAAAAGCACAAGACGATGATGGCTATATCATGTCACATATTTTGATTGCATGTGATGTTTACCTTTATGCATCTTATTTTGCTTAGTATGGCGGTAGCATTATAAGATGATCCCTTACTAAAATTCCAAGGTATAAGTGTTCTCCCCGAGTATGCACCGTTGCGAAAGTTCTTCGTGCTGAGACACCACGTGATGGTCGGGTGTGATAAGCTCTACGTTCAAATACAACGGGTGCAAGCCAGTTTTGCACATGCGGAATACTCGGGTTAAACTTGATGAGCCTAGCATATAGAGATATGGCCTCGGAACACTAGAGACCGAAAGGTCGAACATGAATCATATAGTGGATATGATCAACATAGAGATGTTCACCATTGATGACTACTCCATGTCACGTGATGATCGGACATGGTTTAGTTGATTTGGATCACGTGTCATTTAGATGACTTGAGGGATGCCTATCTAAGTGGGAGTTCTTAAGTAATATGATTAATTGAACTTAATTTATCATGAACTTGGTCCTGATAGTTTTTTGCATATCTATGTTGTAGATCAATGGCCCATGCTACCGTTCCCTTGAATTTTAACGCGTTACTAGAGAAAGCTAAGTTGAAAGATGATGGTAGCAACTACATGGACTGGGTCCATAACTTGAGGATTATCCTCATTGCTGCACAGAAGAATTGTGTCCTTGATGCACCGCTCAGTGAAAGGCCTGCTACAGGAGCAGAAGCTGACGTTGTGAACGTTTGGCAAGCTCGATCTGATAACTACTCATTATTTCAGTGTGCCATGCTTTACGGCTTAGAATCGGGACTTCAAAGACGTTTTGAACGTCATGGACCATATGAGATGTTCCAGGTGTTGAAGTTAATATTTCAAACAAATGCCCGAGTTGAGAGATATGAAGTCCCCAACAAGTTTTATAGCTACAAGATGGAGGAGAACAACTCTGTTAGTGAGCACATACTCAGAATGTCTTGGTACCATAATCACTTGACTCAGCTGGGAGTTAATCTTCTAGATGATTTTGTCATTGACAGAGTTCTTCAATCACTGCCACCAAGCTACAAAGGCTTCGTGATGAACTACAATATGTAAGGGATGGAAAAGACTATTCCCGAGCTCTTCGCAATGCTAAAGGCTGCAAAGGTAGAAATCAAGAAGGAGCATCAAGTGTTGATGGTTAACAAGACCACTAGTTTCAAGAAGAAAGGCAAGGGTAAAAAGAAGGGGAACTTCAAGAAGAATGACAAGCAAGTTCTCACTCCAGGGAAGAAACCCAAAGCTAGTACCAAACTTGAAACTAAGTGCTTCTACTGCAAAGGGACTGGTCACTAGAAGCGGAACTGCCCCAAGTATTTGGCGGATAAGAAGGATGGCAAAGTGAACAAAGGAATATTTGATATACACGTTATTGATGTGTACCTTACTCAATTCTCGTAGTAGTGCCTGGGTATTTGATACCTGTCCGGTTGCTCATATTTGTAACTCGAAGCAAGGACTACGGATCAAATGAAGATTGGCTAAGGACGAGGTGACGATGCACGTCGGGATGGTTCCAAGGTCGATGTGATCGCCGTCGTCATGCTAACTCTACATCTACCTTCGGGATTAGTTTTAGACCTGAATAGTTGTTATTTGGTGCCAGTGTTGAGCATGAACATTATATCTGGATCTTGATTAGTGCGAGACGGTTATTCATTTAAATCAGAGAATAATGGTTGTTCTACTTATATGAGTAATATCTTTTATGGTCATGCACCCTTAAGAGTGGTCTATTTCTGTTGAATCTTTATCGTGGTGATACACATATTCATAATATTGATGCCAAAAGATGCAAAGTTGATAATGATAGTGCAACTTATTTATGGCACTGCCGTTTGGGTCATATTGGTGTAAAGTGCATGAAGAAACTCCATAAATATGGACTTTTGGAATCACTTTATTATGAATCATTTGATACTTGCGAACCATGCCTTATGGGCAAGATGACTAAAACTCCGTTCTCAGGAACAATGGAACAAGCTAATGACTTATTGAAATAATACATATCGATGTACGCAGTCTGATGAGTGTTGATGCTCATGGTGGGTATCATTATTTTATGACCTTCACAGATGATTTGAGCAGATATGGGTATATCTACTTAATGAAACACAAGTCTGAAACATTTGAAAAGTTCAAAGAATTACAGAGTGAGGTGGAGAATCATCATAACAAGAAAATAAATTTTCTACGATATGATCGTGGAGGAGAATATTTGAGTTATGAGTTTGGCCTTCATTTAAAAGAATGTGGAATAGTTTCACAGCTCATGCCACCTGGAACACCATAGCGTAATGGTGTGTCCGAACATTGTAACCGCACTTTATTAGATATGGTGCGATCTATGATCTCTCTTACCGATTTACCACTATCATTTTGGGGATATGCATTAGAGATAGTTGCATTCACTTTAAACAGGGCACCGTCAAAGTCCGTTGAGATGACACCGTATGAACTGTGGTTTGGCAACAACCCTAAGCTGTCATTTCTTAAAGTTTGGGGATGCAATACTTATGTCAAAAGGCTACAGCCTGATAAGTTCGAACCCAAATTGGAGAAGTGTGTCTTCATAGGATACCCTAAGGAAACAATTGGGTACACCTTCCATCATAGATCCGAAGGCAAGATCTTTGTTGCTGAGAATGGGTCCTTTATAGAGAAGGAGTTTCTCTCGAAAGAAGTGAGTGGGAGGAAAGTAGAACTTGATGAGATAATTGTACCAACTCTCAATCTGGAAAGTAGCTCATCCGAGAAATCTGCTCCCGTGATGCCTACACCAACTAGAGAGGAAGCTAAATACAAAGATCATGAAACTTCAAATCAAGTTGCTACAGAACCTCGTAGGTCAAACAGAGCACAATCCGCACCAGAGTGGTACGGTAATCCTGTTCTGGAGGTCATGTTACTTGACCATGACGAGCCTACGAACTATGAAGAAGCTATGATGAGCCCAGATTCCGATAAATGTCTTGAGGCCATGAACTCTGAGATAGGATCCAGTTATGAGAACAAAGTGTGGACTTTGGTGGATCTGCCCGATGATCGGTGACCCATAGAGAATAAATGGTTCTTCAGGAAGAAGACTGACGCTGATGGTAATGTTACTGTCTATAAATCTTGACTTGTCGCAAAAGGTTTTCGACAAGTTCAAGAAGTTGACTACGATGAGACTTTCTCACCCGTAGTGATGCTTAAGTCTGTCTGAATCATGTTAGCAATTGCCGCATTTTATGATTATGAAATCTGGCAAATGGATGTCAAAACTACATTCCTTAATGGATTTCTTAAAGAAGAGTTGTATATGATGCAACCAGAACGTTTTGTCGATCCTAAAGGTGCTAACAAAGTGTGCAAGCTTGAGCGATCCATTTATGGACTGGTGCAAGCATCTCGGAGTTGGAATATATGCTTTGATGAGGTGATCAAAGCATATGGTGAAGGAAATACGCCCTAGAGGGAATAATAAAATTATTATTTATTTCCTTAATTCAAGATAGATGTTTATTATTCATGCTAGAATTGTATTAACCGGAAATTTGTACATGTGTGAATACATAGACAAAACATATAGTCCCTAGTATGCCTTTACCTGACTAGCTCGTTAATCAAAGATGGTTATGTTTCCTAACCATAGACATGTGTTGTCATTTGATGAACGGGATCACATCATTAGGAGAATGATGTAATGGACATGAACCATCCTTTAGCTTAGCATTATGATCGTGTCCGTTTCATTGCTACTGCTTTCTTCATGAGTTAACAAGTTCCTCAGTCTATGAGATTATGCAACTCCCGAATACCGGAGGAACACTTTGTGTGCTACCAAACGTCACAACATAAATGGGTGATTATAAAGGTGCTCTACAGGTGTCTCCGAAGGTGTTTGTTGGGTTGGCATAGATCAAGATTAGGATTTGTCACTCCGTGTTTCGGAGAGGTATCTCTGGGCCCTCTAGGTAATACTCATCACTATAAGCCTTGCAAGCATTGTGAATAATGAGTTAGTTGCGTGATGAAGTATTACAAAACGAGTAAAGAGACTTGCCGGTAATGAGATTGAACTAGGTATTGAGATATCGACGATCGAGTCTTGGGCAAGTAACATACCGATGAAAAAGGGAACAACGTATATTGTTATGTGGTTTGACCGATAAAGATCTTCGTAGAATATGTAGGGACCAATATGAGCATCCAGGTTCCGCTATTGGATATTGACCGGAGATGTGTCTCGGTCATGTCTACATAGTTTTCGAACCCGTAGGGTCCGCATGCTTAACGTTCGATGACGATTGGTATTATGAGTTTATGTGATATGATGTACCAAAGATTGTTCGGAGAAGCGAATGTGATCATGGACATGACGAGGAGTCTCGAAATGGTCGAGACATAAGGATTGATATATTTGATGACTATATTCGGACATCGGAAGTGTTTGGCAGAAGTTCCGGATATAACTGGAGTGACGAAAGGGTTATCGGAACCACCGGAGAAGTAATGGGCCTTATTGGGCCTAGGGGAGTGAGATAGAGGCGGCCAGGGGCTGGCCGCCCCCCATGGGCCTAGTCCGAATTGGACTAGGGGGAGGTGCGGCGCCCCCTCCTTCCTTCTCTTCCCCCTCCTTCCTTCTTCTCTTAGTAGGACTAGGAAAGGGGGGAGTCCCACTCCTACTAGGAGGAGGATTCCTCCCCCCTTGGTGCGCCTATGAGGGCCGGCCAACCTCCCGTCTACTCCTTTATATACGGGGGAGGAGGGCACCCCTAAGACACACAAGTTCACAATTGTTTTAGCCGTGTGCAGTGCCCCCCTCCATAGTTACACACCTTGGTCATGTCGTCGTAGTGCTTAGGCGAAGCCCTGCTCCGGTAACTTCATCATCACCGTCACCACGCCATCGTGCCGACGAAACTCTCCCTTGACCTCAGCTGGATCTAGAGTTTTGGGATGTCACTGAGCTGAACATGTGCAGATCGCAGAGGTGTCGTACCTTCGGTGCTTGGATCGGTCAGATCGTGAACACGTACGACTACATCAACCGCGTTGTCATAACGCTTCCACTTTCGGTCTACGAGGGTACGTAGACAACACTCTCCCCTCTCGTTGCTATGCATCAACTAGAGATAGATCTTGCGTGATCGTAGGAATTTTTTGAAATTACTGCGTTCCCCAACAGTGGCATCTGAGCTAGGTCTATGTGTAGATGTTATATGCACAAGTAGAACCCAAAGAGTTGTGGGCGATAATAGTCATACTGCTTACCAGCATGTCATACTTTGATTCGGTGGTATTGTTGGATGAAGCGGCTCAGACCGACATACGCGTACATTTACGCGAGACTGGTTCTACCGACGTGCTTTGCACATAGGTGGCTAGTGAGTGAAGTCTACTACACAACCTTCTCCTTGTAGACGTTGTTGGGCCTCCAAGTGTAGAGGTTTGTAGGACAGTAGCAAATTTCCCTCAAGTGGATGACCTAAGGTTTATCAATGCGTGGGAGGCGTAGGATGAAGATTGTCTCTCTCAAACAACCCTGCAACCCAATAACAAAGAGTCTCTTGTGTCCCTAACACACCCAATACAATGGTAAATTGTATAAGTGCACTAGTTCGGCGAAGAGATGGTGATACAAGTGCAATATGGATAGTAGATAAAGGTATTTGTAATCTAAAATTATAAAAACAGCAAGGTAGCAAGCGATAAAAGTGAGCGTAAACGGTATTGCAATGATAGGAAACAAGGCCTAAGGTTCATACTTTCACTAGTGCAAGTTCTCTCAACAATAATAACATAATTGGATCGTATAACTATCCCTCAACATGCAACAAAGATTCACTCCAAAGACACTAATAGCGGAGAACAAACGAAGATATTATGGTAGGGTACGAGACCACCTCAAAGTTATCCTTTTTGATCTATCTATTCAAGAGTCCGTAGTAAAATAACATGAAGCTATTCTTTCCGTTCGATCTATCACAGAGTTCATACTAGAATAACACCTTAAGACACAAATCAACCAAAACCCTAATGTCACCTAGATACTCCATTGTCACCTCAAGTATCCGGGGGCATGATTATACGATATTCATCACACAATCTCAGATTCATCTATTCAACCAATACAAAGTACTTCAAAGAGTGCCCCAAAGTTTCTACCGGAAAGTCAAGACGAAAACGTGTGCCAACCCCTATGCATAAGTTCACAAGGTAAACCCACAAGTTGATCACCAAAACATACATCAAGTGCATCAAGTGAATATCCCATTGTCACCACAGATAAGCACGGCAAGACATACATCAAGTGTTCTCAAATCCTTAAAGACTCAATCCAATAAGATAACTTCAAAGGGAAAACTCAATCCATTACAAGAGACTATAGGGGGGAAAACATCATAAGATCCAACTATAATAGCAAAGCTCATGATACATCAAGATCGTGCCATAGGGAGAACACGAGAGAGAACACGAGAGAGAGAGAGAGAGAGAGAGAGAGAGAGAGAGAGAGATCAAACACATAGCTACTGGTACATACCCTCAGCCCCGAGGGTGAACTACTCCCTCCTCGTCATGGAGAGCGCCGGGATGATGAAGATGGCCACCGGTGTGGGATCCCCCCTCCGGCAGGGTGCCAGAACAGGGTACCGATTGGGTTTTGGTGGCTACAGAGGCTTGTGGTGGCGGAACTCCCGATCTATCTTCTGTTCTGATGTTTTCGGGGTATATGGAGATATATATGTGAAAGAAGTCGGTCGGGAGACGCTCGAGGGGCCCACAAGACAGGGGGCACGCCCAGTAGGGGGGCACCCCCACCCTCGTGGCTTCCTCGAAGCTTCTCTGACGTGAACTCCAAGTCTCCCGGATCATGTTCATTCCAAAAATCACGCTCCCAAAGGTTTCATTTTGTTTGGACTCCGTTTGATATTCCTTTTCTTCGAAACACTGAAATAGGCAAGAAAACAACAATATGGGCTGGGCCTCCGGTTAATAGGTTAGTCCCAAAAGTAATATAAAAGTGTATAATAAAGCCCATAATCATTCAAAACAGATAATAAAATAGCATGAATGCTTTATAAATTATAGATACGTTGGAGATGTATCAGCATCCCCAAGCTTAATTCCTACTCGTCCTCGAGTAGGTAAATGATAAAAGAAAGAATTTATGAAGTGTGAATGCTAGCAGGTGCACAAGTTTGATCATCGATAATTTTAATCACCTTTTCTAGCATGATTATATGTCATAAAAGTAGTTCATCTCATAAAACTTCTCACGATCAAGTAACAAGCTATTCACATGTTAAAGCACAGACCATAAACTTTCTTGAAAACTAGCAAACTTCATTCTTAGTCATCAAACAATGACAATTCATCTTATTTTTAGGAAGGGTCTATGTCAGAGCTTTGAATTAGCAAACTCCACATACTCAACTATCATATAGTCTTCTACAATTGCTAACACTCACGCAATACTTATGGTTATGGAGTTTTAATCCGACACTGAGAAAGATAGGGGCTTATAGTGTTGCCTCCCAACATATTCACCTTTGGGTGATGTCAACAATAATAGTTCATGCTAACTTACATCCAATTGGATATATCCAACACGAGGTGCTTGCCAAAGGATAAAATGAAAAAAAAGGGAAAGGTGAAGATCACCTTGACTCTTGCGTAAAGTAAAATACATAAGGTAAAAGATAGGCCCTTCGCAGAGGGAAGCAGAGGTTGTCATGCGCTTCTATGGTTGGATGCACAAAATCTTAATGCAAAAGGACGTCACTTTATATTGCCACTTGTATATGGACCTTTATTATGCAGTCCGTCGCATTTATTGCTTCCACAACAAGATCGTATAAAGCTTATTTTCTTCACACTAACAAGTCATACATATTTAGAGAGCAATTTTTATTGCATGCACCGATGACAACTTACTTGAAGGATCTTACTCAATCCATAGGTAGGTATGGTGGACTCTAATGGCAAAACTAGTTTAAGGGATGTTTGGAAGCACAAGTAGTATCTCTACTTGGTGCAAGGAATTTTGGCTAGCATGAGGGGGAAAGGCAAGCTCAACATGTTTGAATGATCCATGACAATATACTTTAACTGAGATGTGAGAAAACATAACCCATTACATTGTCTTCCTTGTCCAACATCAACTCTTTAGCATGTCATACTTTAGTGCTCACAATTATAAAAGATGTCTAAGATAGTATATTTATATGTGAAATCTCTCTTCCTTCAATATTCTTTCATGAATTGTTCAAATGACCAATACAATGCTTGCTAACCTTCAATAAATTTACAACCTCTTCTTCTTAGATGTGAAGTCATTACTACCCATGGGATAAGCAAATGAAACATATATAATTTCAGATTTATGACACTCAACTCATTCAACCATTTACTCATAGGATATAAGTGAAGCACACGAGTAAATGACAAACTACTCCAACAAGATATAAGTGAAGATCAATGAGTAGTTAAATAATTATGCAACTATGTGACGACTCTCTCTCATTTAAGAATTTCAGATCTTGGTACTAACCGATACTAATCGATAATTGTTGAAGAAGAAAGGTGGGATGCCTACTGGGGCATCCCCAAGCTTAGATGCTTGAGACTTCTTGAAATATTCTTGGGGTGCCTTCGGCATCCCCAACCTTGAGCTTTTGTGTCTCCTTAATTCCTCTCATATCATGGTTTCTCTATTTCTCAAAAACTTCATCCACATAAAACTCAACAAGAACTCGTGAGATAAGTTAGTATAAAACAATGCAAAACCATATCATTCTCTACTGTAGCAAATCATTAGAATTATTATTCAACATTGCATACTAAATGTATCTGCATATTTAATACTCCTATCGTCAAATAGAATCATTAAACAAGCAAACATATGCAAACCATGCAAACATAACAGCAATCTGCCAAAACAGTATAATCTGTAAAGAATGCAAGATTCATCATACTTACCTAACTCCAAAAATTATGAGAAAAATACTATGCTGTATAATATTTATCAGAGATCATTATGAAAAAAGATTCAACATTATATCACTCTGTGACTTTTCTAGGGATTTTTTGCAACAGCAGTAAACTTTCTGTTTTCAAACAGCAACATGTATACTAGCAAAATAAGCATGGTAAAGGATATCCTTGACATTTTTATTGAAAATATAGATGCAAAAAATTATTCTAAATAACAGCAAGAAAATACTAACAAAATAAAATGACGCTCCAAGAAAAACACATATCATGTGGTGAATAAAAATATAGCTTCAAGTATAGTTACCGATGAACGAAGACTAAAGAGGGGATGACGAAGACGAAAGAGGGGATGCCATCCGGGGCATCCCCAAGCTTAGGATCTTGGTTGTCCTTGAATATTACCTTGGGGTGCCTTGGTCATCACCAATCTTAGGCTCTTTCCACTCCTTATTCCATAGTCCATCGAATCTTTACCCAAAACTTGAAAACTTCAACCACACAAAACTTAACACAAAACTCGTAAGCTCCGTTAGTATAAGAAAATAAAACCACCACTTAGATACTGTGGTAAACTCATTCTAAATTAATATTGGTTTAATATATACTGTATTACAACTTCACTATGGTTCATACCCTCCGATACTACTCATAGATTCATCAAAATAAGCGAACAACAAAATAAAAACAGAATCTGTCAAAAAACCAAATAGTGTGTAGTAATATGTATCAAACATATACTTCCAGAACTCCAAATATTATGAAATAAATTCGTGGACCTGAGTAATTTTTATATTAATCATCTGCAAAAATAATCAACCTAAAATCACTCTCCAGTAAAACATGGCAGCTAATCTCGTGAGCGCTAAAGTTTCTGTTTTTTACAGCATGATCATAAAGACTTCACCCAAGTCTTCCCAAAGGTCCTACTTGGCACTTTATTGAAACTAAACCTATCTAACATGATTAATACAGTAGAATAATCATGTGAACACACAAAATCAGTAAGGGTAAATATTGGGTTGTCTCCCAACAAGCACTTTTCTTTAATGCCTTTTTAGCTAGGCATGATGATGACAATGATGCTCACACAAAAGATAAGAATTGAAACATAAAGAGAGAATCATGAAGAATATGACTAGCATATTTAAGTCTAACCCACTTTCTACGCATAGTGATTTTGTGAGCAAACAACTTATGGGAACAATAATCAACTAGCATAGGAAGGCAAAACAAGCATAACTTCAAAATTTGAAGCACATAGAGAGGAAACTTGATATTATTGCAATTCCTACAAGCATATGTTCCTCCCTCATAATAATTTTCAGTAGCATCATGAATGAATTCAACAATATAACCAGCACCTAAAGCATTATTTTCATGATCTACTTGCATAGAAAATTTACTACTCTCCACATAAGAAAAATTCTTCTCATTCGGAATAGTAGGAGTATCATAAGAGACTTGAATACTATAAATTGTTTCCACATTAAAAGAGTAATGTTCATAAAAAGGGTAATCATAATCGTGACAAGTTTTATAAATATAATAATCACTACTCTTTATATCATAAGTTTTATCACAAGAATCATCATAAGTAGCAACTTTGTTCTCATCATAATCGATTGAAACCTCTTCCAAGATAGTGGAATCATCACTAAATAAAGTTGACACTCTTCCAAATCCACTTTCATATTCATCACAATAAGATTCAACACCCTCCAAAATAGTGGGATCACTACTTCCTAAAGTTGACACTCTTCCAAACCCACTTTCATCAATATAATCATCATAGGCAAGAGGCATGCTATCATCATAACAATTTTGTATATCAAAACTTGGGAGGATAAAAAATATCATATTCATTAAACATAGCATCCCCAAGCTTGGGACAAACATTAATTTCAGCAAATATATTCTCAAATATGTCACTCTCATCAAGCATAGCTTCCCCAAGCTTGGGCCTTTTCATGTCATAAGCATAATCACTCTCATCATTAATAGTATGGATAGCACCAATAGTATAGCAATTATCATCATCACAATGAGTAGTAGGAACAACATCATTTGAGAGAGATACCTTTTTTACCTTTGTTTCTCCTTCTTTTCTTTTTCTTCTTCACAACATGTGTGGGATTATCCCTCTTTTTTGAGCTCCTTATCGATGAGATTAGTTGAATAGAAAGCTCCTCCTCGTTACCTGATTCACCATAAGAAATAATAGGAGGATATTGGGAAGTCTCTTCCCTTTCATTAGTATTCTCTTCATCTTCTATTTGCTTTCTTTTCTTTAGGTAATTGGCAATATAAGGATTTTCAATTCAATTCACCGCACAATACATATAAATTTCCTCTAGATCAAAATCAAAGAGTTTCTTAAGGACAAATTCTGGAAGATTCTTAGTTAAATGTTGCATTTCTTCATAACCCAAAAGCAAACTAAGTTCATTATAATGTGCAAGGGAAATCAAATCATCACAATTTTTGGACACTATTCGATTATGAAATAATTTGCATCGGAGATGTAAATGACCACGTTCATTGCAAAGTTCACAAGTACAGCAAAGGAAATGCGAATTTTCAGCATTCTTATCCAGCCTTTCTTGCAACAATTTAGTTTCTAAATGCTTATGCCTCTTGCAATATCTATTTTCCCTATTTGGTGTGTACTTACAAACCCAATTCACTCCACAAAAATTGACATGCTTATAGGAGACATTTTCATCATAACTAGTGCAATCATCATTAGTACTATGGATATTCAAGGAGTTCATACTAACAACATTGCAATCATGCTCATCATTCAAAGATTTAGTGCAAAACATTTTATAGATTTCTTCTTATAGCACTTGAGCACAATTTTCCTTACCACCATTCTCACGAAAGATATTAAAAAGATGAAGCGTATGAAACAAACTCAATTCCATTTTTTTAGTTTTCTTCTATAGACTAAACTAGTGATAAAACAAGAAACAAAAAGATTCGATTGCAAGATCTAAAGATATACCTTCAAATACTCACCTCCCCGGCAACGGCGCCAGAAAAGAGCTTAGTTGACGGGGTGTGAGTGCCGTTTACCTAGCCTCCCCGGCAACGGCGCTAGAAAAGATCTTGATGTCTACTGCACAACCTTCTTCTTGTAGACGTTGTTGGGCCTGCAAGTGCAGAGGTTTGTAGGACAGTAGCAAATTTCCCTCAAGTGGATGACCTAAGGTTTATCAATCCGTGAGAGGCATAGGATGTAGATGGTCTCTCTCAAACAACCCTGCAACCAAATAAAAAAGAGTCTCTTGTGTCCCCAACACACCCAATGCAATGGTAAATTGTATAAGTGCACTAGTTCGGCGAAGAGATGGTGATACAACTGGAATATGGATAGTAGATAAAGGTATTTGTAATCTGAAATTATAAAAACAGCAAGGTAGCAAGCGATAAAAGTGAGAGTAAATGGTATTGCAATGATAGGAAACAAGGCCTAAGGTTCATACTTTCACTAGTGCAAGTTCTCTAAACAATAATAACATAATTGGATCATATAACTATCCCTCAACATGCAACAAAGAGTCACTCCAAAGACACTAATAGCGGAGAACAAACGAAGAGATTATGGTAGGGTACGAAACCACCTCAAAGTTATCCTTTTTGATCTATCTATTCAAGAGTCCATAGTAAAATAACATGAAGCTATTCTTTCTGTTCGATCTATCACAGAGTTCATACTAGAATAACACCTTAAGACACAAATCATCAAAAACCCTAATCTCACCTAGATACTCCATTGTCACCTCAAGTATCCGTGGGCATGATTATACGATATGCATCACACAATCTCAAATTCATCTATTCAACCAACATAAAGTACTTCAAAGAGTGCCCCAAAGTTTCTACCGGAAAGTCAAGATGAAAACGTGTGCCAACCCCTATGCATAAGTTCACAAGGTAAACCCGCAAGTCGATCACCAAAACATACATCAAGTGCATCAAGTGAATATCCCATTGTCACAACAGATAAGCATAACAAGACATACATCAAGTGTTCTCAAATCCTTAAAGACTCAATCCGATAAGATAACTTCAAAGGGAAAACTCAATCCATTACAGGAGAGTAGAGGGGGAGAGACATCATAAGATCCAACTATAATAGCAAAGCTCGCGATACATCAAGATCGTGTCATAGAGAGAACATGAGAGAGAACACAAGAGAGAGAGATCAAACACATAGCTACTAGTACATACCCTCAGCCCCGAGGGTGAACTACTCCCTTCTCGTCATGGAGAGCGTCGGGATGATGAAGATGGCCACCGGTGAGGGATCCCCCCTCCGGCAGGGTGCCGGAACAGGGTCCCGATTGGGTCTTGGTGGCTACAGAGGCTTGCAGCGGCGGAACTCCCGGTCTATCTTCTGTTCTGATGTTTTCAGGGTATATGGAGATATATAGGTGAAAGAAGTCGGTCGGGGGACGCTCGAGGGGCCCACGAGACAGGGGGCGTGCCCAGTAGGGGGCATGCCCCCACCCTCGTGGCTTCCTCGAAGCTTCTCCGACGTGAACTCCAAGTATCCCGGATCATGTTCGTTCCAAAAATCACGATCCCGAAGGTTTCATTCTATTTGGACTCCGTTTGATATTCCTTTTCTTCAAAACACTGAAATAGGCAAGAAAATAGCAATATGGGTTTGGCCTCCGGTTAATAGGCTAGTCCCAAAAGTGATATAAAAGTGTATAATAAAGCCCATAATCATTCAAAACAGATAATAAAATATCATGAATGCTTCATAAATTATAGATACATTGGAGACAGATCAGTGAGTGTCTGTTTCTCCAACTTTAGTTGAATCGAGTGTGGCTACGCCCGGTCCTTGTTGAAGGTTAAAACATCACACTTGACGAAAAACCGTTTGATGCGTAGGTAAGAATGGTTCCTGCTAGAAGCCCGTAGTAGCCACGTAAAACATGCAACAACAAAGTAGAGGACGTCTAACTTGTTTTTGCAGGGCTTGCTGTGATGTGATATGGTCAAGGCATGATGTGATATTAATTGTTGTATGATATGATCATGTTTTGTAACAAAGTTATTAGCAACTAGCAGGAGCCATATGGTTGTCGCTTTATTGCATGCAATGCAATCGCCATGTAATTGTTTTACTTTATCACTAAGCGGCAGCGATCTTCATAGTAAGAATAGTTGGAAAAACGACAACGATGCTACGATGGAGATCAATGTGTCGCGCCAGTGACGTTGGAGATCATGACGATGCTTCGGTGATGGAGATCATGAGCACAAGATGATGATCCCCATATCATGTCACATATTTTGATTGCATGTGATGTTTATCCTTTATGCATCTTATTTTGCTTAGAACGTCGCTAATATTATAAGATGATCCCTTACCAAATTTCAAGGTACAAGTGTTCTCCCTGAGTATGCACTGTTGCTACAGTTCGTCATGCCGAGACACCACATGATGATCAGGTGTGATAAGCTCTACGGTCACATCCAATGGGTGCAAGCCAATTTTGCACACGCAGAATACTCGGGTTAAACTTGACGAGCCTAGCATATGGAGATATGGCCTCGGAACACTGAGACCAAAAGGTCGAGCGTACATCATATAGTAGATATGATCAACATAGTGATGTTCACCATTGGAAACTACTCCATCTCACATGATGATCGGACATGGTTTAGTTGATTTGGATCACGTGATCACTTAGATGATTAGAGTGATGTCTATCTAAGTGGGAGTTCTTAAGTAATATGATTAATTGAACTTTAATTTATCATGAACTTAGTACCTGATAGTACTTTGCATGTCTATGTTGTTGTAGATCAATGGCCCGTGCTACCATTCCTTTGACTTTTAATGCGTTCCTAGAGAAAGCTAAGTTGAAAGATGATGGCAGCAACTACACGGACTGGGTCCGTAACTTGAGTATTATCCTCATTGCTGCACAGAAGAATTACGTCCTGGAAGCACCATTAGGTGTACCACCCGCGCCCGCAACTGCAGACGTTGTGAATGCCTGGCAGACGCGTGTTGATGACTACTCGATAGTTCAGTGTGCCATGCTTTACGGCTTAGAATCGGGACTTCATCGATGTTTTTAACGTCATGGAGCATATGATATGTTCCAGGAGTTGAAGTTAATATTTCAAGCAAATGCCCAGATTGAGAGATATGAAGTCTCCAATAAGTTTTGCAGCTGCAAAATGGAGGAGAATAGTTCTGTCAGTGAACATATACTCAGAATGTCTGGGTACCACAACCACTTGACTCAACTAGGAGTTAATCTTCTTGATGATAGTGTCATTGACATAGTTCTTCAATCACTGCCACCAAGCTACAAAAGCTTCATGATGAACTATAATATGCAAGGGATGAACAAAACTATTCCCGAGCTCTTTACGATGCTAGAGGCCGCGGAGGTAGAAATCAAAAAGGAGCATCAAGTGTTGATGGTCAATAAGACCACTAGTTTCAAGAAAAGGGGCAAAGGATAGAAAGGGAACTTCAAGAAGAACGACAAAAAGGTTGCTGCTCAAGAGAAGAAACCCAAGTCTGGACCTAAGCCTGAAACTGAGTGCTTCTATAGCAAAGGGATTGGTCATTGGAAGTGGAACTGCCCCAAGTATTTGGCGGATAAGAAGGATGGCAAAGTGAAAGGTATATTTGATATACATGTTATTAATGTGTACTTAACTAATGCTCGCAGTAGCACCTGTGTATTTGATACTGGTTCTGTTGCTCATATTTGCAACTCGAAACAGGGGCTACAGATGAAGTGAAGATTGGCTAAGGACGAGGTGATGATGCACGCGCGAAATGGTTCCAAAGTCGATGTGATCGCGGTTGGCACAGTGCCTCTACATCTACCATCGGGATTAGTTTTAGACTTGAATAATTGTTATTTGGTGCCAGCGTTGAGCATGAACATTATATCTAGATCTTGTTTAATGCGAGACGGTTACTCATGTAAATCGGAGAATAATGGTTGTTCTATTTATATGAGTAATATCTTTTATGGTCATGCACCCCTGCTAAGTGGTCTATTTGTGTTGAATCTCGATAGTAGTAATACACATATTCGTAGTGTTGAAGCCAAAAGATTGAAGTTTAATAATGATAGTGCAACTTATTTGTGGCACTGCCATTTGGGTCATATCAGTGTGAAGCGCATGAAGAAACTCCATGCTGATGTACTTTTGGAATCACTTGATTATGAATCACTTGGTGCTTGCAAACCGTGCCTTATGGGTAAGATTACTAAAACTCCGTTCTCCAGAACAATGGAACGAGCTACTGACTTGTTGGAAATAATACATACCGATGTATGCGGTTCGATGATTATTGAGGCTCATGGTGGGTATCGTTATTTTCTTACCTTCACAAATGATTTGAGCAGATATAGGATATATCTACGTAATGAAGCATAAGTCGGAAACATTTGAAAAGTTCAAAGAATTTTAGAGTGAACTTGAAAATCATCATAACAAGAAAATAAAGTTTCTACGATCTAATCATTGAGGAGAATATTTGAGTTACGAGTTTGGTCTTCATTTGAAACAACATGTGATAGTTTCACAATTAACGCCACCTGGAACACCACAGCGAAATGGTGTGTCTGAATGTCGTAACTGTACTTTATTAGATATGGTGCGATCTATGATGTCTCTTACTGATTTACCGCTATCTTTTTGGGGTTATGCTTTAGAGACGGATGCATTCACTTTAAATAGGGCACCATCAAAATCTGTTGAGATGATGCCCTATGAACTGTGGTTTGGCAAGAAAACAAAGTTGTCATTTCTTAAAGTTTGGGGCTGCAATTCTTATGTAAAAAAGCTTCAACCTGATAAGCTCGAACCCAAATCGAAGAAGTGCATATTCATAGGATACCCAAAGGTAACTGTTGGGTACACCTTCTATCACAGATCCAAAGGCAAAATCTTTGTTGCTAAGAATTGATCCTTTCTAGAGAAGGAGTTTCTCTCGAAATAAGTGAGTGGGAGGAAAGTAGAACTTGAGGAGGTAGTTGTACCTTCTCCCTTATTGGAAAGTAGTTCATCACAGAAATCAGTTCACGTGATTCCTACACCAATTAGTGAGGAAGCTAATGATGATGATCATGAAGCTTCAGATCAAGTTACTACCGAAACTCGTAGGTCTTCCAGATTAAGATCCGCACCATAGTGGCACGGTAATCCTGTTCTGGAAGTCATGTTACCAGACCATAATAAACCTACAAACTATGAGGAAGCGATGATGAGCCCAGATTCCACGAAACGGCTAGAGGCCATGAAATCTGAGATGGGATCCATGTATGAGAACAAAGTGTGGACTTTGGTGGACTTGCCCGATGATCGGCGAGCCATACAAAATAAATGGATCTTGAAGAAGAAGACCAACGAAGACAGTAATGTTACTGTTTACAAAGCACGACTTGTGTGTGAAAGGTTTTCGACAAGTTCAAGGAATTGACTACGATGAGACTTTCTCACTCGTAGCGATGCTTAAGTCTGTCTGAATCATGTTAGCAATTGCTGCATTTTATGATTATAAAATTTGGCAAATGGATGTCAAAATTGCATTCCTGAATGGATTTCTAGAAGAAGAGTTGTATATGATGCAACCGGAAGGTTTTGTCGATCCAGAGAGTGCTAACAAAGTGTGCAAGCTCCAGCGATCCATTTATGGACTGGTGCAAGCCTCTCGGAGTTGGAATAAACGCTTTGATAGTGTGATCAAAGCATATGGTTTTATACAGACTTTTGGAGAAGCCTGTATTTACAAGAAAGTGAGTGGGATCTCTGTAGCATTTCTAATCTTATATGTAGATGACATATTGTTGATTGGAAATGATATAGAATTTCTGGATAGCATAAAGGGATACCTGAATAAGAGTTCTTCTATGAAAGACCTCGGAGAAGCTGCTTACATATAGGGCATCAAGATCTATAGAGATAGATCAAGACGCTTAATTGGACTTTCACAAAGCACATACCTTGATAAAAATTTGAAGAAGTTCAAAATGGATCAGTCAAAGAAAGGATTCTTGCCTGTGTTACAAGGTGTGAAGTTGAGTCAGACTCAATGCCCGACCACTGCAAAAGGTAGAGAGAAAATGAAACTCATTCCCTATGCTTCAGCCATAGGTTCTATCATGTATGCAATGTTGTGTACCAGATGTGATGTATGTCTTGCTATAAGCATAGCATGGAGGTACCAAAGTAATCCCGGAGTGGAGCACTAAACAACGGTCAAGAACATCCTGAAATACCTGAAAGGACTGAGGATATGTTTCTCATTTATGGAGGTGAAAAAGAGCTCATCGTAAACGGTTACGTCGATGCAATCTTTGACACTGATCCAAATGACTCTAAGTCGCAAACTAGATACGTATTTTTATTGAAAGGAGGAGCTGTCAGTTGGTGCAGTTCCAAGAAGAGCATTGTGGCGGGATCTACGTGTGAAGCGGAGTACATTGCTGCTTCGGAAGCAGCAAATTAAGGAGTTTGGATGAAGGAGTTCATATCCGATCTAGGTGTCATACCTAGTGCATCGGGTCCAATGAAAATCTTTTGTGGCAAAGGAATCCAGATTTCACAAGAGAACCAAGCACATCAAGAGACGCTTCAATTCCATCCATCATCAAGTGTCAGAGGGAGACATAGAGATTTGAAAGATACACACGGATCTGAATATTGCAGGCCCATTGACTAAGCTTCTTCCATGAGCAAAACATGATCAGCACCAAAGCTCCATGGGTGTTAGAATCATTACTATGTAATCTAGATTATTGACTCTAGCGCAAGTGGGAGACCGAAGGAAATATGCCCTAGAGGTAATAATAAAGTTATTATTTATTTCCTTAATATATGATAAATGTTTATTATTCATGCTATAATTGTATTAACCGGAAACTTAGTACATGTCTGAATACATAGACAAAACATATAGTCCCTAGTATGCCTCTACCTGACTATCTCGTTAATCAAAGATGGTTATGTTTTCTAACCATAGACATGTGTTGTCATTTGATGAATGGGATCACATCATTAGGAGAATGATGTGATGGACATGACCCATCTGTTAGCTCAGCATTGTGATCATATCAGTTTCATTGCTACTGCTTTCTTCATGACTTATACAAGTTCCTCGGACTATGAGATTATGCAACTCCCGAATACCAGAGGAACACTTTGTGTGCTACCAAACATCACAACATAAATGGGTGATTATAAAGGTGCTCTACAGGTCTCTCCGAAGGTGTTTGTTGGGTTGGTATAGATCGAGATTAGGATTTGTCACTCTGTGTTTCGGAGAGGTATCTCTGGGCCCTCTCGGTAATACTCATCACTATAAGCCTTGCAAGCATTGTGACTAATGATTTAGTTGCGGGACGAAGTATTACAGAACAAGTAAAGAGACTTGCCAGTAATGAGATTGAACTAGGTATTGAGATACCGACGATCTAATCTCGGGCAAGTAACATACCGATGACAAAGGGAACAACGTATATTGTTATACAGTTTGACCGATAAAGATCTTCATAGAATATGTAGGAACCAATATGAGCATCCAGGTTCCACTATTGGTAATTGATCGGATATGTGTCTTGGTCATGTCTACATAGTTCTCGAACCCGTAGGGTCCGCATGCTTAACGTTCGATGACGATTGGTATTGTGAGTTTATGTGATATGATGTACCGAAGATTGTTCAGAGTCCCGGATGTGATCACGGACATGAAGAGGAGTCTCGAAATGGTCGAGACATAAAGATGATATATTGGACGACTATATTCGGACACCGGAAGTGTTCCGCAGAAGTTTCAGACATAACCGGAGTGCCGGAAGGGTTATCGGAACCACCGGAGAAGTATTGGGCCTTATTGGGCCTAGGAAGAGAGATAGGGGCGGCCAGGGGCTGGCGCCACCCCCCCATGGGCCTAGTCCAAATTGAACTAGGGGGAGGGCGGCGCCCCCTCCTTCCTTCTTCTCCTAGTAGGACTAGGAAAGGGGGGAGTCCTACTCCTACTAGGAGGAGGATTTCTCCCCCCTTGGCGCACCTATGAGGGCCGGCCGGCCTCCCCTATCCTCCTTTATATACGGTGGAGGGGGGCACCCCTAAGACACACAAGTTCACAATTGTTTTCACTGTGTGCGGTGCCCCAATCCACAGTTACACACCTCGTTCATATCGTCGTAGTGCTTAGGCGAAGCCATGCGTCGGTAACTTCATCATCACCGTCACCACGCCGTGGTGCTGATGAAACACTCCCTCGACCTCAGCAAGATCTAGAGTTTGTGGGACGTCATTGAGCTGAACGTGTGCAGATCGCGGAGGTGCCGTACCTTCAGTGCTAGGATCGGTCGGATCATGAAGACGTACGACTACATCAACCGTGTTGTCACAACGCTTCCGCTTTCGGTCTACTAGGGTACGTAGACAACAATCTACCTTCTCGTTTCTATGCATCATCTAGAGATAGATCTTGCTTGATTGTAGGAATTTTTTTGAAATTACTGTGTTCCCCAACATATGGTTTTATACAGACTTTTGGAGAAGCCTGTATTTACAAGAAAGTGAGTGGGAGCTCTATAGCATTTATAATATTATATGTGGATGACATATTGTTGATTGTAAATGATGTAGAATTTCTGGATAGCATAAAAGGATACTTGAACAAGAGTTTTTCAATGAAAGACCTCAATGAAGGTGCTCATATATTGCGCATCAAGATCTATGGAGATAGATCAAGATGCTTGATAGGACTTTCACAAAGCACATACCTGGATAAAGTTTTGAATAAGTTCAAAATGGATCAGTCAAAGAAAGGGTTCTTGCGTGTGTTATAAGGTGTGAAGTTGAGTCAGACTCAATACCCGACCACTGATACGTCTCCAATGTATCTATAAATGATGAAGTATTCATGCCATGTTTATAATATTTTGACATGATTTTGGTATGATTTAATTAGAACTAACCTGGACTGACGTTGTTTTCAACAGAATTACCGTGGTGTTGTTTTTGTGCAGAAATAAAAGTTCTCGGAATGCGCTGAAAATCAACGGAGAATATTTTTGGAAAATATAAAAAATACTGGAACGAAAAGCTACCGAAGGGGAGTCCCGAGGCCACCACGAGGGTGGAGGGCGCCCCCCTAGGGCGTGCCCCCAACCTCGTGGACTCCACGTGTGCCCCCTTAACGTGAATAGAGGAGAGATCGGAAGTTCCGTCGCTGCAAGCCTCCAGAACCACGAGAAATCAATCTAGGACCTCTCTAGCACCCTCTCGGAGGGGGCCATCATCACCGGAGGCCATGGGGGATGATCTTCGAGGGGCCATCTGCTACCTCTTGAGCATGCGTTGGTTTTTCCCTTTAAGAGGAAAGGGTGATGCATAAAAATAGCGTAAGTATTTCCCTTAGTTTTTGAGAACCAAGGTATCAATCCAGTAGGAGGCTACACTTCAAGTCCCTTCTACCTACACAAACAAATAAGAACCTCGCAACCAACACGATAAAGGGGTTGTCAATCCCTTCACGGCCACTTGCGAAAGTGAGATCTGATAGAGAGACTAAGATAAGATAAATATTTTTGGTATTTTTATGTTGTAGATTAAAAAGTAAAGATTGCAAAAGTAAAGTAGATCGAAAACTTATATGATAGAAAATAGACCCTGGGGCCATAGGTTTCACTAGTGGCTTCTCTCAAGATAGCATAAGTATTACGGTGGGTGAACAAATTACCGTCGAGCAATTGATAGAAAAGTGCATAGTTATGAGAATATCTAGGCATGATCATGTATATAGGCATCACGTCCGTAACAAGTAGATCGACTCCTGCCTGCATCTGCTACTATTACTCCACACATCGACCGCTATCCAGCATGCATCTAGAGTTTTAAGTTCATAAGAACAGAGTAACGCATTAAGAAAGATGACATGATGTAGAAGGATAAAATCAAGCAATATGATATAAACCCCATCTTTTTATCCTCGATGGCAACAATACAATACCTGCCTAGCTGCTCCTGCTGTCACTAGGAAAGGACACCAAAAGCTTGAACCCAAAGCTAAGCACTTCTCCCATTGCAAGAAAGATCAATCTAGTAGGCCAAACCAAACTGATAATTCGAAGAGACTTGCAAAGATAACCAAACATACATAAAAGAATTCAGAGGAGATTCAAATATTTCTCATAGATAAACTTGATCATAAACCCACAATTCATCGGATCTCGACAAACACACCGCAAAAAGAGTTACATCAAATAGATCTCCAAGAAGATCGAGGAGAACATTGTATTGAGATTCAAAGAGAGAGAAGAAGCCATCTAGCTAATAACTATGGACCCGAAGGTCTGTGGTAAACTACTCACAACTCATCGGAGAGGCTTTGGCGTTGATGTAGAGCCCTCCATGATCGATTCCCCCTCCGGCAGAGCACCGGAAAAGGCTCCAAGATGGGATCTTTCGGGAACAGAAGGTTATGGCGGTGGAAATAGGTTTTCGTGGTGCTCCTGGATGTTTTCGGGGTACGTAGATATATATAGGCGAAGGAAGTTGGTCAGGGGAGCCACGAGGGGCCCACGAGGGTGGGGGGTGCGCCCACCCCCCTAGGGCGCGCCCTCCTGCCTCGTGGCTTCCTCGTCTGCTTCTTGACGTCCACTCCAAGTCTCCTAGATTGCGTTTGTTCCAAAAAGATCGCTGCCGAAGGTTTCATTCCGTTTGGACTCCGTTTGATATTCCTTTTCTCCGAAACACTGAAATAGGCAAAAAACAACAATTTGGGCTGGGCCTCCAGTTAATAGGTTAGTCCCAAAAATGATATAGAAGTGTAAATTAAAGCCCATAAACATCCAAAACGGGTAATATAATAGCAAGGAACAACCAAAAATTATAGATACATTGGAGACGTATCAAGCATCCCCAAGCTTTATTCCTGCTTGTCCTCGAGTAGGTAAATGATAAAAACAGATTTTTTGATGTGGAATGCTACCTAGCATATTTCTCAATGTAATTTCCTTTATTGTGGCATGAATGTTCAGATCCAAATGATTCAAGATAAAAGTTTAACATTGACATAAAAATAATAATACTTCAAGCATACTAACAAAGTAATTATGTCTTATCAAAATAACATAGCCAAAGAAAGCTTATCCCTACAAAATCATATAGTTTGGCCATGCTTCATTTTCATAACATAAAATACTCCCCTTGTGCATAACCCCGATGACAAGCCGAGCAATTGGTTCATACTTTTTAATGCGCTTCAGCCTTTTCAACTCTTACGCAATACATGAGCGCAAGCCATGGATATAGCACTATAGGTGGAATAGAATATAATGATAGGGGTTATGAGAGAAGACAAAAAGGGAGAAGGTCTCACATTGACGAGGCTAATCAACGGGCTATAGAGATGCCCATCAATTGATGTCAATGCAAGGAGTAGGGATTGCCATGCAACGGATGCACTAGAGATATAAATATATGAAAGCTCAACAAAAGAAACTAAGTGGTTGTGCATCCAAGTTGCTTGCTCACGAAGACCTAGGGATTTTTGAGGAAAGCCATCATTGGAATATACAAGCCAAGTTCTATAATGAAAAATTCCCACTAGTATATGAAAGTGACAACATAGGAGACTCGCTTATCATGAAGATCATGGTGCTACTTTGTAGCACAAATGTGGTAAAAGGATAGTAGCATTGTCCCTTCTCTCATTTTCTCTCATTTTTTCTCTTTTTTTTATTTTATGTTGGTGGGCTTCTTTGGCCTCTTTTTTTCTTTGGGCTTCTTTGGCCTCTTTTATTTTTCATAAAGTCCAAAGTCTCATCCCGACTTGTGGGGGAATCATAGTCTCATCATCCTTTCCTCACTTGGGACAATGCTCTAATAATGAAGATCATCACACTTTTATTTATTTACAACTCAAGAATTACAACTCAACACTTAGAACAAAATATGACTCTATGTGAATGCCTCCGGCGGTGTACCGGGATATGCGATGAATCAAGAGTGACATGTATGAAAGAATTATAAAGGTGGCCTTGCCACAAATACGATGTTAACTACATGATCATGCAAAAAGCAATATGACAATGATGGAGCGTGTCATAATAAACAAAATGGTGGAAAGTTGGATGGCAATATATCTCGGAATGGCTATGGAAATGCCACAATAGGTAGGTATGGTGGCTGTTTTGAGGAAGATATAAGGAGGTTTATGTGTGATAGAGCGTATCATATCATAGGGTTTGGATGCACTGGTGAAGTTTGCACCAACTCTCAAGTTGAGAAAGGCAATGCACGGTACCATAGAGGCTAGCAAAAATGCGGAAAGGTAAGAGTGCGTATAATCCATGGACTCACATTAGTCATCAAGAACTCATATACTTATTGCAAAAATTTATTAGCCCTCGAAGAAAAGTACTACTACACATGCCCCTGGAGGGATAGATTGGTAGGAAAAGACCATCGCTCGTCCCCGACTGCCACTCATAAGGAAAGCACTCAAAGAGCACCCAATGCTACAAATCTGTTACATAACTTTACCATACGTGCATACTATGGGACTTGCCAACTTTAACACAAGTATTTCTCAATTTCACAATTACCCAACTAGCATGACTCTAACATTACCACCTTTATATCTCAAAACAATTATCAAGTATCAAATTTATCATAGTGTTCAATGCACTCTACATGATAGTTTTTATTATACCCAACTTGGATGCCCATCATATTAGGACTAATTTCATAACCAAAGCAAATACCATGTTGTTCTAAAAGACTCTAAAATAATATAAGTGAAGCATGAGAGATTAATAATTTCTACAAAATAAAACCACCACCATGCTCTAAAAAGATATAAGTGAAGTACTAGAGCCAAATTTTCTAGCTCAAAAGATATAAGTGAAGCACATAGAGTATTCTAATAAATTCTGAATCATGTGTGTCTCTCTCAAAAGGTTTTTACAGCAAGGATGATTGTTGTAAAATAAAAAGCAAAAGACTCATATCATACAAGATGCTCCAAGCAAAACATATATCATGTGGTGAATAAAAATATAGCCCCAAGTAAAGTTACTGATAGACGAAGACGAAAGAGGGGATGCCTTCCGGGGCATCCCCAAGCTTGAACTTTTGGTTTTCCTCGAATTTATCTTGGGGTTACATGGGCATACCCAAGCTTAGGCTCTTGCCACTCCTTATTCCATAATCCATCAAATCTTTACCCAAAACTTGAAAACTTCACAATACAAAACTCAACAGAAAATCTCATATGCTCCATTAGTGCAAGAAAGAAAAAACCCTACTTAATGTACTGTAATGAACTCAATATTTATTTATATTGGTGTTAAACCTACTGTATTCCAACTTCTCTATGGTTCATACCCCCAATACTAGCCATAGATTCATCAAAATAAGCAAACAACACACGAAAAACAGAATAGTCTGTAGAAATATGTAATATGTAACTTTCGAATACTTCTATAACTCCAAAAATTCTGAAATAAATTGTTGGACGTGAGGAATTTGTCTATTAATCATATTAAAAAAGAATCAATCTAAAATCACTCTCCAGTAAAAAAGATAGCAAATCTCGTGAGGAATTGTTGGACGTGAGGAATTCTGAAATAAATTGTTGGACGTGAGGAATTTGTAGATTAAAAAGTAAAGATTGCAAAATAAAGTAGATCAAAAACTTATATGATGGAAAATGGACCCGAGGGCCATAGGTTTCACTAGTGGCTTCTCTCTAGATAGCATAAGTATTACTGTGGGTGAACAAATTACTGTCGAGCAATTGATAGAAAAGTGCATAGTTATGAGAATATCTAGGCATGATCATGTACATAGGCATCACATCTGTAACAAGTAGATCGACTCCTGCCTGCATCTACTACTATTACTCCACTCATCGACCGCTATCCAGCATGCATCTAGAGTATTAAGTTCATAAGAACAGAGTAACGCATTAAGCAAGATGACATGATGTAGAAGGATAAAGTCAAGCAATACGATATAAACCCCATCTTTTTATCCTTGATGGCAACAATACAATATGTGCCTTGCTTCCCCTCCTGTCATTGTGAAAGGACACCGCAAGATTGAACCCAAAGCTAAGCACTTCTCCCATTGCAAGAAAGATCAATCTAGTAGGCTAGACCAAGCTGATAA
The DNA here is from genome assembly GCF_002162155.2 of Triticum dicoccoides. NCBI lineage: Eukaryota > Viridiplantae > Streptophyta > Magnoliopsida > Poales > Poaceae > Triticum > Triticum dicoccoides. Next base: position 623,004,516 of record NC_041391.1, read on the forward strand.
TTCGAAGAGACTTGCAAAGATAACCAATCATACATAAAAGAATTCAGAGGAGATTCAAATATTTCTCATAGATAAACTTGATCATAAACCCACAGTTCATCGGATCTCGACAAACACACAGCAAAAAGAGTTACATCGAATAGATCTCCAAGAAGATCGAGGATAACATTGTATTGAGATTCAAAGAGAGAGAAGAAGCCATCTAGCTAATAACTATGGACCCGAAGGTCTGTGGTAAACTACTCACAACTCATCGGAGAGGCTTTGGCGTTGATGTAGAAGCCCTCCGTGATTGATTCCCCCTCCGGCAAAGCGCTGGAAAAGGCTCCAAGATGGGATCTCCCGGGAACATAAGGTTACGGCGGTGGAAATAGGGTTTCGTGGTGCTCGTGGATGTTTTCGGGGTACGTAGATATATATAGGTGAAGAAATTCGGTGAGGGGAGCCACGAGGGACCCACGAGGGTGGGGGCGTGCCCACCCCCCTAGGGCGCGCCCTCCTGCCTTGTGGATTCCTCGTCTGCTTCTTGACATCCACTCCAAGTCTCCTGGATTGCGTTTGTTCCAAAAAGATCGCCGTCGGTGTCAAAACTGGCGGATCTCGGGTAGGGGGTCCCGAACTGTGCGTCTAGGCGGATGGTAATAGGAGACAAGGGACACGATGTTTTTACCCAGTTTCGAGCCCTCTCGATGGAGGTAAAACCCTACTCCTCCTTGATTAATATTGATGATATGGGTAGTACAAGACTGGATCTACCACGAGATCAGAGAGGCTAAACCCTAGAAGCTAGCCTATGGTATGATTGTTGTTCGTCCTACGGACTAAAACTCTCCGGTTTATATAGACATCGGAGAGGGTTAGGGTTACACAGAGTCGGTTACTATGGGAGGAGATCTTCATATCGTATCGCCAAGCTTGCCTTCCACGCCAAGGAAAGTCCCATCCGGACACGGGACAGAGTCTTCAATCTTGTATCTTCATAGTCCGGGAGTCCGGCCAAAGGTCATAGTCCGGCCATCCAGACACGCCCTAATCCAGGACTCCCTCAGTAGCCCCTAAACCAGGCTTCAATGACGACGAGTCCGGCGGGCAAGTTGTCTTCGACATTGCAAGGCGGGTTCCTCCTCCGAATACTTCATAGAAGATGTTGAACACAAGGATAGTGTCCGGCTCTGCAAAATAAGTTCCACATGCCACCGTAGAGAGAATAATATTTGCACCAATCTAATCTGCTGACGTACTCCGCAGCGTGACATCACGCCACGACCAGGCTTTTATTCGAATCATTTTACTGTTCCACCTCAGTGCGAGCGAGGCGGTTTCCTTGGCACGTCTTGTTAAAGCAGAGATCGTGTCTCCTTATTTCGGGATTCTCGTCAATACGGGTGTGGGTAACCCAACCGCGCCATTAACCGCGGCGCTTGGGAGATAAGGGGATAAGAATCTACCCTTTCCATTTACGCCTTCTTCTTCCTTTGCTTATTCGTCCCTGCACGCTCGAGCTCCAATGCCCAAGCCCGCACTTCCCACCTCAACCTTCTCCAATCATGCCCGGAGCGGGAGGTAGATGGATGGCCTCCTCCGTCTTGGAGGGGCAAATCAAAAAGCTGAGGAAGGCCGAATACTTGTCTGACGACATCGCACACCGGCTTCCAGATGAGGGGCAACTCATCCCCACCCCTATGCCCCATGAGAGGGTTGTATTTCTCCCCCATTTCCTTCGCGGATTGGGTTTTCCTCTTCACCCGTTCGTCCGGGGGCTCATGTTCTACTACGGTCTGGACTTCCACGATTTGGCCCCAAACTTCATCCTCAACATCTCGGTGTTTATCATTGTGTGCGAGGCCTTCCTCTGCATCCAGCCTCACTTTGGCCTATGGCTGAAGATCTTCAGCGTCAAGCCGAAGGTCGTGGGCGGCCTCCAAGTGGAGTGCGGAGGTGCGATGGTGGGCAAGATAGCCAACATTACATGGCTCGAGGGCGCCTTCGTAGAGACCATCAAAGGGTGGCAATTGGGGTGGTTCTATATCACCGAGCCGCGTGACCCTGAATGGGCAGCGGCCCCCGAATTCTGATCTGGTATCCCCACACGGCTCACATCTTGGAAAGAGACGGGCCTGTTGTGGGGTAATTCGGCGGAAGTGATCGGACTTCAAACCTGCATCAAAGACCTGACCGGCAGGAAGGTTAAACTCGTCAACGTAGTCCAGGTCATGCTCTTCCGCCGGATTCTCCCATGTCAACGACGGGCTTTAAGCTTGTGGGAGTTCGACCCGGACCAGCACCAGACTCTGTCCCAGCTCTTCGACACAAAGCATGAGGATGCCTGGAAGGTGCTATTCAAGAGCTCCGAGGTCTCCCCTCCCGTCACCGAGGATCGCGGATTCTATGCCGAGCGCCAAGCCAGCTCGGTGAGCTTAATTTTCCCTTTACGGGGTATTTGTTTTTCATAGATTTGATTCTATGCGGGATCTAAACCCCCATCTCTTTAACAGGACTCGAAGAAGAAGGCCGGATAGATCAACTGTTGGGCTCCCTTACACGAAGACCCAGTGGACGCTCGCTTGACGAAGCTGCTGGTTCCGGCACCTCACGTGGTGCCGGAGAAGAAGGCCAAGAAGAAGGCCACGGGGACTCGAAAGAGTTCCCGGCGCGTGGTGGTGTCAGATTCATCGCCCAACAACCCTGAAGCACCCTCCGCCTCTAAGGACGAGGAGGAGGAAGAAGAATAAGCCTCTCCCCCTCCAACAGGGGAAGGAAAGAAAAGGAAAGCCGTACCAACTGGGGAGGCCGGAGGGTCCAAGAAGGGGAGAACCCTCCTTCCGGACTACACCTCCGACGCCGAAGAAGGCGGGGAGGAATGGCCATCCAGGGTCAAGCCCCTGGCAAAATCGTAAGCATCCGGTCATCCGAATAACTTATGACGCCCCTCCATTATTTGGCATTTTCTGACGCTGAATTTGATCATGCAGTCTGCCCAAGGCTCAGCTCGACGATTCGACGAGCGGCTCCTTGGATTCGTCGGATGTGAATAGCGCTTCACTTCCGACGGCCTCCTCCCCTATCCCTACGGACGACGCCGAGGTGGAGTCCCGAAAGGGACTAAACCAGGAGGAGGTAGTCCTGGAGGCGCCGCGAGGCGACCTCCCGGACTCCAGGCCCAAAGGGGGTAAAGCCCCGGAGGGATCCAAGTCCGGCCCTGGGCCGGACGCTGCTCCGGAACCATCAATGATTCCAGAGTCCGATAGGCGACGCCTTCATAAGAAGGGCAAGCCTACGACGCCGGTGACCTCCATCCATCCGGAGGCACCGGACAATTTGCTGGAGGTGCTTAACGGCGCCTCCATCGACGAGGAACACCGCACTGTTATGAGTGCGGTGATTCAGAAGGTTCAGTCCGCCAAGAGCGGGCTGACGGAAGCCTGTACAAGTCTGTTAACAGGCTTTGAGGTATGTGTTCAAAAACATATAAAAATGTCACCGCATAGACAGTAGCCCCTGATGCTCAGTTCGGCGTTCGGAAAGAAAAGCCGAGCTGAGGATCTAAAAAGATATACGCAGGAGTCTAACAAAAATATGTCAATATGGGAATGCAGGCTGCGCTGCTGACCTCTGCCGCACTGACTACGGAGGTCAATGCATTGAAGGAGAACCTCGAGTGGTCCGAGAACGAGCTCGGCCGTGCCAAGAAGCAGCTCGAGGACAAGGAGGGTATGTAATACCGCATGTAAATGTATATAGAAATACTTGGTTGTAAATAATGACAGGACCAACGTAAATGTTGCAGGGGCCACAGCCGAGGTGGCGACCCTGAAGGATGCGGTCTCCAAGGCCGAAAACAGTGTGGCCTTGGAGCGCACCGAGCGAGAGAAGCAGGAGGCGCGGGTGGCGGAGGTGCGGCAAGAGCTCCAGGCTCTCGTGGAAAAACACGAGAGTTTGGAGCGTGACTCGAAGACTCGAGAGTCCGAGCTCGCCTTGGCTCTTGAGAGTGCCAAGACCGCTAAGGCCGAAGCTCAAAAGGCCCTTTAGAAGATCGAGGCGATGAAGAAGATAGCGGCGGGTAAGGCATTCTTTATGCAAAGCAAGAATATAAAAGTAAATTATCTGTTACTTACCCGAATCCGGATCTCTCCAGGAGCGTTCGCCGATCTGCCCTGTAGTGTGTCTGATGCTGCCGCATTCTACCGAGCCGAAGACGGGAGCTCGATGGAAAAGGTGTTCTGGTCCCAATATGCTGAGGCCGGACATCCGGTGCCCCTGAGCGACTAGCTGAAGCAGCTGGTCGAACTCCACAAGGTGGCCGAACAGGCCATGAAGGGCCTCATAGTTTGGCTGTGGCCAAGAGAAGCCATGCCTGGGAGTTACTTCGGTCTGGTGCGGCGGCTGGTGGACGCGTGTCCGTGGATTTAGGTCATCAAGCGCTCCGTCTGTATCGAAGGTGCCCGTCGGGCCCTTGCCCGTGCTAAAGTGCACTGGGGCAAGATGGCCGCTGCGAAGCTTTTGACGGGCGCGCCACCGCCAGGCAAGGAGTATCACACGCCCGAGATGTATTATAAGGGCGTCCTGAAGGGTGCCCGCCTTATATTGGACGAATTCTCCAAAGATGTAATTTTTTAGTAGACTCGCATCTGTTATCCTGTACGCTGAACACTTTGTTCATAAGCATTAAGCAACGCTTTGTTAATTTAAAATATTACCTTCTGTGCGGCCGTTTATCAATTCTGAGAGATGCAAGTCGCCGGCTTCTACCCCCATGCCACGAGTGCTAGGGTGTTCGGGATAAACCTGAGCGCTGTTGTTCCCATTCTTGGGTCCATCTAGGGAGGCGCTCAGCACAGCGAACCAGGCCATCAGACTTATAATGCTTTATCACTCTCACTTAGCCATAGAATTCTATAATTTTAAATTTCGGCGAAGCCCCTAGTATTCGGAAGGCCGAGTTCGGGGCGCTATCCACGCCTAGGCCGGATAAGTCCGGCTCCTCGCTCTAAGTGGCATAAGTCTTTAAGGACTCGAAAAACCTCGCGAACAGCGACCGGTCTCTCGCACTATCATGACAGTCAGTTTTAGCTTTCTCTACTAAGGTGTTAACCCAGCTCAACTGGGGCACAATCGCAGTAGTTCTCCCAGCGCTACCTTAGCCAACATTGTGGAACATAAGGTACCAAAACATGGGAGCCGGGCAAACCCAACTATTGACCAAAGACATGATTCGGAGCCGATGCATATAGTGTTATAAGTTCGGGGTGCCGCACTCATGAGAGTGTTCGGTCTTCTCACACCATGTTATGGGGTGCCTAAGCCCCTGGTGTATTGGCCGTACCAAAGTGTACGGTTGCATAATGTCATGACTGAACATATTTGTATAAAAAATAGATGAGTACAATAATAGATAAGAGCTATGTATTGTTTATTAAAAAAGGGCTGCTTATGAAAGCAGAACAATACAAGTAGTGCGATAAGCAAGAGATGGGATTATTTGACATGTCCCCCTCCAGGGGCAAGCTGCGGGACTTTAAGTAAAACAGGTATTAAGCTCATTACAGAGACCACCTGGACATTTGACGCGGCTTGTTCTCTCCCTGGCTGTTGCATCGTGTGTTCGGCGAGTGTATTACCGGACAGGCCTTCCGAATAGTTGGGTCCTGAAAGTGTATAAAAAGGAAACGACGGAATAGGGAGCCCCTTAGTGCAGTTGAGCCGCATTCTGGGCGTGCCATAGTTGTGCCCCTCCCCTTATGCCCATGGTATCTCTAAGGCGTAATTGTGTACGCGTGGTACCGATATCACCATCTGGCGAGGGCTGGGGTTGGGGCCGCACTGCTATGCTTGCTCGGAACATGCTAGCCGAATTTGTTGTAGGTTACTTCGGGCTCGCTTGACGTTGTCCGGACGTTTGACACCTGGATTGGAGAATTGCCTTGAGAGGCTACTCTATACTTCCGCCGCTAGGGCGGCCGTGTGCTCCTCCATTCAGAGAGAGCGTTCGGTGTTTCCATTTACCATGATAACTCCGCGAGGTCCTGGCATCTTGAACTTGAGATATGCATAGGGCGGCACCGCATTGAATTTTGCAAATGCGGTTCATCCGAGCAGGGCGTGATAGCCACTGCGGAATGGGACTATGTCGAAGATTAACTCTTCGCTTCAGAAATTATCCGGGGATCCGAAGACCACTTCGAGTGTAACCGAGCCTGTACCGCTGGCTTCTACACCTGGTATGACGCATTTAAAGATTGTCTTTGTGGGTTTAATCCTTAAGGGATCGATACCCATTTTTCGCACTGTATCCTGATAAAGCAGGTTCAGGCTGCTGCCGCCGTCCATTAGGACTCTGGTGAGGTGAAATTCGTCGATAATTGGGTCTAGGACCAATGCGGCGAATCCGCCGTGACGGATGCTAGTGGGGTGGTCCCTTCGATCAAAAGTGATCGGGCAGGAGGACCATGGGTTGAACTTTGGGGCGACTGGCTCCAACGCATAGACGTCCTTGAGCACACGCTTCCGCTCCCTTTTGGGGATGTGGGTTGCGTATATCATGTTCACCGTCCGCACTTGCGGGGGGAATCCCTTCTGTCCTCTATTGTTCGGCGGCCGGGGCTCCTCCTTGTCATCGCTATGCAACCCCTTGTCTCTGGTTTCGGCACTTAACTTGCCTGCCCGCTTGAACACCCAACAATCCCTGTTGGTGTGGTTGGCTGGCTGTTCGGGGGTGCCGTGTATCTGGCATGAGCGATCGAGTATCCGATCTAAACTGGATGGGCCCGGAGGGTTTCTTTTGAATGGCTTCTTCTGCTGAACGGGTTTATAGCCTCTGAATCTGGCATTGACTGCCGTATCTTCAGTATTGTCGCCGTTAATGCGGCGCTTGTGCTTGTTGCGACGTGACCTGCCATTGTTGTCCTTGGTATCCGAATTGTCAGGGCTCTTGGTTATGTTATTGCTACTAGCTAGCCAGCTGTCTTCTCCCGCACAAAAGCGGGTCATGAGTGTCGTGAGGGCTGCCATAGATTTCGACTTTTCCTGTCCTAGGTGCCGGGCAAGCCATTCATCTCGGATGTTGGGCCTGAAGGCTGCAAGGGCCTCGGCGTCCGGACAGTCGACTATTTGATTTTTCTTGGTTAAGAACCGTGTCCAGAATTGTCTGGCCGATTCCTCTAGCTGCTGGATTATGTGGCTTAGGTCATCGGCGTCTGGTGGTCGCACATAAGTGCCCTAGAAGTTGTCAAGGAATGCGGATTCCAGGTCCTCCCAGCAACTAATTGACTCTGCTGGCAGGCTTTTAAGCCAATGTCGAGCTGGTCCTTTAAGCTTGAGCGGGAGGTATTTGATGGCGTGTAGATCATCACCACGGGCCATGTGGATATGAAGGAGATAATCCTCGATCCATACCGCAGGATCTGTTGTGCCATCGTATGATTTGATGTTTACGGGTTTAAAGCCCTCAGGGATTTGATGATCCATTACTTCGTCTGTGAAGCATAGTGGGTGTGCGGCGCCCCTGTACTGGGCTATATCACGAAGCAGCTCGGATGAGCTTGGTCTGTTGTATTTGGCCTGGCCGTATTTATCATGTCCGACGTGATGGCTAGCGTCACGTGAAGCGGGGCGCCCACGCGATCCGTAGATCGATCTTGTTTGCCTTGCCTTATTCTCCAATATGTCTCGCAGGTCTATTGCGTCTCCCTGCACTCTGGTATGTTTTGAGCGGTGCTGGGGTGCGGCTTGGGTCGAGGGCCTGAAGGCCTCTTTGCCGCAGCCACGGGGTGGCCGATCGGGTGCATCGTACGCTGTCGATGTAGGTTTAGTTGCTTCCTCCTCAAGTTGGGGTAGCACCCTGCGCTTTGGGTAGCTCTTGGAGGGGCGTTCGATTTTATACTCTTCGACCGCCAGGACTTCGGTCCATCTGTCGGCTAGCAAGTCTTGGTCAGCTCTAAGCTGCTGCTATTTTTTCTTGAGGCTGCTTGCCGTGGCCATAAGCCTGCGTTTGAAACGCTCTTGTCCGACGGGATCCTCTGGCATGACGAATTCGTCGTCGTCGAGGCTTGCCTCGTCTTCGGAGGGAGGCATATAATTGTCGTCCTTGACCTCTCTGTCGGCCGCTCTCTCATGAGGGTTGGCTCCTTCGTCCTCCTGCACCGAATCCTGCTGGAGGGGGTTGTCTTCGGCACTGTCCGGCGTGTTGTTATCTCCGGTGCCGGAATCGCCGTTTTTGCTTTGGCGGGATTTAGAGCGGCGCCGCTGATGTCGGCGCTTGGGTTGCTTCTTGGAGGGGTCGTTTTTTCATCGCCATCCCCTGCTTTGGGGGTGTCCACCATGTATATGTCATATGACGAGGTGGCTTTCCAGTTCCCTATAGGTGCTGGTTCTTGGTCGTCTCCTTCATCGGCGTCCATACCGTCGATGTGTTCGGAGTCAAAGTCGAGCATGTCGGTTAAATCGTCGATAGTGGCTACGAGGTGGGCGGTAGGTGGGCTTTGAATTTATTTGTCATCCGCATCCCAACCATGCTGACCGTAATCCGGCCAGGGCTCTCCTGACAAAGAGAGAGACTTTAGTGAATTCAGGATATCACCAAAGGGCGAGTGCTGAAAGACGTCTGTGGCGGTGAACTCCATGATCGGAGCCCAATTGGGTTCGATCGGAAGAGGTACGGAATATACGGAGTCCGGAGCGGAGTCCGGCACCTTGGAGTCACGGTCCCTGCAAAGGACTAGGCTAGTATTCGGCTCTATCGCCGTAGAGATTGCGGCTCCCGGGGTGGCGTCCAACCGTCCATCCCCGACTAGCGCAGTCGGCTCCGAGCTAATGATCAGAGCGGACACCTGAGCGGCACTCTGGGCGCTGTCCGGCAGCAGAGTTAGATCATGCCCATCGGGACAGAGCGGCACGCTCGGCCGTGGCTCGAATCCATCAAAGATCAAGTCCCCGCGGATGTCGGCCGTGTAATTTAAGCTTCCAAACCTGACCTGATGGCCAGGGGCGTAGCTTTCGATCTGCTCCAGATGGCTAAGCGAGTTGGCCCGCAGTGCGAAGCCGCCGAATACGAAGATCTGTCCGGGGAGAAAAGTCTCACCCTGGACCGCGTCGTGGTTGATGATCGAAGAAGCCATCGGGCCTAAAGGTGACGACACAGAGGAACTCTCAATGAAAGCACCAATGTCAGTGTCAAAACCGGCGGATCTCGGGTAGGGGGTCCCGAACTGTGCGTCTAGGCGGATGGTAACAGGAGACAAGGGACACGATGTTTTTACCCAGGTTCGGGCCCTCTCGATGGAGGTAAAACCCTACTCCTGCTTGATTAATATTGATGATATGGGTAGTACAAGAGTGGATCTACCACGAGATCAGAGAGGCTAAACCCTAGAAGCTAGCCTATGGTATGATTGTTGTTCGTCCTACGGACTAAAACTCTCCGGTTTATATAGACACCGGAGAGGGCTAGGGTTACACAGAGTCGGTTACAATGGGAGGAGATCTTCATATCATATCGCCAAGCTTGCCTTCCACGCCAAGGAAAGTCCCATCCGGACACGGGACAGAGTCTTCAATCTTGTATCTTCATAGTCCGGGAGTCCGGCCAAAGGTCATAGTCCGGCCATCTGGACACCCCCTAATCCAGGACTCCCTCAATCGCTCTCGAAGGTTTCTTTCCGTTTGGACTCCGTTTGATATTCCTCTTCTGCGAAACACTGAAATAGGAACAAAAATAGCAATTTGGGTTGGGCCTCCGATTAATAGGTTAGTCCCAAAAATGATATAAAAGTGTAAAGTAAAGCCCATAAACATCCTAAATGAGTAATATGATAGCATGGAACAATAAAAAATTATAGATACGTTGGAGACGTATCACCATCATTGCCATGACGGCCTAGGACCAGAGGGAGAACCTCTCCCCATCCAGGGGGAGGCCATGGAGGAGGAAGCACAAGGTGGAGAACCTCTCCTCCTCTCTCCCGGTGGCGCCGGAGTGCCATCGGGAGGGGAATCATCCCCGCGGTGATTGTCTTCATCAACATCACCATCATCATCACCATCCTCATCTCTTTTACACGGTCCACTCTCTTGCACTCCGCGTAATCACCTAGTTGAACATGGTGCTTTATGCCACATATTATGATCAATTATGTGTTGCCATCCTATGATGTTTTGAGTAGATTTCCTTTGTCTTTGGGATGATTGATGATCTAGATTGGTTTGAGTTGCATGTTTTATTATTGGTGCTGTACTATGGTGCCCTCCATGTCGCCAAAGCATGAGGGATTCCCGCTGTAGGGTGTTGCAATAATTTCATGATTTGCTTATAGTGGGTTGCTTGAGTGATAGAAGCATAAACCCGAGTAAGGGGGTTTGTTGCGTATGGGATAAAGAGGACTTGATATGTTAATGCTATGGTTGGGTTTTACCATAATGATCTTTAGTAGTTGTGGATGCTTGCTAGAGTTCCAATCATAAGTGCATATGATCCAAGTAGAGAAAGTATGTTAGCTATGCCTCTCCCTCATATGAAACCGCAATGACGACTACCGATCTTGTTAACAATTGCTTAGGACAATTCCGCACACTGACCCATCATTATTCCACACTCGCTATTTATAGTACTTAAGTAATATATTCTAACTTTATATTAATAGCACCTACTTTTATATTTTAGCTCTCCGATATCATGCAAGGTTATCCTCTTCATACCCACAACATAGTTTTATTTCTCGTTTCTAGTTGGAAGTAAACATTCGGTGTACGTAGAGTCCTATCAGTGGTAGATAGGACTTGCGAGAATATTGATTTTACCTTTATCTCTTTGTGGGTTCGACAGTCCATACTTATCACTTCCACCTTTGGAAATTGCTACGATGATTCCCTACACTTGGGGATTATCAAGCTCTTTTCTGGCGCCGTTGCCGAGGAGCAATAGCGTGGGGTTGATATTTTCGTGTATGCTTGTTTGCTTTCCTCGCTAAGTAGATTTTGTTTTCCCTTTTGTTTCTGTTAGTTGTGGGTGAAACAAACAAAAAAATGAAAATACAAAAAAGATTACTTGCCTCTTATGCCTAAAAATATTTTTTCAAAAAGAGAAGTGATTGGAAATTTATGCATTGGAGAAGTGAGGGTCGACTTTGAATAGTTGTGTTCATGCTCATGAAAACAATGTAGATTTTTTCATTGAAGTTTCTCATAAATAATTATCCCCTTGTATATATCCATTGTATTATAAAAATAATGTGCCAAGATTTGGTTTTAGGATGATTAGATTGCTTGTTTACTATGTGCAGTGCAAAAACAAAAACTTTGGCTATAGCGCGTGAATTCAAATTTTATACTGAAAATTCAAATGGGTATGAAACTTTTTGCACTGTACTTCTATACAATTTGTTTATATTTTACTAATGTTTTAGAATTTTTGGAGTTACATAAGTATACGAAGTTTCCAGTTTACTATAGACTGTCCTGTTTTTACAGGTTCTGTTTTCTATGCGTTGTGCACTTATTTTGATGAATCTATGGGTAGTATCGGGGGGTATGAACCATGGTGAAGTTGGAATACAGTAGATATAATGCTAATATGAAATTGGAATGAGTTTTCAACAGTACCTAAAGGTAGTTATTTGCTTTATTATACTAACAGATCTCACAAAGTTTTTCGTTAAGTTTTGTGTGGATGAACTGTTCGAGGAACGAGGAGTTACGAATGTGAGAAGAATAAAGAGAGGCAAGAGTTCAAGCTTGGGGATTCCCAAGGCAACCCAAGTAAATATTTCAAGGATACTCAAGTATCTAAGCTTGGGGATGCCCCGATTGGCATCCCATCTTTCTTCTTCAACAATTATCGGTATACCTTGGTTTTTGTTTTGTTCACATGATTTGTGTCCTTTGTGTTTTTATTTTTCTTTATGAACCATGATAGTATGAGATATCCCTTCATTGATTTATAGAATGCTTAATGTGCTTCACTTATATATTTTGAGTATGACCTTATAGAATGCTCTTTGTGCTTCACTTATATATTTTAAGCTTGGATATTGGTTAATCTATATTAATTGTAGAATGTTGCATGAACTTCACTTATATCTTTTGGAGTATGAATAAGATTATCATCAAAAGTGGGTTTGGAAGAGTGTCGACTTTAGGAAGTAATGGTCCCACCATTTTGGAGGGTGTTGAATCTTAGTGTGATATTTATGAAAGTGGATTTGGAGAGGTCTTGACTTTAGTTAGTAATGATTCCACTATTTCGGAAGAGGTTCCAATTGATTATGAGAACAAAGTTACTATCTATGATGATTATTGTGATGACATGTATGCTATAAATAATAATAATAACCATGAGACTTGTCATCGTGATTTTAATTTTCAAGTGGATTATCCCTCACATGATAGTTATTTTTTTGAGTTTGCTCCCACTATTCTGAATGAGAAGAACTTTTGCTGATGTGGAGAGTAGTAAAAAATTTATGCTTGTAGATCATGAAAATAATGCTTTATGTGATGGTTATATTGTTGAATTGATGATTCTACTGAAAATTATTATGAGGGAGGGATATATGCTTGTTGGAATTGCATTAATATCAAGTTTCCTCTCTATGTGCTTAAAGTTTTGAAGTCACTACTGCAGGATGCTGCTATCGCGACACTACAATCAGAGACCCTTTCACGAAACTGTGTGAGATGCATTATTCGCAAACGGTGATGAAAAAACTGTCAAAAAAGATGCAAAACATTTGCGATCAATGATACATCAAACATGGTTCAGATTTTAGTTGCGTGTGCGATTAGGGGCATATGGTTGGTCTGGACGAATTGTTTGCGATGAGACAGAACAACAAAAATGGGTAGCCAGATCAAGGTGTGTGCGATATACGGCATACAATTTGCTCTAATGAACCGTTTGCGATGATTGAGGTGAACACAAACGATTCAGCTTAACAAGATGTGTGTGATATCCCGCAAACAAGTGGGTAATCGGAGTTGTGTGTGATCATTATAGACAGCCCATACAGTCTTTTTTTCTGAATTGTGTGTTCGTCAGCGCACACAGTTCAACAAACCAACCTGTGGGTGATAATGTAGAAGATCTCTGTCGAATACATATTACTAACTATCTGCGATGAGATTGACAGGATAAATAGAGATATATACAGTCTGCTTAATTTAGTCCTTCTTCTTCTTGTTGTTGTTGGATGGCCTCGTGACATCGTCTTGGCAAGGACGCTTCTTGCCCCTCACCGTTGGCTTTTCATCGGCACCACCGTCGTCCTCGCCGTTGCTGCCGTCGTCTTCCTCCTCCTCGTTCGACCATTCCTCCTCATCATCCTCATCGTCCTCTTCTTAGTCCTCCGATGGCTCCTCATCCATCTGGTTATCGTCTGGCGACTCCGGAGGTGGCATCCCTTTCATGGACCGGATATAATCGAGGTCTGGGCTCAATGACAGACTCATGGATAGACGAGCGGGATGACTCCGATGTTGACCCATCATCGGGCGCCTGACTGCTGGTCAAACTGTCGTCCTCACTGTCGCTCGACATGGCTGTAGAGTGTGTGCCAGTGTGTAGCGTGGCCTGCTGGGGACGATGGAGATGGTGGATGATACGTCTCCAATGTATCTATATTTTTTGATTGTTCCATGCCATTATATTACCTGTTTTGGATGTTTATGGGCTTTACTTTACACTTTTATATCATTTTTGGGACTAAGCTACTAACCATCGGCCCAGCCCATATTGATGTTTTCTTCCCTATTTTAGTGTTTCGAAGAAAAGGAATATCAAACAGAGTCCAAACGGAATGAAACCTTCGGGAGCGTCATTTTTGGAACGAACATGATCCGGGAGACTTGGAGTACAAGCCAGGGAAGCTTCGAGGAGGCCAGGAGATAGGAGGGAGCCCCCTGTCTCGTGGGCCCCTCGAGCGTCCCCCGACCGACTTCTTTCACCTATATATTCCCATATACCCTAAAAACATCGAAGACGAAGATAGATCGGGACTTTTGCCGCCGCAAGCCTCTGTAGCCACCAAAAACAAATCGGGACCCTGTTTCGGCACCCTGCCGGAGGGGGTATCCCTCACCAGTGGCCATCTTCATCATCCCAGCACTATCCATGATGAGGAGGGGGTAGTTCACCCTCGGGGCTGAGGGTATATACCAGTAGCTATGTGTTTGATCTCTCTCTCTCTCGTGTTCTCTCTCGTGTTCCCTCTATGGCACGATCTTGATGTATCCTGAGCTTTGCTATTGTAGTTGGATCTTATGATGTTTTCCCCCCTATACTCTCTTGTAATGGATTGAGTTTTCCCTTTGAAGTTATCTTATCGGATTGAGTCTTTAAGGATTTGAGAACACTTGATGCATGTCTTGCCGTGCTTATCTGTGGTGACAATGGGATATTCACGTGATCCACTTGATGTATGTTTTGGTGATCAACTTGCGGGTTCCGCCCATGAACCTATGCATAGGGGTTGGCACACGTTTTCGTCTTGACTCTCGGTAGAAACTTTGGGGCACTCTTTGAAGTACTTTGTGTTGGTTGAATAGATGAATCTGAGATTGTGTGATGCATATCGTATAATCATGCCCACAGATACTTGAGGTGACAATGGAGTATCTAGGTGACATTAGGGTTTTGGTTGATTTGTGTCTTAAGGTGTTATTCTAGTATGAACTCTATGATAGATCGAACGGAAAGAATAGCTTCATGTTATTTTACTACGGACTCTTGAATAGATAGATCAAAAAGGATAACTTTGAGGTGGTTTCATGCCCTACCATAATCTCTTCGTTTGTTCTCCGCTATTAGTGGCTTTGGAGTGACTCTTTGTTGCATGTTGAGGGATTGTTACGTGATCCAATTATGTTATTATTGTTGAGAGAACTTGCACTAGTGAAAGTATGAACATTAGGCCTTCTTTCCTACCATTGCAATACCGTTTACACTCACTTTTATCATTAGTTACCTTGCTGTTTTTATAATTTCAGATTACAAATACCTTTATCTACCATCCATATTGCACTTGTATCACCATCTCTTCACCGAACTAGTGCACCTATACAATTTACCATTGTATTGAGTGTGTTGGGGACACAAGAGACTCTTTGTTATTTGGTTGCAGGGTTGCTTGAGAGAGACCATCTTAATCCTACGCCTCCCACGGATTGATAAACCTTAGGTCATCCACTTGAGGGAAATTTGCTACTGTCCTACAAACCTATGCACTTGGAGTCCCAACAACGTCTAGAAGAAGAAGGTTGTGTAGTAGACATCAAGCTCTTTTCGGGCGTCGTTGCCGGGGAGGTGAGTGCTTGAAGGTATATCTTTAGATCTTGCAATCGAATCTTTTTGTTTCTTGTTTTATCACTAGTTTAGTCTATAAAAGAAAACTACAAAAAATGGAATTGAGGTTGTCTCATATGCTTCATCTTTTTAATATCTTTCGTGAGTATGATGAAAAGGAAAATTGTGCTCAAGTGCTAGAAGAAGAAATCTATAAAATGTTTGATACTAAATCTTTGAATGATGAGCATGATTGCAATGTTGTTAGTATGAACTCTTTGAATATCCATAGTACTAATGATGATTACACTAGTTATGATGAAAATGTCTCTTATAAGCATGTCGATTTTTGTGGAGTAGATCGGGTTTGCAAGTACACACCAAATAGGGAAAATAGATATTGCAAGAGGCATAAGCACTTAGAAACCAAATTTTTGCAAGAAAGTCATGATGTTTGTGCTGAAAAATTCAATATTTTTCGTGCTCCTTGTGAACTTTGCAATAAACGTGTCATTTAAATCTCCAATGCAAATTGTTTCATGACCAAGTCGTATCCAAAAATTGTGATAATTTGATTACCCTTGAGCATTATAAAGAGCTTAGTCTTCTTTTGGGCTATGAAGAAATGAAACATATAATTGAGGGTATTCAAAAATTTAATCTTGATAGATTTCTTGATTTTTATCTAGAGAAGATTTATTTGTATTGTGCGGTGAATTGCATTGAAAATCCCTATATTTCCAATTACATAAAGAAAATAAAACAAATAGAAGATGATGAGAATACTAATGAAAGGGAAGAGACTTCCCAATATCCTCCTATTATTGCTTATGATGAATCAGGTAACGAGGAGGAGCCTTCTATTCAACCAATCTCATTAATAAGGAGCTCAAAGAAGAAGGTTGAACCCACACATAATGTGAAAAAGAAAAAGAAAAGACAGAGCAGCAAAGGTAGAAAGGTATCTCTCCCAAATGATGTTGCTCCTACTACTCATTGTGATGATGATAATTGCTATACTATTGGTGCTATCCATACTATTAATGATGGGAGTGATTATGCTTATGATATGAAAAGGCCCAAGCTTGGGGAAGCTATGTTTGATGAGGATGACATATTTGAGAATATATTTTCTGCAATTAATGTTTTTCCCAAGCTTGGGGATTCTATGTTCAATGAAGATGATATTTTTAGCCTCCCAAGTTTTGATATGCAAAGTTGTTATGATGATAGCATGCCTCTTACCTATGATGATTATATTGATGAAAGTGGGTTTGGAAGAGTGTCAACTTTAGGAAGTAATGATCCCACTATTTTAAAGGATGTTGAATCTTATTGCGATGAATATGAAAGTGGATTTGGAAGAGTGTCAACTTTATTTAGTGATGATTCCACTATCTTGGAAGAGGTTTCAATCGATTATGATGAGAACAAAGTTGCTACTTATGATGATTATTGTGATGAAACTTATGCTATAAAAAGTAGTGATGATTATATTTATAAAACATGTCATGATTATGATTACCCTTTTTCTGAACATTACTCTGTTAATGTGGAAACAATTTATAGTATTCAAGTCTCTTATGATACTCCCACCATTCTGAATCAGAAGAATTTTGCTTATGTGGAGAGTGGTAAATTTTCTATGCTTGTAGATCATGAAAAGAATTCTTTAGGTGCTGGTTATATTGTTGAATTAATTCATGATGCTAGTGAAAATTATTATGAGAGAGGAACATAAGCTTGTAGGAATTGCAATAATATCAAGTTTCTTCTCTATGTGTTGAAATTTTTGAAGCTATGCTTGTTTTGCCTTCCTATGCTAGTTGATTATTGTTGTAAAAAACAGAAACTTTAGCGCTCACAAGATTAGATGCCATTTTTTACAGAAGAGTACTTTTAGCTTGATTATTTTTGCAGATGATTAATAGACAAATTCCTCAGGTCTACCAATTTATGTCATAATTTGTGGAGTTAGAGAAGTATAAGTTTGATACAGATTACTACAGACTGTTCTGATTTTGACATATTCTTTTTTCATTGTGTTGTTTGCTTATTTTGACGAATCTATGAGTAGTATCGGAGGGTATGAACCATAGAGAATTTTTAATACAGTATATATTACACCAATATGAATTTAGAATGATTTCACAACCGTACCTAAGTGGTGATTTATTTTCTTTATACTAACGGAGCTTACGAGTATTGTTTTGAGTTTCGTGTTGTGAAGTTTTCAAGTTTTGGGTAAAGATTCGATGGACTATGGAATAAGGAGTGGTAAGAGCCTAAGATTGGGTATGCCCAAGGCACCCCAAGGTAATATTCAAGTACAACCAAGAGCCTAAGCTTGGGGATGCCCCGGAATGCATCCCCTCTTTCGTCTTCGTTCATCGGTAACTTTACTTGGAGCTATATTTTTATTTACCACATGATATGTGTTTTGCTTGGAGAGTCAATTTCTTTTGTTAGTATTTGCTTTCTGTTATTTATAATAATATTTTGCATCTATATTTTCAATAAAAATGTCAAGGATAGCCTTTACCATGCTTATTTTGCAAGTATACATGTTGCTGTTTCAAAACAGAAAGTTTACCGCTGTTGCAAAAATTCCCTAGAAAATTCAGAGAGTGATATAATGTTGAATCTTTTTTGCATATTGACCTCTGATAAATCCCATATAGTGTAGTATTTTTATTATAATTTTTGGCGTTAAGAAGTATGATGAATCTTGCATTCTTCAGAGACTATACTGTTTTCGGAGATTGTTGTTATGTTTGCATTGTTTGCCTATGATTGCTTGTTTAATGATTCTATTTGAGGATAGGAGTATTAAATATGCAGAGACATTTAGTATCCAATGTTGAATAATAATTTTATCAATTTGTTACAATAGAAAATGATAAGGTTGTTGCATTGTTATATACTAAATTATCTCACGAGTCCTTGTTGAGTTTTGTGTGGATGAAGTTTTTGAGATTTAGGAAACCAACATATAAAAGGAATTAAGGAGACATAAAAGCTCAATATTGGGGATTCCCAAGGCACCCCAATATAATATTTCAAGAAGTCTCAAGCATCCAAGCTTGGGGATGCCCCGGTAGGCATCCTACCTTTAGTCTTCAATAATTATCGGTTAGTATCGGTTGAACCTAAGTTTTTGCTTCTTCACATGAGTCGTGCTATCCTTGCAATGTCATTTTTTTGCTTTGCTTGTTGTATGAATAAAATACCAAGATCTGAAATACTTAAATGAGAGAGAGTCTTCTCATAGCTATATAATTATTTGACTACTCATTGATCTTCACTTATATCTTTCGGAGTAGTTTGTCGTTTGCTCTAGTGCTTCACTTATATATTTTTAGAGAACGGCAGTGGTTTTATTTTGTAGAAATTAATGAACTCTCATGCTTCACTTATATTATTTTGAGAGTCTTAAGCAGCATGGTAATTTGAATAAAAACTATCATAGAAAGTGAATTGAATGCTATGATCAGTTCGATACTTGATAATTGTTTTGAGATATAGAGGTGGTAATACAAGACTCATGATAGTTGGGTAATTGTGAATTTAAAGAATGCTTGTGTTGAAGTTTGTGATTCCCGTAGCATGCACGTATGGTGAACTGCTTTGTGATGAAGTTGGAGCACAATTTTATTTATTGATTGTCTTCCTTATGAGTGGCAGTCGGGGACGAGCGATGGTCTTTTCCTACCAATCTATCCCCATAGGAGCATGTGCGTAGTACTTTGTTTTCAATGACTTGTAGATTTTTGCAATAAGTATATGAGTTCTTTATGACTAATGTTGAGTCCATGGATTATACGCACTCTCACCCTTCCACCATTGCTAGCCTCTCTTGTGTCGCGCAACTTTCGCCGGTACCATACACCCACCGTAATCCTCCCTCAAAACAGCCACCATACCTACCTATTATGGCATTTCCATAGCCATTCCGAAATATATTGCCATGCAACTTTCCACCATTCCATTTATTATGACACGCATCATCATTGTCATATTGCTCTTTGCATGATCATGTAGTTGACATCGTATTCGTGGCAAGGCCACCTCATAATTCTTCATACATGTCACTCTTGATTCATTGCATATCCCGGTACACTGCCGGAGGCATCTATATAGAGTCATATCCTGTTCTAAGTATTGAGTTGTAATCATGAGTTTTAGATAAATAAAAGTGTGATGAGCTTCATTATTAGAGCATTATCCCAATGAGGAAAGGATGATGAAGACTATGATTCCCCGACAAGTCGGGATGAGACTTTGGACTTTATAAAAATAAAAGAGGCCAAAGAAGCCCATGAAAAAAAGAGGCCAAAGAAGCCCACCAAAAAGAAAAGAAAAAATAAAAAAAGAAAGAAACAAAAAGAGAAAGAAACAAAATAATGAGAGAAAATTAGAGAAGGGACAATGCTACTATCTCTTTTTCCACACTTGTGCTTCAAAATGGCACCATGGTCTTCATGATAGAGAGTCTCTTATGTTGTCACTTTCATATACTAGTGGGAATTTTTCATTATAGAACTTGTCTTGTATATTCCAATGATGGGCTTCCTCAAAATGCCCTAGGTCTTTGTGAGCAAGCAAGTAGGATGCACACCCACTTAGTTTCTTTTATTGAGCTTTCATATATTTATAGCTCTAGTGCATCCGTTGCATGGCAATCCCTACTCACTCCCATTGATATCTATTAATGGGCATCTCCATAGCCCATTGATATGCCTAGTTGATGTGAGACTATCTTCTCCTTTTTGTCTTCTCCACAACCACTCTTCTATTCCACATATAGTGCTATGTCCATGGCTCACGCTCATGTATTGCGTGAAAAATTGAAAAAGTTTGAGATTACTAAATTACAAAACAATTGCTTGGCTTGTCATCAGGGTTGTGCTATATGATTTTGTAGGGATAACTTTCTTTGGCCATGTTATTTTGAGAAGACATGATTGCTTTATTAGTATGCTAGAAGTATTACTATTTCTTATGTCAATATGAACTTTTATTTTGAATCATTTGGATCTGAACATTCATGCCACAATAAAAAGAAATACATTGAGAAATATGCTAGGTAGCATTCCACATTCAAAATTCTGTTTTTATCATTTAGCTACTCGAGGACGAGTATGAATTAAGCTTGGGGATGCTTGATACGTCTCCAACGTATCTATAATTTTTGATTGTTCCATGCTATTATATTACCTGTTTTGGATTTTTATGGGCTTTACTTTACACTTTTATATCATTTTTGGGACTAACCTACTAACTGGAGGCCCAACCCATATTGATGTTTTCTTGCCTATTTCAGTGTTTCGAAGAAAAGGAATATCAAACGGAGTCCAAACGGAATGAAACCTTCGGGAGCGTGATTTTTGGAACGAACATGATCCGGGAGACTTGGAGTACAAGCTAGGGAAGCTTCGAGGAGGCCAGGAGATAGGAGGGCGCCCCCCCTACTGGGCGTGCCCCCCTGTCTCGTGCGCCCCTCGAGCATCCCCCGACCGACTTCTTTCACCTATATATTCCCATATACCCTAAAAACATCGAAGACGAAGATAAATCGGGACTTCTGACGCCGCAAGCCTTTGTAGCCACAAAAACCAATTGGGACCCTGTTCCGGCACCCTACCGGAGGGGGGGTCCCTCACCGGTGGCCATCTTGATCATCCAGGCGCTATCCATGACGAGGAGGGGGTAGTTCACCCTCGGGGCTGAGGGTATGTACCAGTAGCTATGTGTTTGATCTCTCTCTCTCTCTCTCGTGTTCTCTCTATGGTACGATCTTGATATATCGCAAGCTTTGCTATTATAGTTGGATATTATGATGTTTCTCCCCCTCTACTCTTTTGTAATGGATTGAGTTTTTCCTTTGAAGTTATCTTATCGGATTGAGTCTTTAAGGATTTGAGAACACTTCATGTATGTCTTGCCGTGCTTATCTATGGTGACAATGGGATATTCACGTGATCCACTTGATGTATGTTTTGGTGATCAACTTGCGGGTTCCGCCCATGAACCTATGCATAGGGGTTGGCACACGTTTTCGTCTTGACTCTCCGGTAGAAACTTTGGGGCACTCTTTGAAGTACTTTGTGTTGGTTGAATAGATGAATCTGAGATTGTGTGATGCATATCGTATAATCATGCCCACGGATACTTGAGGTGACAATGGAGTATCTAGGTGACATTAGGGTTTTGGTTGATTTGTGTCTTAAGGTGTTATTCTAGTATGAACTATATGATAGATCGAACGGAAAGAATAGCTTCATGTTATTTTACTACGGACTCTTGAATAGATAGATCAAAAAGGATAACTTTGAGGTGGTTTCGTGCCCTACCATAATCTCTTCGTTTGTTCTCCGCTATTAGTGTCTTTGGAGTGACTCTTTGTTGCATGTTGAGGGATTGTTATGTGATCCAATTATGTTATCATTGTTGAGAGAACTTGCACTAGTGAAAGTATGAACCTTAGGCCTTGTTTCCTACCATTGCAATACAGTTTACGCTCACTTTTATCATTAGTTACCTTGCTGTTTTTATAATTTCATATTACAAATACTTTTATCTACCATTCATATTGCACTTGTATCACCATCTCTTCGCCGAACTAGTGCACCTATACAATTTACCATTGTATTGGGTGTGTTGGCGACACAAGAGACTCTTTGTTATTTGGTTGCAGGGTTGCTTGAGAGAGACCATCTTCATCCTACGCCTCCCACGGATTGATAAACCTTAGGTCATCCACTTGAGGGAAATTTGCTACTTTCCTACAAACCTCTGCACTTGGAGGCCCAACAACATCTACAAGAAGAAGGTTGGGTAGTAGACATCAGCGGACACTTAAGCGGGGTATGCAGAGAAGAGGAACTGCCAATTGAAGCAGGGTTTTCGTAATCAACTGCAATTATTTGTACCCAGTCGCTCCAAATTCCCGAGGTTGCGCAGGCCTCCTATTGGCTATTTGGTTGGTTTCCTTTTTCAGGACAAAAACAAGGAACGAGTTTTGGGATTATGGACCAGTAACGGTACGAATGGAGTAGGACAGTTGGCAAGCAATACATTGAGCTCTTCTTATTGATAAAGCCAATAATAATCAAACTAGAAAGGAAAAGGAAAAGGACAAAGAAATATATCTGCATGAATCTTCGCGTAACATCAATGGCATAGGAGCTAGAAGTGCATTACTTAGAGCACATCTAGATGCGCTTTAGCAATACTGTCAAACAAAACCCCTAATCATCATTGCAAACAGTGCATAGAACATGGCTAATGCGACAACCACAACTACACATGCTAGTTCCTTCTTGTCTCTTGCTTTCATCTGTTGGGTGTGATTGATTCTTTCTTGCTTCATCATACTGATTATACGTTCCAGATCAGCCAGTTTCTTCTTCAGCTCAGTGTTCTCTTCTGCGAGCTTGGTGATAGCACTCCGAGCCCTGCCATGACATTCTTCATCCAGCCAGTTAACAAAGGCACAAGCCTCATATCCCTGTCAATGTTAAATAGTATTCAGGATGAGCGGTGGCATTAACTCAAGTAAAATGATGAACTTAGCACTAACCTCTAAGGGCCAACTGAGAAACAGCCTGCCAATGTCGAATCCCTCCATGCATACACGTCGAGCGGGAGTGTGCCCGTGCACACAACTCAGCTTTTGGTACTTCTTGGTGGTGCAAAACTCGGAGTCTAACTCGTGTTGCGGGAGTCTGGAGTCATGCTCCGG